>NC_053037.3:512493164-512796194 GCF_002575655.3 Aegilops tauschii subsp. strangulata | reverse complement strand
CTCCACCGGCTTCGACGTTGCAGAGGCCCCAGTGTGCGCCGGAGGCACCAGCCCACGCGCATCAAAGGTCGGCCTGGTGGCAACGAATTGCTCCCAGTCCTTGCGGTGGAACAAAGGAACAAAGGCGCTCGGCGGGTACTCTTGGTTATTCCCAACCAAGAGGCGCAGAACTGCAGTCAGCTCGTCATCAGGCAGGGCCACCGGGCTCAGACGAATCTTGTCTTCTTCATCTCCAAGCTTCCACAAAGGGCGCGTGCGCGCCTGAAGTGGAGCAACGCGCAGCGTCAAGAATTCCCTCAGGAGCATGGCCCCCGTCACTTTGGCCGCCTTCGCATTGCCCGGCTCCAAATCGGTCTTCATCTGCTCCAACACCGACGACGCCCGTTCGTCGGTGAGCTCTACACGAGACCACCCCTTGTCAAACTGGGGCGCCTCCGTCGGCAGTTCCAAGCATGGATGGACGCACTTGGCACTCATCATGACCCATTTGGCCCTGATGTTTTCAACCCTCTTCCTGGTGTTCGAGATCGAGTTGGCCAGTTGGCCGCGATGAAGTCGACGCACCCAGAGATATGGCCGCCGGTGACGCGGAGGAAGAAGAAGTGGCGCAGCAGTGCCATGGACGTCATCATGCCCAGGTACGCCTTGCAATAGTAGGCGAAGATAGACAAGAGAAGAATGGAGTTGGGATGGAGATGCAGTGCCTGCAGCCCGAAGTGGTCGAGGACCTCGAAAAAGAAATCAGAAAAGGGGGGAACCAACCCAGCGGCGATGCTGCTCATGAAGAAAGGGAAGAAGGTGCTTCCCTCAGGCTCCGGCGCGTCGGAGGCAAGCCGGAGCTCCGTCTTCCCCCTCTCGTTGCTCTCCCCCGCCGTCAGCAAGTGCGTGGCGGCTAGGTTCTTCTCCGTGACGTTGGGCACATCAAGGGCTGGCTCGAACCAAGCCGGCGCTGAGGAGGACTTGACCTTAAGTGGCGCCATTGGTCGCAGACGCGGAGCGAGGTTGGAGCGGATCTGGAAGTTCCGGCAGCAAGGAGCGAGAAAGGGGATCTGGAGCAAGGCGAGGAAGAAGCAATGAAGGCAAGCACTGGTCTGCGCCAGCCTTTTTGTCAAGTCGGGCAGTTGCCGAGGCAGCGTGGGGAAGAGGAGACGCCCATGTCCAATCAACCGCCACGCGTCAACCGAGGCGGCAGGCTTTTGGGGCCCGCGGCACTGCGCGCTTGACCTTTGGCTTCGCCCCGAAGCCAAGCCCGAGCACGCCTTGGTCCCGGGGGCTACTGTCGGCGTTTGGGGAACGGGGGTCCCCAGACTTGCCTGCCTGCGGCCCATGGCGTGGCTGAGCTAGCAGGCCCGTACGGCCCATCTTCATCGACAAGGCATTCAAGACCCTCGCGAGGGGCCAAGCCTCGCGAGGCGGACGACACAAGACATCCTCGGGAGCGGCCTCGCCAGGCAGGCTCACGAGGGGCGGAGAGATCAAGGCAAGGCAAACCTCGCGAGGTCCTCGTGACGTAAGCCACGACGACCGAGACCAGGCGGGCGCCAGGCGGGTGATACGTCTCCAACGTATCTATAATTTATGAAGTATTCATTCTATTATATTATCTGTTTTCGATGTTTATGGGCTTTACTAAATACTTTTATATTATTTTTGGGACTAACCTATTAACCGGAGGCCCAACCCAAATTGCTTTTTTCTTGCCTATTTCAGTGTTTCAAAGAAAAGGAATATCAAACGGAGTCCAAACGGAATGAAACCTTCGGGAGAGTTATTTTTGGAACGGAAGCAATCCAGGAGACTTGGAGTAGATGCCAGGGAAGCTTCAAGGAGGCCACGAGGCAGGGAGGCGCGCCTGCCCCCACCCTCGTGGCTCCCCTGACCGACTTCTTTCGCCTATATATATATATATCCATACACCCTAAAAACATCAGGGAACAGAATAGATCGGGAGTTCCGACGCCGCAAGCCTCTGGAGCCACCAAAAACCAATCGGGACCCTGTTCCAGCACCCTTCCGGAGGGGGGATCCCTCACCGGTGGCCATCTTCATCATCCCGGCGCTCTCCATGACGAGGAGAGAGTAGTTCACCCTCGGTGCTGAGGGTATGTACCAGTAGCTATGTGTTTGATCTCTCTCTCGTGTTCTTGAGGTGGTACGATCTTGATGTATTGCGAGCTTTGCTATTATAGTTGGATCTTATGATGTTCCTCCCCCTCTACTCTCTTGTAATGGATTGAGTTTTCCCTTTGAAGTTATCTTATCGGATTGAGTCTTTAAGGATTTGAGAACACTTGATGTATGTCTTGCATGTGCTTATCTATGGTGACAATGGGATATTCACGTGATTTACTTGATGTATGTTTTGGTGATCAACTTGCGGGTTCACCTTGTGAACTTATGCATAGGGGTTGGCACACGTTTTCGTCTTGACTCTCCGGTAGAAACTTTGGGGCACTCTTTGAAGTACTTTGTGTTGGTTGAATAGATGAATCTGAGATTCTGTGATGCATATCGTATAATCATACCCACAGATACTTGAGGTGACATCGGAGTATCTAGGTGACATTAGGGTTTTGGTTGATTTGTGTCTTAAGGTGTTATTCTAGTATGAACTCTATGATAGATTGAACGGAAAGAATAGCTTCGTGTTATTTTACTACGGACTCTTGAATAGATTGATCAGAAAGGATAACTTTGAGGTGGTTTCGTACCCTACCATAATCTCTTCGTTTGTTCTTCGCTATTAGTGACTTTGGAGTGACTCTTTGTTGCATGTTGAGGGATAGTTATGTGATCCAATTATGTTATTATTGTTGAGAGAACTTGCACTAGTGAAAGTATGAACCCTAGGCCTTGTTTCAACGCATTGCAATACCGTTTACGCTCACTTTTATTATTTGTTACCTTGCTGTTTTTGTATTTTCAGATTACAAAAACCTATATCTACCAACCATATTGCACTTGTATCACCATCTCTTTGCCAAACTAGTGCACCTATACAATTTACCATTGTATTGGGTGTGTTGGGGACACAAGAGACTCTTTGTTATTTGGTTGCAGGGTTGTTTGAGACAGACCATCTTCATCCTACGCCTCCCACGGATTGATAAACCTTAGGTCATCCACTTGAGGGAAAATTGCTACTGTCCTACAAACCTCTGCACTTGGAGGCCCAACAACGTCTACAAGAAGAAGGTTTTGTAGTAGACATCAAGCTCTTTTCTGGCGCCGTTGCCGGGGAGGTGAGTGATTGAAGGTATATCTTTAGATCTTGCAATCGAATCTTTTAGTTTCTTGTTTTATCACTAGTTTAGTTTATAAAAGAAAACTACAAAAAATATGGAATTAAGGGTGCCTCATATGCTTCATCTTTTTAATGTCTTTCGTGAAAATGATGGGAAGGAAAATTGTGCTCAAGTACTAGAAGAAGAATTACATAGAATGCTTGGCACAAAATATGTGAATGATGAGCATGATTGCAATGTTGTTAGTATGAATTCATTGAATACCCATGATGCTAATGATATGCAAAGCCACAAGCTTGGGGATGCTATGTTTGATGAAGATGATATGTTTAGTCCCCCAAGTTTTGATGAGAATATTTATTATGATGAAAGCATGCCTCCTATTTATGATGATTATATTTATGAAACTGGATTTGGAGAGGTCATGACTTTATTTAGTGATGAATCCACTATTTCGGAAGAGGTTCCAATTGATTATGAGAACAGACTTGCTATCTATGATGATTATTGTGATGACTTGTATGCTATTAGGAATAATGATAACCATGAAACTTGTCATCATGATTTTAATTTTCAATTGGATTACGCTTCACATGATAGTTATTTTGTTGAGTTTGCTCCCACTACTATTGATGAGAATAAATTTGCATATGTGGAGAGTAGTAAAATTTCTATGCAAGTAGATCATGAAAAGAATGCTTTATGTGCTGGTTATATGGTTGAATTCATTCATGATGCTACTGAAAATTATTATGAAAGAGGATCACATGCTTCTACATATTGCAATAATATCAAGTTTCCTCTCTATGTGTTGAAAATCTTGAAGGTTTGCTTGTTTTACCTTCCTATGCTAGTTGTTTCATGTTCCCATAAGTTGTTTGCTCAAAAAATCCCTATGCATAGGAAGTGGGTTAGACTTAAATGTGCTAGTCATATTCTTCATGATGCTTTTTTTATGTTTCAATTCTTATCTTTTATGTGAGCATCATTGAAATCATCATGCCTAGCTAGGGGCGTTAAACGTTAGCGCTTGTTGGGAGGCAACCCAATTTTATTTTTGTTCCTTGCTTTTTGTTCCTGTTTAGTAATAAATAAATCATCTAGCCTCTGTTTAGATGTGGTTTTATGTTTTAATTAGTGTTTGTGCCAAGTAAGACCTATAGGATCTTCTTGGATTATAATTATTTGATCTTGCTGAAAAAGACAGAAACTTTCTGCTCACAAAAACAATTGTTAAAAATCACCAGAAAGTGATAAAATACTGATTCCAATTGCAGTATATCAATAATCAAATTATCTAGGTCTTCCTATTTTGGCAGATTTCTCTGAGTTCCAGAAGTTTGCGTTTGATGCAGATTACTACAGACTGTTCTGTTTTTGACAGATTCTGTTTTCCATGTGTTGTTTGCTTATTTTGATGAATCTATGAGTAGTATCGGAGGGTATGAACCATAGAGAAGTTGGAATACAGTAGATATTACACCAACATGAGTTTAGAATAAGTTCACAACAGTACCTAAGTGGTGGTTTTATTTTCTTATACTAACGGACCTTACGTGTTTTCTGTTGAGTTTTGTGTTGTGAAGTTTTCAAGTTTTGGGTAAAGATTCGATGGACTATGGAATAAGGAGTGGCAAGAGCCTAAGCTTGGGGATTCCCAAGGCACCCCAAGGTAATATTCAAGGACAACCAAGAGCCTAAGATTGGGGATGCCCCGGATGGCATCCCCTCTTTCGTCTTCGTTCATCGGTAACTTTACTTGGAGCTATATTTTTATTCACCACATGATATGTGTTTTGCTTGGAGCGTCATTTTTTTGTTAGTTTTGCTTGCTGTTATTTATAATAATGTTTTGCATCTATATTTTCAATAAAAATGTCAAGGATAGCCTTTACCATGCTTATTTTGCAAGTATACATGTTGCTGTTTCAAAACAGAAAGTTTACTGCTGTTGCAAAAATTCCCTAGAAAGTAAGAAAATGATAAAATGTTGAAACCTTTTGCATAATAAGCTCTTATAAATTTACTACAGTGGGAATTTTCTTTCATAATTGTTGGAGCTGGGGAAGTATGGATCTTGCTGCATTCTTTACAGACTGTCCTGTTTAGGCAGATTGCTGTTATGTTTGCATTGTTTGCATATGTTTGCTTGTTTAATGATTCTATTAGAGGATAGGACTATTAAATATGCAGAGGCATTTAGTATGCAATGTTGAAATAATTTTAGTGATTTGCTACAGTAGAACATGATAAGGTTTCTGCATTGGTTTATACTAACTTATCTCACGAGTCCTTGTTGAGTTCTGTGTGGATGAAGCTTTTGAGATTTAGGGGGACCGTGATATGAGAGGAATTAAGGAGACACAAAAGCTCAAGCTTGGGGATGCCCTGGTTGGCATCCCACCTTTCTTCTTCGACAACTATCGGTTAGTATCGGTTGATCCTAAGTTTTTGCTTCTTCACATGATGTTTGCTATTCTTAGATGTAATTTTATTTTGTTTTGCTTGCTGTTTGAATAAAGTATCAAGATCTGAAATTCTTAAAATGGGAGAGAGTCTTCACATAGCTACATAATTATTTAACTACTCATTGATCTTCACTTATATCTTTTTGGAGTAGTTTGCCATTTACTCGTGTGCCTCACTTATATCCTATGAGTAAATGGTTGAATGATTTGAATGTCATAAATCTGAAATTATATATGTTTCATATGCCTTTCCCCTGGGGAGTAATACCTTCACATATAAGAAGTAGAGGTGGTAAATTTTTTGAAGGTTAGCAAACATTGTATTGGTCACTTGAACAATTCATGAAAGAATATTGAAGGAAGAGAGATTTCACATATAAATATACTATCTTGGACATCTTCTATGATTGTGAGCCCCATTAATTATTTTCAAACCTGAGCAAATTAGTTGAAGTTGGACAAGGAAGACAACATAATGAGTTATGCTTGGGTATATTTGTATAGAAGTTATATTGTTATGGATCCTCTAACATGTGGTGCTTGCTATTTAGAATCCTTTGCTAGCCAAAATATCTGTACTAAGCGGTAATACTGCTTGTGCATCCAAAATCCTTGAACCAAGTTACTTCCATGAGTGTCCACCATATCTACCTATATGCGGTATTTACCTGCCGTTCCAAGTAAATTTTCATGTGCCAAACTCTAAACCTCCAAATAATAATCTGTTTTGTATGCCCGAATCGCTCATGTAGCGTCTAGGGGCTGTCAGTATCTTCCATGCTAGGTGGGTTATTCTCACGATGAGTGGACTCCGCTCATCATTCACGAGAAAATGGCTGGTAACTGGGATGCCCAGTCCTATGGTCAAAAGACCAAAAACAAAATCGCAATTAATTTAAACAAAACTACCCTAGGATTCTTGAAAGTTGGACGGCACCCGTTGTTTCGGACAAGCCGTGGAGTGTGATTGTTGGTGGAGGGGGAGTAAAATCTTTACCTTTCTGTTTGGGAACCGCCTATAATGTATGTAGTATGGAAGATATTGGGAACTCTTGGTCGTTATGTTGACAATGAAAGCATACCTCTCAAAATTAATTTCATCTCTGTTTTAGCTTCGAGCTCTGGCACCTCTGCAAATCCCTGCTTCCCTCTGCGAAGGGTCTATCTTTGACTTTTATGCAAGAGTCAGTAGTATTCCTTCTCATTCCAACCTACTCTTTAGTTGGCAAGCATCATGTGTTGGGGAAAGATCTAAGCATATATGGCCATTCAAATATATTTGATCATGAATTATTTTTGTTGACATTACCGTTGAGGTAAAAGGTTGGGAGGCGAAACATTAAGCCCCTATCTTTCTCTGTGTTCGATGAATGCTATTTGTTCTAAAAATATGCTTTGAGAGGTAGCAATCATGGAAGACTATATGATAGTTGAGTATGTGGAATTTGCTAAATCAAAGCTCTTACATAGACCCTTCCTGAAAATGAGATGAATTGCAATTGTTTGATGACTGAGAACATAGTTTGTTAGTTTTCCAGAAAGGTTATGGTCTATGCTTTAACATGTGAATAGCTTGTTACTTGATCATGAGAAGCTTTATGATATGAGCTACTGTTATGACATATAATGATGCTAGAAAAGGTGATTGAAATTATCATTGATCAAGCTTGTGCACCTGCTAGCATTCACACTTCATAAAATATTTCTTTTATCATTTACCTACTCGAGGACGAGCAGGAATTAAGCTTGGGGATGCTGATACGTCTCCAACGCATCTATAATTTATGAAGTACTCATGCTATTATATTATCTGTTTTGGATGTTTATGGGCTTTACTAAACACTTTTATATTATTTTTGGGACTAACCTATTAACCGGGGGCCCAACCCAAATTGCGGTTTTCTTGACTATTTCAGTGTTTTGAAGAAAAGGAATATCAAATGGAGTCCAAACGGAATGAAACCTTCGGGAGAGTTATTTTTGGAACGGAAGCAATCCAGGAGACTTGGAGTAGACATCAGGGAAGCTTCGACGAGGCCACGAGGCAGGGAGGCGCGCCCCCCACCCTCGTGGCTCCCCTGACCGACTTCTTTCGCCTATATATATATCCATACACCCTAAAAACATCAGGGAACAGAATAGATCGGGAGTTCCGACGCCGCAAGCCTCTGGAGCCACCAAAAACCAATCGGGACCCTGTTCCGGCACCCTGCCGGAGGGGGGATCCCTCACCGGTGGCCATCTTCATCATCCCGGTGCTCTCCATGACGAGGAGGGAGTAGTTCACCCTCGGTGCTGAGGGTATGTACCAGTAGCTATGTGTTTGATCTCTCTCTCTCTCGTGTTCTTGAGGTGGTACGATCTTGATGTATCGCGAGCTTTGCTATTATAGTTGGATCTTATGATGTTTCTCCCCCTCTACTCTCTTGTAATGGATTGAGTTTTCCCTTTGAAGTTATCTTATCGGATTGAGTCTTTAAGGATTTGAGAACACTTGATGTATGTCTTGCATGTGCTTATCTATGGTGACAATGAGATATTCACGTGATTTACTTGATGTATGTTTTGGTGATCAACTTGCGGGTTCACCTTGTGAACTTATGCATAGGGGTTGGCACACGTTTTCGTCTTGACTCTTCGGTAGAAACTTTGGGGCACTCTTTGAAGTACTTTGTGTTGGTTGAATAGATGAATCTGAGATTCTGTGATGCATATCGTATAATCATACCCACAGATACTTGAGGTGACATCGGAGTATGTAGGTGACATTAGGGTTTTGGTTGATTTGTGTCTTAAGGTGTTATTCTAGTACGAACTCTATGATAGATTGAACGGAAAGAATAGCTTCATGTTATTTTACTACGGACTCTTGAATAGATCGAATAGAAAGGATAACTTTGAGGTGGTTTCATACCCTACCATAATCTCTTCGTTTGTTCTTCGCTATTAGTGACTTTGGAGTGACTCTTTGTTGCATGTTGAGGGATAGTTATGTGATCCAATTATGTTATTATTGTTGAGAGAACTTGCACTAGTGAAAGTATGAACCCTAGGCCTTGTTTCAACGCATTGCAATACCGTTTACACTCACTTTTATTATTTGTTACCTTGCTGTTTTTATATTTTTCAGATTATAAAAACCTATATCTACCATCCATATTGCACTTGTATCACCATCTCTTCGCCGAACTAGTGCACCTATACAATTTACCATTGTATTGGGTGTGTTGGGGACACAAGAGACTCTTTGTTATTTGGTTGCAGGGTTGTTTGAGAGAGACCATCTTCATCCTACGCCTCCCACGGATTGATAAACCTTAGGTCATCCACTTGAGGGAAAATTGCTACTGTCCTACAAACCCCTGCACTTGGAGGCCCAACAACATCTACAAGAAGAAGGTTGTGTAGTAGACATCAGCGGGCGCCAGCGCGCGCAGCGTCCTTGTTTCCTCTTTGGTGCCAAGGGGACAAGCACAGGCGCGGAGTACCGAGGCATCAAGCAAAGGTTTCCATATCGGTGCAATAAGACCAAGACCAGCAGGACGGCAAGACGGAGGTCACCATGGAGCCCAAGACGGCGTCACCTCCAGAGCCTTTTGCCGGCGAAGGCTACTTTTGTCAGGATAAGCTATACTAGCTGTCCCCTTTCAAATTGGTCGTTGTTGGCTCCCTTCCCGCTCAATATTTGGGAAGAGGACCAGTGCCTCTATAAATAGGACTAGCCACCACAGTAGGAGGGGACGAACTCATTCGGAGGCAAACTAGATCTAGAGCCAACCCTTAGCCACACACCGAGCACAAGAACACCTCAACCTCAGGAGGCTGTTCTTCCCCTTGTACTGTTCATCATCTGCCCAAGAGGCAATCTACCACCACCACACCGGAGTAGGGTATTACACCACAACGGTGGCCCGAACCAGTATAAATCTTGTGTCTTTCTGTGTTGCGAGTTCGTCGAGTTCGTCCGTGAGATCTTAGAGAGCTAGGGTGTGGGTCGGTAGGGAGGAGGTCTTCGCGCGCACCCCAGTGTTCGAACCTTGAGGGTTTTACCGGAACCCGTGATCCGACAGCACCGCTACGATATGACCGAGGTGGATTATGGTGGATGGGGCACCGCACACGGCTAAAAGATCAACTGATCAACTTTTGTATCTATGGGGTGCCCCCCTCCCCCGTATATAAAGGAGTGGAGGAGGGGGAGAGGCCGGCCCTTCTAGGCGCGCCCCAAGGGGGGTCCTACTCCCACCGGGAGTAGGACTCCAACCCTTCCAAGAGTAGGAGTAGGAGAGAGGGAAGGAGGAGAAAGGGGGAAGGAAAGGGGGGCGCCGCCCCCTCCTTGTCCAATTCGGACTAGAGGGGGAGGGGGCGCGCGGCCTGCCCTGGCCGCCCCTCCTCTTCTCCACTAAGGCCCAATAGGCCCATTACACTCCCCGGGGGGTTCCGGTATTTGTCCGAACTTGCCCGGAACCCTTTCGAAGTCCAAACATAGTCATCCAATATATCGATCTTTATGTCTCGACCATTTCGAGACTACTCGTCATGTCCGTGATCATATCCGGGACTCCGAACTACCTTCGGTTCATCAAAACACATAAACTCATATTACCGATCGTCACCGAACATTAAGCGTGCGGACCCTACGGGTTCGAGAACGATGTAGACATGACCGAGACACGTCTCCAGTCAATAACCAATAGCGGAACCTGGATGCTCATTTTGGCTCCTACATATCCTACGAACATCTTTATCGGTCAAACCGCATAACAACATACGTTGTTCCCTTTGTCATCGGTATGTTACTTGCCCGAAATTCGATTGTCGGTATCTCAATACCTAGTTCAATCTCGTTATCGGCAAGTCTCTTTACTCATTCAGTAATACATCATCCCGCAACTAACTCGTTAGTTTCATTGCTTGCAAGGCTTATAGTGATGTGCATTACCGAGAGGGCCCAGAGATACCTCTCCGACAATTGGAGTGACAAATCCTAATCTCAATCTATGCCAACTCAACAAGTACCATCGGAGACACCTGTAGAGCACCTTTATAATCACCCAGTTACGTTGTGACGTTTGGTAGCACACAAAGTGTTCCTCCGGTACTCGGGAGTTGCATAATCTCATAGTCATAGGAACATGTATAAGTCATGAAGAAAGCAATAGCAATATACTAAACGATCGTATGCTAAGCTAACGGAATGGGTCAAGTCAATCACATCATTCTCTAATGATGTGATCCCGTTAATCAAATGACAACTCATGTCTATGGCTAGGAAAATTAACCATCTTTGATTCAACGAGCTAGTCAAGTAGAGGCATACTAGTGACGCTCTGTTTGTCTATACATTCACACATGCACTAAGTTTCCGGTTTAATACAATTCTAGCATGAATAATAAACATTTATAATGATATAAGGAAATATAAATAACAACTTTATTATTGCCTCTAGGGCATATTTCCTTCAGTCTCTCACTTGCACTGGAGTCAATAATCTAGATAACACAGTAATGATTCTAACACCCATGGAGTGTTGGTGCTGATCATGTTTTGCTCGTGAGAGAGGCTTAGTCAACGGGTCTGCAACATTCAGATCCGTATGTATCTTGCAAATCTCTATGTCTCCCTCCTTGACTTGGCCGCGGATGGAATTGAAGCGTCTCTTGATGTGCTTGGTTCTCTTGTGAAATCTGGATTCCTTTGCCAAGGCAATTGCACCAGTATTGTCAAAAAAGATTTTCATTGGACTCGATGCACTAGGTATGACACCTAGATCGGATATGAACTCCTTCATCCAGACTCCTTCATTTGCTGCTTCCGAAGCAGCTATGTATTCCACTTCACACGTAGATCCCGCCACGACGCTTTGCTTAGAACTGCACCAACTGACAGCTCCACCGTTCAATATAAATACATATCTGGTTTGTGACTTAGAGCCATCCGGATCAGTGTCAAAGCTTGCATCGACGTAACCATTTACGACGAGCTCTTTGTCACCTCCATAAATGAGAAACATATCCTTAGTCCTTTTCAGGTATTTCAGGATGTTCTTGACCGCTGTCCAGTGATCCACTCCTGGATTACTTTGGTACCTCCCTGCTAAACTAATAGCAAGGCACACATCAGGTCTGGTACACAGCATTGCATACATGATAGAGCCTATGGCTGAAGCATAGGGAACATCTTTCATTTTCTCTCTATCTTCTGCAGTGGTCGGGCATTGAGTCTGACTCAACTTCACACCTTTAACACACGCAAGAACCCTTTCTTTGCTTGATCCATTTTGAACTTCTTAAAAACTTTATCAAGGTATGTACTTTGTGAAAGTCCAATTAGGCATCTTGATCTATCTCTATAGATCTTGATGCCCAATATATAAGCAGCTTCACCGAGGTCTTTCATTGAAAAACTCTTATTCAAGTACCCTTTTATGCTATCCAGAAATTCTATATCATTTCCAATCAACAATATGTCATCCACATATAATATTAGAAATGCTACAGAGCTCCCACTCACTTTCTTGTAAATACAGGCTTCTCCAAAAGTCTGTATAAAACCATATGCTTTGATCACACTATCAAAACGTTTATTCCAACTCCGAGATGCTTGCACCAGTCCATAGATGGATCGCTAGAGCTTACACACTTTGTTAGCACCCTTTGGATCGATAAAACCTTCAGGTTGCATCATATACAACTCTTCTTCTAGAAATCCATTCAGCAATGCAGCCTTTACATCCATTTGCCAAATTTCATAATCATAAAATGCGGCAATTGCTAACATGATTCGGACGGACTTAAGCATCGCTACGGGTGAGAAAGTCTCATCATAGTCAACTCCTTGAACTTGTCGAAAACCTTTTGCAACAAGTCAAGCTTTGTAGACAGTAACATTACCTTCAGCGTCAGTCTTCTTCTTGGAGATCCATTTATTCTCTATGGTGTGCCGATCATCGGGCAAGTCAACCAAAGTCCATGCTTTGTTCTCATACATGGATCCCATCTCAAATTTCATGGCCTCAAGCCATTTTGCGGAATCTGGGCTCATCATCGCTTCCTCATAGTTCGTAGGTTCGTCATGGTCAAGTAACATGACTTCCAGAACAGGATTACCGTACCACTCTAGTGCGGATCTTACTCTGGTTGACCTACGAGGTTCAGTAATAACTTGATCTGAAGTTACATGATCATCATCATTAGCTTCCTCACTTATTGGTGTAGGAGTCACAGGAACATATTTCTTTGATGAACTACTTTCCAATAATGGAGCAGGTACAGTTACCTCATCAAGTTCTACTTTCCTCCCACTCACTTCTTTCGAGAGAAACTCCTTCTCTAGAAAGGATCCATTCTTAGCAACGAATGTCTTGCCTTCGGATCTGTGATAGAAGGTGTACCCAACAGTCTCCTTTGGGTATCCTCTGAAGAGACATTTCTCTGATTTGGGTTCGAGCTTACCAGGTTGAAGCTTTTTCACATAAGCATCGCAGCCCCAAACTTTAAGAAACGACAACTTTGGTTTCTTGCCAAACCACAGTTCATAAGGCGTCATCTCAACGGATTTAGATGGTGCCCTATTTAACGTGAATGCAGCCGTCTCTAAAGCATAACCCCAAAATGACAGCCGTAGATCAGTAAGAGACAACATAGATCACACCATATCTAGTAAAGTACGATTACGATGTTTGGACACACCATTACGCTGTGGTGTTCCAGGTGGTGTGAGTTGCGAAACTATTCTGCATTGTTTCAAATGAAGACTGTCGTGGAATTGTCACGGCAGATGTCCTCGAGCTAGGACTTAGTCGTGGAGCCATCGTAACTAGGAATCTTGAAGGGGTTAATGCGGGAAAAGGAACACGAGGATTATACTGGTTCGGCCCCTTACGGTGAAGGTAAAAGCCTACGTCCAGTTGAGGTGGTATTGATTAGGGTTACGATCACCAGGGAGCTAAACTGCTATGCCCGGCTTTCGATGAGATTGTTCTTGTCCCCAAACCGCTGCCGGGTCGTCCCTTTATATAGGGAGGCTGACGCCCAGCAGCCCTCAGAGTCCCGGCCGGCTCATAAGAGTGTCCGGCTCGGACTCTCAACTATACTTGCCTTACACTACAAGCTCTACCATAATAATGATTGTAACTCTGGGCCTTAAGTCATATCCGGGTCTTAAGCCCATCTCTGGCCCATCGTCTTCAGGCTTGGCCCCGGGCTTCTGGTAATGACCACTAGAGTAACCCGGCCCCTCCTGGCGGGTGACTCTAAGGTCTATATCCTCAGCATTAGGCCCCAGATTGATTTGAGCCGGCTCGTGTCAATCTTCAATTCTTTCGATAGAAAAAATCTCCGGCTTACCATTTATGTGAAGGCCATAACCCGGCGTGACGTCATCCTCTGGACTCCGGATAATCCGCCGTGACGTCATCTTCCATTAAGCCCGTTTTTTACTCCACCAGATCCGCAACGGATCTTTGCTTTTACTGTCATCCCAAAAATCGAGGCGTTGTGGGGGGAGATAACCACGCCACGGTCTCCTTGATTCTCGCGCCCACTTTACGAGCTCGCCTTATAAATAGGCCGGCCCGACGGGCTTCTCTGCCACCCTTCTTCCTCCTCGCGCCACTGCCTCTCTGCCTGAGCTCGCACTCCACCGCCGTCACCTCGCCTCCGGTTTTCTTCAACCTTGGCCGCTGCATCACCCTGACTCGGACCAGACAAACGGCGGCGACCCCCGCACCTTTTCAGCTCCGGTAAGTCCTGCTTGACCTGTAGAGTAGATCTACCGTAGGATTTGCCCACGTTCTTCGTGTTCGTCGCCATTGTCCGCAAGCTTCGGTAGTTCTCATAGTTACTGCCCTTGTTTGATCTTAGATCTGCATAGAATTAGTGCGGCGGCTGTTTGGCACTTATTTCAAATGCCAGTAGGTCTCTTTCCACTGCATAACGGCTTCGTTCGAGCTCAAGAACATCCGCTCGTCTGTTTCTAGGTCTAGAAAATTTTCATTTCACCCGACCATTTTGATCCAAAAGTTTTACTGCGATGTGTGAAACCTGTTTTACCGTACTTAGTAAAGAAACTGCAATCCTTGAGCCTCGGCGGTTTATATTTCCGGTTTAAAGAAACCACGCGCCATAGACCCTTCCGGCTTAAAGAAAACCATGCTTCGTAGAATCCTCCGGCTTAGTTGTGATAAGGCCGTAGATAATCAATTTATTCTGAATGCCCCTGCGGCTTAAATAACCCACTGTACCTGAGTATATACCATTAGTCCCCTTCATAAGCCGCCACCTTAGTTTTGAACTGTAGATCTCCTCTGGCTTATAATTAACCCGGACGTTTTTCCTTTTTGTCATAGACTGCCGACTTTCACCATGCCTCCCAAAGCTCCCATTACTTGCAACTGGATGAGGTCCAATGTGACCAACGAGACCCTAGCTGATTTTGTTAAGTCAGGATATCTGCCCAAGAAAGACATCATGTCCTACCGTGCCCCTGACCCGTCAGAAGAGAGGCCACAGCCAAAGGATGGGGCGGTAGTGATTTTTGCGGATCACATGAGCCGGGGCTTCGCACCGCCCGGCTCAAAGTTTTTTAGGGACGTGCTCAACTTCTTCGACTTGCGGCCTCAAGATATAGGACCCAACTCAGTGTCCAACATCTGCAATTTTCAAGTCTTCTGCGAGGTTTACCTTGGAGAAGAACCTAGTTTGCTGCTCTTCAGAGAGCTTTTTTATTTAAACCGTCAGAATGAGTGCGCCAATAGGCCAAGTCTGGAATTAGGTGGTATCTCCATCCAGCGGCGTAGGGACTGCCTTTTCCCTTACGCAGAGCCGCCGAGCCACCCAAAGGACTGGAACATGACTTGGTTCTACTGCCAAGACACGTCACCGGCTGATGAAAGCCCGCTGCCCGGCTTTCGCCCAACACGTCTGGAGCCGACTCACCCGCTGTCGGACAAGCTGACTCAAGCGGAGCGCCAGCCTCTGCTCCCCACTATCAACAAGATCAAGGCTCTCCTGGGCAATGGTCTGAACGGAATCGACCTGGTCCGGGTCTGGATCTCATGGCGGGTGATCCCATTGAGCCGCCGCCCCGGCTTAATGTGTGAGTACACAGGACGAAAGGATGACCCTCAGAGACACAGCCGCAATGATCTTCCAGAAGACGTTGCAGAGGAGATGACCAAGGCTCTGTTAAACGAGAGCCTGGCAGACTGCGGAAGGACCGGGTTAGCTCCCTTCTGCAAGACCAACCCAGTCCCAGCGGTAAGCCGCCGACTTTAACTTTTTATCTACTTTTGCATGTAACCTTCATCTGAACCGTTTGAAGAATTCATCATTGTATTTTTCAGGCTGATGATAAGTTCTGGCGGGTCAAATATGACCATGAGGCGGCCAAGAAGGCCAGGAAGGCGAAGAAAGCCGCCAAGAAAACCGCCCCTCGGAAGAAAGGGAGCAGGCCTACTGCCTCCGAGCTGATGCAATTAAGCGACAGCTCCGAGTCAGAGGTAACCCCTGAGTCTTTTAAGTCCTTGCTATATTCACTGTTTGTTTGCTGTCTGCCTTATCAATACTTGCTCATTGACAGGATGACACCGGCGCCAGTAACCCGGTGGTTGAAGAGGTAATGTCACTTTCCTCCGACTCGGAGCCCTTGCCACGGCTGAAAGTCCGAAGGGTAACCCGGAAAGTAAGCTTTTCACATCCTTTAGCTTATCAAGACCCTCAATTTATTTTGAAGCGACAGGTTCATGAAAGCCGGCGTCATACCCGGACCAACAAGGACACCGACCTCTCCGCCGGGTTACCCGACGCAACAAGGAAGTGCCGAACTGAGGTTATTTCCCACTTGTACCATTTTCATCCGTTGGCGGGTGTTATCCGTCAGCCACTCAATTCCTCTGACTCCAATTATCAGGAGACCTCCCCCTCTTCGGGCGACTCTATGCAGTCGAGTCTTTCGACTTTCAAGACCGCGCCCGGGTAATGACAACCATCTCATATTATATTTTTCTGTACTTACTCTTTTTGTGCTTAACGTTTCTGTCCTTTCAGCGCCCAGGCAAAGCTCACCAAAAGAGCGAAGAAGACCAAGTCAGTCAGAGTGCCGGATTTGCCTGAACCGGAGGTGACGGCTCAAGAACCGTCAGCTGCCTCCGCCCCCGAAGCCACCACTCCAATGGACACGGCACCTGAGGCCACTGCCCCGACTACCAAGGCAATGACCAAAGCTTCTATTAACCCGGAGGCCTCCGGCTCGGCTCCACCAGCAGACGACCCGGACGTGGTAATCACCCGGACGGAGTTCGTTGAGCCCGGGAGACCTACCGTGCTGGCCAAGTGCTCCGCTAAGGGGGAGTTGCTGCCGCCCCACCGGGTGAACCTGGACCTCTCCGACTACACCAACTTGAGCATTGGAGAGCTCGTCTCTGGCTACATCAGCCAAGTGCACAAGAGCCGGGACGCAGAGGTCGCCATGGTGAACCAGATCCAGCAAAAATCTGAGGTATCATTCTGCTGTCCTCTTACATACTGCATAGTTACCTTTGCCATGATAGCCCCCAAGTCGACGACTTATGCGTGAATATGTTGTAGACATAGGTTCCGGCTTACTCAATTGAGCCGGCAGTATGTAGATAGATACGTTCAATATGCATTAGCCCCCAAGTGCCAAGTGTCTTTGCTTGGAAAATGCTTGGGACTTATATAATGACTGTTAATAACCCGAAAATGTATGCAGGCTGTTGGCAAGAAGCTAGAGGCGGACCTTGCGGATCTCAAGTGCTGGCTGAAGACGCAGGAGATGGAGACCCGGAAGGCAAACGCCAAGTTTGTATCTAGCATCGCCACTCAAGAGAAGCTGAAGACAGAATTTGATGCTGAGCGGAAAGCCTGGGCCGAAGAGAAGGCCGCACTGGTGACCCGGGCGGAACAGGCGGAGAAGGCTCTCTCTGAGAAGACCGCCGAGCTCTCCGGCCTAAAGCGCCAGGTTTCCCAAATGGTGGCCGCCATCTTCGGTAAGTCGCCTCACCGGCTTTCATCAAGTTTAGAATGTTTATATCTCATGATTCATCCTTGTCGCCGACTTATCTGATTCTGTTAAACAGGTCCCAGAAGTGCCAACCTCAACCAGAGTGTGGTCACCAAGCTAAAGGCCGTGTATACCCTGGTGGAGCAGCTCTACACCGGGTCACAGCGTGCCTTAGCTGTGGTGGCCCTATCCAATGAGGTGCCGACTCACCTGGCAGAAGTCCTGCGCCGGCTCGCCGTTCTGCCCCAGCGGATCCAAGAGCTGCGACGGGCCTCTGCGAGGGCCGGAGCGATCGCCGCGCTGAGCCGGGCCAAGGCATTCCTGCCGGAGTTAGACCCGGCGGACATCGCCCTTGGCTATCTAAGCCTGAAGGAAGACGGCTCAGCTTTCGATCAGAAGGACTTCGCGGCTTGCGTGAAGGCGGTACGCCCGGTGGCCACCCTTATCGGGAACGACACAGATTTGACCAAGTACCAGCTGGGTTATAATGCGGAGAATCAGAGGATTCCAACCCCTCGCTATGAAGCCCTCAACTTGATCCCGCCGGCTCGTCAGCACACTTTCGCCCCAGAGATTGACCCGGCCGGGTTAATTGACGAGGAAGCCCAATTTGAAGCTCTCAGCGGCATCGACTGGAAGTCATCAACCTTCCAGGTCTTGGGATCAGCCGGAGGAGAGGATAGGAACGAGCCGGAGACTTCAACTCAGCGGGCATCGTAACTCGGCTGGCGGTTTACCAAACAATGCTCCACCCTTTTTAGACTTGATAAGTTTTGTAATAGAGTAGGTGCAACAGTTTATCTCTGCCGTGCCATCGTGCACGTATTGAATGCCAAGGTCTTTTGAAGTTGTCTCTTTGATGTTTCTCCGGGTCATAATCATCCCTTTGTTTTTCTCAACCTCAAAGAGGTGCCTTTAGGTAACCTGCATAGAAAGGCAAATCACAAGTCTCGAGGCGGCTTACCGCCCTGAGAATCAGGTGTTTTGGATAGATAACCCGGAATATGAATCAAAAAAGACCGGTCCTCAATTATATCCTTAACATAGCTGTAATAACACACTTAGCGGCCTGTAAGCATACTTCCGGTTTAGATAACCCGGGTAACAAGGTTGGTATCTTAACTCCGATTTACTTGTCTTAATAACACCCATGGTATTCAACTAACACTGTAAACCAAAGTTAAGCCGGCAAAGTGAGACCCGGCCGTACACATCTTGACATAATCAGAGTAAACTTGTGATAAAGCAGAAGAACTTAGGGGCTTCCGGTTCGAATACGACCAGAGACCCGGCCCAAAGGGGTTAAGCTAAGATTCGGATATGATCATATAGCCCCCAGTGGGTGTGGCGATGCCAATCAAGAGGGTACCGACAGCTATGTTCTCTTTGGTTCAAATACGACCCATGTTTGAACAGGAAGCCCCCAAGTGATTTTAAGAATTGTTTAACGACGCTGATTCGAATACGATCCACGTCGGTTCTCAGAGGGGTTAAACTATGATTCAAATATGACCAAAGGTAACCTCCCAATGAGCTCGGCGCTTGGCCAATGAAATGGGTATCGACAGCTATGTTCTCTTTGGTTCGAATACGACCCATGTTTGAACAGGAAGCCCCCAAGTGATTTTACTGCTTACGGCTAGATTCGAATACGATCATAAACCGGATCCTCCTTTAAGTCACCATGTAATCTTGCAATAAGAACAACACGTGCATATTTGGAGGAGAAAAAAGGACAGAGGTCCTGCTTTATTGCTTATCATAATATATACATGGCTGAGAGAAATATGTACACCACGAGAGCCGGTGGCTCAAGTGTAGTAAGGCCGAAGCTGAGCTATGTTCCACGGCCGACGGGTCTCCTCCTCCGACTTACATGAATCTTTGTGCTCCCGAATGTCAATGAGGTAATATGACCCGTTGTGCAAGTTCTTGCTGACCACAAAGGGCACTTCCCAAGGCGGGGATAACTTGTGTGCATCTGTTTGATCCTGGATGAGCCGGAGCACGAGATCGCCTTCCTGGAAGACCCGGGATTTAACCCGGCGGCTATGGTAACGGCGCAGGTCTTGCTGGTAAATCGCTGATCGGGCTGCTGCCACATCACGCTGTTCGTCCAATAGGTCAAGAGCATCTTGTCGCGCCAGTTCATTATCCGCCTCAACATAAGCCGCCACTCGAGGTGAGTCATGACGGATGTCACTGGGGAGGACTGCTTCTGCTCCATAAACCATGAAGAAAGGCGTGAAGCCTGTAGACCTGTTAGGAGTAGTGTTGATGCTCCATAACACGGAGGGCAACTCCTCCACCCAACAACCCGGCGTCCGTTGCAAAGGGACCAAAAGCCGGGGCTTGATACCTTTCAGAATCTCCTGATTAGCTCTCTCAGCTTGACCGTTGGATTGAGGATGAGCCACTGAGGAAACATCAAGTCGGATATGCTCGCGTTGACAAAACTCTTCCATGGCGCCTTTGAAGAGATTGGTGCCATTGTCAGTTATAATGCTGTGAGGAAAGCCAAAGCGGAAAATCACCTTTTTCATAAATTGAACCGCCGTGGCTGCATCGCACTTGCTAACTGGCTCAGCTTCCACCCACTTTGTGAATTTATCAACTGCCACCAAGAGGTGGGTCTTCTTATCCTTGGACCTTTTAAAAGGCCCAACCATATCAAGCCCCCAGACCGCAAAGGGCCAAGTGATTGGGATCATCCTCAGCTCCTGAGCCGGCACATGAACCCGTCGTGAGAACCTCTGGCAACCATCACATTTACTGACCAAGTCCTCTGCATCAGCATGAGCCGTCAACCAATAAAAACCATGACGAAAAGCCTTGGCCACAAGGGACTTTGAGCCGGCGTGATGGCCACAATCCCCTTCATGGATCTCACGCAAGATCTCTTGACCTTCCTCAGGGGAGACACAACGCTGAAATGCTCCTGTAACACTGCGATGATGCAACTCGCCATCGATAACAATCATTGACTTAGCCCGCCGGGTTATTTGCCTGGCCAAAGTTTCATCCTCAGGCAACTCGCCCCGGGTCATGTAAGCCAGATATGGCATTGTCCAGTCTGGTATAATATGGAGAGCCGCCACCAGTCGTGCCTCCGGGTCAGGGACAGCCAAGTCTTCCTCCGTAGGCAACGTAACCGAAGGGCTATACAGGACGTCCAGGAAAGTATTAGGCGGCACCGGCTTTCGCTGAGAGCCTAGCCGGCTTAGAGCATCAGCCGCCTCGTTCTTCCTGCGATCAATGTGCTCTACTTGGTAGCCTTGAAAGTGCCCAGCAATCGCATCAACTTCGCGGTGATAAGCCGCCATGAGAGGGTCCTTAGAATCCCATTTGCCTGATACTTGTTGAGCCACCAAGTCTGAGTCACCGAAGCACCTTACCCGGCTCAAGCTCAACTCCTTAGCCATCCGAAGACCGTGGAGCAAGGCCTCGTACTCAGCCGCATTGTTAGTGCAAGGAAACATCAACTGTAGCACATAATGGAACTTGTCACCTTTAGGGGAAGCCAATACAACGCCAGCCCCCGAGCCCTCCAACTGTCTGGACCCATCGAAGTGAATAGTCCAATACGTGTTATCCGGCTTTTGCTCGGGCACTTGTGACTCTGTCCAATCATTGATGAAATCCACCAAGGCCTGAGAATTAACAGCAGTGCGTGGCACATATTTGAGACCATGAGGTCCAAGTTCTATAGCCCACTTAGCAATTCTCCCTGTGGCCTCTCTGTTTTGAATGATATCACCAAGAGGGGCAGAACTGACCACAGTGATGGGGTGACCCTGAAAATAATGCTTAAGTTTCCGGCTCGCCATGAACACACCATACACAAGCTTCTGCCAATGCGGGTACCGCTGCTTGGACTCAATGAGCACTTCGCTGACATAATAAACCGGCCGTTGAACCGGATGTTCCTTACCCTCCTCCTTGCGCTCCACCACAATAGCCACACTGACGGCTCGTGCGTTTGCCGCCACATACAGTAATAAGGGCTCCTTATCAACCGGAGCAGCAAGGACTGGGGGCTCTGCCAGCTGCTTCTTCAAATCCTCAAAAGCGGTATTAGCTGCATCATTCCAGACAAAGTTATCAGTTTTCTTCATCAACTGATATAATGGCATGGCCTTCTCACCCAAACGGCTTATAAACCGGCTTAAAGCAGCGATGCGACCCGCCAAACGCTGAACGTCATTTATACACGCCGGCTTAGCCAGGGAGGTGATGGCCTTGATCTTCTCCGGGTTAGCTTCAATGCCTCTGTCAGAAACCAAAAAACCCAAGAGTTTGCCTGCAGGAACACCAAAGACACACTTGGCTGGGTTAAGCATCATCTTGTAGACCCGGAGATTATCAAAGGTTTCCCTTAAATCATCTATCAGGGTTTCCTCTTTTATGGACTTAACCACAATATCGTCCACATAAGCGTGAACATTGCGCCCAATCTGTTTATGAAGACAGTTCTGTACACAACGCTGGTAAGTCACCTGTGC
This sequence comes from Aegilops tauschii subsp. strangulata, assembly GCF_002575655.3. Classification (NCBI taxonomy): domain Eukaryota; kingdom Viridiplantae; phylum Streptophyta; class Magnoliopsida; order Poales; family Poaceae; genus Aegilops; species Aegilops tauschii. The sequence continues at coordinate 512,773,954 of NC_053037.3, read as the reverse complement.
ACACTTGAGTCCAAAAGGCATAGCCACATAGCAGAAGGCTCCAAAGGGAGTGATGAATGCCGTCTTCTCCTGGTCCTTAACTGCCATCTTAATCTGATGATATCCGGAATAAGCATCCAAGAAACTTAAGCGTGCACAACCTGCCGTAGCATCAATGATTTGATCAATACGGGGGAGGGAAAAAGGATCAGCCGGACACGCCTTGTTTAAGTCCGTGTAGTACACACACATCTGCCAAGTGCCGTTCTTCTTGAGTACGAGCACCGGGTTAGCTAACCACTCTGGGTGAAAGACTTCAACGATAAACCCGGCCGCCAAGAGCTGGGCCACCTCTTCACCAATAGCTTTCCGCCTCTCTTCATTAAACCGCCGAAGAAACTGCCTGACCGGCTTAAATTTCGGATCAACATTGAGAGTATGCTCAGTGAGTTCTCTAGGTACACCTGGCATGTCAGAAGGTTTCCATGCGAAGATGTCCCTATTCTCACGGATGAACTCGATGAGCGCGCTTTCCTATTTTGGATCCAGATTTGCACTGATGCTAAACTGCTGAGATGAGTCACCTGGAACAAAATCAACAAGTTTAGTTTCATTAGCCGATTTAAATTTCATTGCCGGCTCTTGTTCTGTAGTTGGTTTTTTCAGAGAGGTCATATCTGTTGGGTCAACATTGTCTTTGTAAAACTTCAACTCCTCTGTAGCACACACAGATTCTGCATAAGCCGCATCACCTTCCTCACACTCCAGAGCCACTTTCCGACTGCCGTGAACCATAATGGTCCCATTGTGACCCGGCATCTTGAGCTGCAAGTACACATAACACGGTCGTGCCATGAACTTGGCGTAAGCCGGCTGTCCAAATATAGCATGGTATGGACTTCTTATCTTGACCACCTCAAAGGTCAATTTCTCCACCCTGTAGTTGTTCTCATCACCAAAGGCCACTTCCAATTCGATCTTGCCGACTGGATAAGCCGATTTACCAGGTACCACACCATGGAAGATAGTGTTTGACTGGCTAAGGTTCTTATCAACCAACCCCATACGGCGAAAAGTCTCATAATAGAGGATGTTGATGCTGCTGCCTCCATCCATGAGCACCTTTGTGAACTTATATCCTCCCACCTGAGGAGCTACCACTAAGGCCAAGTGGCCCGGGTTATCCACCCCGGGAGGGTGATCCTCCCTACTCCACACTATATGCTGCTCAGACCACCGCAAGTAGCGTGGGATCGCCGGCTCAACAGCATTCACTGCCCTCTTATGAAGCTTCTGATCTCGCTTACACAGACTGGTGGTAAACACATGATACTGTCCACCGCTGAGCTGCTTTGGATTGGTCTGATAACCCCCCTGCTGCTGCTGATGACCCTGGCCAGACTGCTGATTAAAGCCCCCTTGACCGTTCTGAGGACCGGAATTTGAGCCGCCGCCCGGGCCATGAAAGCCGCCGGCGCCTGAGCCGCCGCCCGGGCCATTGTAATTCTTAAAGGCCTTCATGATCGCACAATCCTTCCACAGGTGAGTCGTTGGCTTCTCTCTAGAGCCATGCCTTGGACAAGGTTCATTCAACAGCTGCTCCAGCGTCGGGCCTGACCCGCCGCCTCGGGGAGGGGGCCTCCCCTTGCGTCGCTGGTTATTACCTTGTGAGCTGGCGTTGGCTACAAACTCTAGGATGCCATCGGCCTTGCGCTTGCCTCCTCCTTGGTTCCCGGGTTAAACTGAGGACCCTTGCCATTGCCGTTCTTCTTTCCCTTCCCTGTCCTTTCATCATCTGAAGGGGGATCCTTGGTACCGTTAGAATCGGCGTACTTGACAAGAGCTGCCATTAGTGTACCCATATCACTGCAGTCGCGTTTAAGCCGCCCGAGTTTCATCTTCAGGGGCACAAAACGACAATTCTGCTCCAGCATTAAAACCGCTGAGCCGGCATCCATCTTGTCTGACGAGTGTATGATCTCCTTAACCCGGCGAACCCAATGTGTCGTAGACTCACCCTCCTGCTGCTTACAGTTAGTCAAATCCACGATTGACATAGACTGCCTACAGGTATCTTTGAAGTTTTGGATGAACCGGGCTTTCAGCTCAGCCCAAGACCCAATGGAATTCGGTGGTAGCCCTTTCAACCAAGTGCGGGCAGTCCCATCTAACATCATGGTGAAATACTTGGCCATGGCCGCCTCACTGACCTCCAGCAGTTCCATAGCCATCTCATAACTCTCGATCCAGGCTGCGGGTTGTAAGTCAGCTGTGTAATTAGGCACCTTCCTAGGGCCCTTGAAGTCCTTAGGTAGACGTTCATTACGGATAGCTGGCACTAAACAAGGGACACCCCCGGTCCTGGTAGGGACACCCACGTCGACGGAAGTCGTCGGATAAGCCGGGGGGGTCTGGTAAGCCGTCAATTGAGGCACTTGCTCCGCCTCTTGCCGCGCTTTTTCCTGGTCTGCTGCGTAAAAGGCTCCATTGTGAGCCGGGCCATGGCCAGGGGGCGGGTCATGGCGTCGGACGTTACTTGAGCCGGTTGCTGAGACCATGTGCCGGCTGTAACTCGGGCTCTGGCCTGGACGAGGGGTCGAGTGGATCCTGTCCCGGCTGTAGGAGTACGCCTCTTGCTGCGCCAGTGCTGTCTGAAGGAGTTCCCTGACCCGGCGGGTTTCAATAGCCGTCGGAGAGTCGCCGTCAACTGGGAGAGCCGCCAGCCGTGCTGCCGCAGCGACCATGTTCTCCAGCGGGTTATTATAATGACCCGGGGGTATTGGCATGTACTGAGGCGGGGCAGGGGGCACCTGGGGAGGCCCCATCACTCGTGGCTGAATAAGGGGTCCAGACCCGGGCGCTATGACCCCTGGCGGGTTACTAGACCCTGCACCTGGCATGTTGAAGAGATTGCGTGGATCGTAAACCGGAGGGAGTCGAGATTGGGTCTTTTGACGCCTCCTTCTCATGACCTCATTGGCCGCGTTCTGATCCATCGTGAGTTGGAAGGACTGCGCCTGGATCAGCTGAGTTTGGGCATCGAGAGCCGCCCTCTCCGCAGTCAGCCTGATCCCTTCCGCTGCAAGATCCTCTTTAGCTTTCATTAGATCCAATTTTAACTGTGCCACCTCTGCATCGTGCTGAGCTTGCTCTGCCAGGTCAACCGTGGCGGTTAGCAGGGCCGTCATCTTGTCCGTGAGATCCATCAGCACCTGAGCCGGAGAAGGCACCGGGTTTCCCGCTCCAGCAGCGGGGTTCTGAACAGGCTGCGCACCAGCCATAAAAACTCCAACCTGACTTGGCGGCTCAAATAGGTCCGGAATACTGTCACCCTCGGAACAACCCATGAGCTTGCCATCTTGAAGTTGGTATAACGAGTTTGACTCATCGGTGGCCGACTCGCCGTCAGAGCCGGCGGCCGTCTCATCACCAGATCCAGATCGATCAGAGAGTCCTCCATGGATACACCCCACAAAAGCATGCCTTAAGGCAGGCCGGGCCCGGGCGGGTCGCGCACGCTGAGCCGTCTCGATGAGATCGGCGCAGAGACCCGGCTCAGGGCCCGGCTCACCAATCTTGCCAATGAAAACATGAATTCCGCTGAAGGGGACCCGGTACCCGTACTCAATTGAGCCGGCGTCGGGGCCCCAGTTTGCATCGTCGATGTAGAGCTTGCCGCGACGATTCTTGGTCATCCGGCCCACAGCGTATCCCTTGAGCCCTTCGAAGCTGCCCTTCAAGAACTCAAATCCACCGTGCGCTGGCCCCACGGTGGGCGCCAACTGTCGTGGAATTGTCACGGCAGATGTCCTCGAGCTAGGACTTAGTCGTGGAGCCATCGCAACTAGGAAGCTTGAAGGGGTTAATGCGGTACAAGGAACACGAGGATTATACTGGTTCGGCCCCTTACGGTGAAGGTAAAAGCCTACGTCCAGTTGAGGTGGTATTGATTAGGGTTACGATCACCAGGGAGCTAAACTGCTATGCCCGGCTTTCGATGAGATTGTTCTTGTCCCCAAACCGCTGCCGGGTCGTCCCTTTATATAGGGAGGCTGACGCCCAGCAGCCCTCAGAGTCCCGGCCGGCTCATAAGAGTGTCCGGCTCGGACTCTCAACTATACTTGCCTTACACTACAAGCTCTACCATAATAATGATTGTAACTCTGGGCCTTAAGTCATATCCGGGTCTTAAGCCCATCTCTAGCCCATCGTCTTCAGGCTTGGCCCCGGGCTTCTGGTAATGACCATTAGAGTAACCCGGCCCCTCCTGGCGGGTGACTCTAAGGTCTATATCCTCAGCAAAGACCAAACTCGTAACTCAAATATTCTCCTCCATGATCAGATCGTAGAAACTTTATTTTCTTGTTACGATGATTTTCCACTTCACTCTGAAATTCTTTGAACTTTTCAAATGTTTCAGACTTATGTTTCATCAAGTAGATATACACATATCCGCTCAAATCATCTGTGAAGGTGAGAAAATAACGATACCCGCCGCGAGCCTCAATATTCATCGGACCACATACATTAGTATGTATGATTTCCAACAAATCTGTTGCTCGCTCCATAGTTCCGGAGACTGGCGTTTTAGTCATCTTTCCCATGAGGCATGTGTCGGTGTCAAAACCGGCGGATCTCGCGTAGGGGGTCCCGAACTGTGCGTCTAGGATCGATGGTAACAAGAGACAGGGGGACACGATGTTTACCCAGGTTCGGGCCCTCTCTATGGAGGTAATACCTTACTTCCTACTTGATTGATCTTGATGAATATGAGTATTACAAGGGTTGATCTACCACGAGATCGTAGTGGCTAAACCCTAAAAGTCTAGCCTGTATGACTATGGTAATGAATGTGTCCTTTCCGGACTAACCCCTCCGGTTTAGATAGACACCGGGATGATCTAGGGTTTACATAGAGTCGGCTACATAAGAAGGAATCTTCATAACCGGTCGCCATGCTTGCCTTCCACGCCAAGGAGAGTACAATCCGGACACGGGTACAGTCTTCAGCCTTCATGTCTTCACAGCCCATCAGTCCGGTCCATGGATAACGGGCCGGACGCCAAAGGACCCCTTAGTCCAGGACTCCCTCAGTAGCCCCTGAACCTGGCTTCAATGACGAGGAATCTGGCGCGCAGATTGTCTTCGGCATTGCAAGGCGGGTTCCCCTTTCCAAACTCCAAGATAGTCTTCAGATGTAATGATTGTATCCGGACCTGTATACACAACTGCAGAGGATATAATATTTCACGAACTCAATCCGCTGATAATTTTTGGTAATATGACATCACGCCTGCTCGGCCATTATTTTCAAGCCGTTAGTTGGCCCACCGTCCCACGTCTCGAGACGTGGTTTTATCGGCATGTCTTACCCAAGCGGAGATCGTGTCTCCCCTTCTTTAGGGGATTCTTGCCAACCCAGTCGTGGGTAACCCAACCGTCGCTTGGGTACAACTCCTTGGGGATAGGCAAGCTTCGAGGCCCAGGAGGAGACGTTTGATATTCGCAGCCTTTATATAGGGGTATAGACCCGTCTTTTTCTTTCACGCTTGCTTCTTCCTCGACCCCTGCTGCCCTGAGTTCCAACACCCGGGTTTCGGTTGCCTCAAGCCCCAATCATGTTCGGATCCAGCCGTCAAGGCCGATGGGTAGCTTCTTCCGTCACGGAGGGAGATATTGCCAAGCTTCGGTCGGCGAGGTACCTGACCGCAGAAATCCATCATCGGCTTCCTGCCGAGGGGCAGGTTATTCCCACCCCCAGATCCTGTGAGAGGGTCGTGTTCGTATCCCACTTCCTCCGTCGGTTAGGGTTTGCACTTAACCCCTTTGTCTGTGGGCTCATGTTCTATTACGGGCTAGATTTTCAAGATCTGGCCCCGGACTCTATTCTTCTTATCTCGGCGTTTATTGTCAGGACCGGGTTTTCGGGATATTAATTTCCCAGAAAAACGGCCTTTGTGCTCACCAGCCCCAGGATTACTGTTAGCTGATGAGACACCAACTTGATACAAGAATTCCAAGCAAAGCACAAAATATGTAGTACAAGACCATTGTGGCCTATGAGTACAACACTTGGTTTCTAGTGGTTGATGGCGGAAGCGGTTTGTGGTTCATCTGCGTCTATGGGACTCCATTTCCCACAAGAACAGCTGACCAGGATAACTCCTATCTTCGCGAGGCTACTATCACCTTTACATGGGTTCCGGGGCTGTCATCGCAATGCTCCCTCCACGCAAGAAATCTGGCCAAGACAATAGCCAGGGACAAGCCAGTGAGTACGTTTGAATGTACTCGCAAACATCAAGAACACGGGTATAATATAACAAGGGATAATCATGCTCCGAGATATTCATGATCATAACGTCTGTCACGAATTAAACGAAACTCTGTGATGTACGCATGCAAGAAAAATATGAACATGCAATACGGGAGTAAAAATAGAATGCACTGACCGAGTGTCTGAAATGACTCCTCGAAAAGTTGCAAATAAATTAACAATGCCGCAGTCGGGCGTCTGAGCGACACCACATAAAGGACTTATAAAGAATAATTTAAATAACAAGCATGCCGCAGTCGGGCGTCTGAGCGACACCACATAAAGGGCTTATAAAGAAAAATTTAAATAACAAGCATGCCGCAGTCGGGCGTCAGAGCGATACCAGATAAAGGGCTTATAAAGGATAAATAAATAACAAACATGCCGCAGTCGGGCGTCTGAGCGACGCCACATAAAGGGCTTATAAAGAATAATTTAAATAACAAGCATGCCGCAGTCGGGCGTCTGAGCGACACCACATAAAGGGCTTATAAAAAAATTTAAATAACAAGCATGCCGCAGTCGGGCGTCTGAGCGACACCACATAAAGGGCTTATAAAGGATAAATAAATAACAAACATGCCGCAGTCGGGCGTCTGAGCGACGCCACATAATGGGCTTATATAAGAATAATTACAGTGAATATCCAGGAGGTAGAACCGTCCCAGGGATACTCAATAATTCAATTCATGTTGGTTAGTCCATAATAACAATAAACATAATCCTCATACGGCACAGGTCATAAACAAAATCTAGTCTAGCCGTTTCTCCATCCGAAGACCATCACTAGATTCTAGTTTAGCCGTTTCTCCATCCGAATACCGTTACTATGATCCAGTTTAGCCGTGTCTCCATCCGAAAACCGTCACTAGACCCCTCTCAGACTGTAGTCCTTACCCATGGACATGGCTATCCAAATAGGTATGACCTCTGCAGAGGATGTACTCTTTACCCACGAGTAACGGATTTATCTAGTCCATCGGGACTAATTCCGCCTACGGTCTTTTAATTGAAAACATGCCTGACCTGCACACACAAGCTTAACTTACCGGTGTTTGGAATCACCCACGACACCTGCCAAGCAAAACTCTAAGTGGGGAGGCTACAACCTCGACGTAGCATGGGATCAAATTTATATCGCGCGCTCTAAGGGGTGCCCCCCTCTCGGTCCCAACCGGAAACACCCATGCCCCCGGACCAGGTGGCATGCCTACCGGATGCACCCAGTATCTTCCACCATGGCCTCTCTGTACGGTGTGTGCCTTGGTAAGGGGTTGAAAACTTACTGAACCATACCCTACCTGCGGCAGGGACAAGTGGTAGTACAAAACAAGTAGGGGATGCTACTGAACAAGACTCGACCTACGACCGACTCAGGTGGTCCAAGTATTCTCCGAATGATTAGCATGACCAAAATATATCCATTAATAGACAGATTCACCGCTCATCAAACCTCATTATGCCATACCGGACACACTCGTCTCGACGAGGAATTAGGGACAAGCTCGTGTCTACCCAAGACCACGACTTTCCCGGCTTCCTGCCGGTATGCATGAAAAGCTATGTGTTATGATTTTCTCTCCGTTGTCGGGTTTTGTCTTTCGTTTTGTATTTTTTCATGTCTTGCATTTCATATCATGTCATCATGTGCATCGCTTTTGCATACGTGCTCGTCTCATGCATCCGAGCATTTTCCCCGTTGTCCGTTTTGCAATCCGGCGCTCCTATCTCCTCCGGCGCATCCCGCTTGTTTTCTTTCGTGTGTGGGTGTCAAACTTTCTCGGAATGGACCGAGGCTTGTCAAGTGGCCTTAATATACCACCCGGAGACCACCGGTCAAGTTTCGTTCCATTTGGAGGTCGTTTGGTACTCCAACGGTTAACCGGGCATCCGCAAAGTCCATTTGTGTGTGCAGCAAAACCCCCCTAAAAACCAGCCCAAAACCCACCAAACTCTCTTCCATGCTCTAGGTCGTTCGATCACGATCATGTGGGCGAAAACCGCACCTCATTTGAAGTCTCCTAGCTCCCTCTACCTATTTATTTGCATCTTCCCCGAAAACGAATCACAGATCAAACCCTAGAAAATTTCCTCTCTGCGGGCGGACGCGTCCAGCGCCCGCCGGACGAAAACCCGCCGCCGCCCGCAGCCAATAGGGGCGCGCCACGTCACCCCGGGCGCTCCACTTCGCCGCCCCACGCCGCGGCCCGCCAGGCCCACCGCGGGCCCGTGCGAGCCCGCGCGCCCGCCGCCGCCGCACTCGCCCGCGCCGCCAAGGTCTCTCCGCCGCCCGCCGGCCGGCGCGGCCCCTCCGCCTCGTCGCCGGTGCCCCGCCGCCGCCCGTCGCCGGTGCCCTGCCCCGCCGCGCCGCCTCCTCCTCTCCTTCCTCCGGTCGCCGCCCTCCTTTCTCGTCGCCGGCGGCAGCCCGAGCCCGAGCCTGAGCAGCTCTCGATCGGATCTGGTGAGGAGAGCTGCATACGTTGACTTTTTCCCTCACCCCTAATTTCCTAAGTCCCTGATATTTTACAGCAAGTGCTCTTGTTCGTGATGCCATAACTTCATGCGTGTAGCTCCGATTCGCGCGTGTAATATGTCAAATTGTTCGCCTCGTGATGCTCTTCATTTTGTTCAATTGCACCATGTTCATTAGAGGTCATCTTGATGCCCAAATCTCTGTTGGAAGAGGGCTAGTTGCTGTTATTCTCTGGTTCTTATCAGAACTTGGAGATTTGTCATTTTTGTATCATTTATTCTGTGCATCTTATGAGCATGAGCTCTACATGTGTTTTGAAGTATGCCATTCCATCTTCCCAGTGGTGTAGTCCTCGTATTTTTGTGATCTCTGTGGTGACTAGCACAAGCATGCAAAGTAGGCTCCGTAATGTTTCTGATTTCAGGGACTTAGTGATTTCTCTAAGTCCTTGTCTGCTGTTATTTTGTTGCCATGTAAACTTGATGCTACAGAGAGATCCATGCATATTTTGGAGATGTTCAATAAGGATGTTTTGTAGCTGTAGTTGTATTTGATCCATTCCTGCAATTGTTTGCAATTATGGAGTGCAATAGCATGACTCAATCTTGCTCTACTTTTGCTATAAAATATTTCTGGCAGATTCTTAACATGATATGCAATTTTGCCAAGCTTATTGTAGTTGATCCATTCATTCTATGCAATTGTTCTTGTCATGGATAGCTTCATAAACATGCCATCTTGCTGTAGGTGTGCTTGGTTGGTAGTGCATTGCTCTGTAGTGAGTGCATCAAGCTCACAAAGATGCCTACATATTATTGTTTCTGCCATGCTCTGTTTTCTGCCAAGTCTGAAACCTGATAACGAAACTTGCTATGTTTACATGCTTGCCATCGTATCTTCTGGTCCTTTTTGGCTTATGGTCAGTAAGGGACTTTTGTCATGTGCATTTAGTAGAACACTGCCATGCCTTGTTTTGCTATGTTAAGTTCCTGTAGCATGTTGATTTCGTGCTCTGAACATTGCTACCTGATGCTGTTTTCTGCCATGTCCAGTTTTTCACCAAGTCTGTGATCCTGTTATCTTTTGCACTTTTGCCATGCTTGTTTGAGCTTGATATGTTGTGAACTAGCCGTAGCTCAGTGTTCATCTTTTGTCAAGCATCTCTTTTGTCTTGGGTAGAGCCGGGAGACGAGTTCGTGAACGAGGAACCTGTCGAGTACGCTTACGAGGATCAAGCTTTCGACAACTCTGAGAACCTTGTAGGCAAGATGACCACCCCTCGAAATCACTTCTATCTTTGCTTTGCTAGTTGTTCGCTCTATTGCCATGCTCCGCTACCTAGCACATTCTATATCATGCCTCCCATATTGCCAAGTCAGCCTCTAACCATCCTTTCCTAGCAAACCGTTGTTTGGCTAAGTACCGCTTTTGCTCAGCCCTTCTTATAGCGTTGCTAGTTGCAGGTGAAGTTGAAGTTGTTCCATGTTGGAACATGGATATGTTGGGATATCACAATATCTCTTATTTAATTAATGCATCTATATATATTTGGTAAAGGGTGGAAGGCTCGGCCTTATGCCTGGTGATTTGTTCCACTCTTGCCGCCCTAGTTACTGATATACCGGGATTATGTTCCTTGAGTTTGCGTTCCTTCCGCGGTCGGGTGATTTATGGGACCCCCTTGACAGTTCGCCTTGAATAAAACTCCTCCAGCAAGGCCCAACCTTGGTTTTACCATTTGCGACCTATACCTTTTCCCCCGGGTTTTCTAGAGCCCGAGGGTCATCTTTATTTTAAACCCCCGGGCCAGTGCTCCTCTGAGTATTGGTCCAAACTGTCAGTCGCCGGTGGCCACCAGGGGCAACTCTGGTCTGGCCTATCGGAAGCTTGGACAATCCGGTGTGCCCTGAGAACGAGATATGTGCAGCTCCTATCGGGATTTGTCGGCACATTCGGGCGGCTTTGCTGGTCTTGTTTTACCATTGTCGAGATGTCTTGTAAACCGGGATTCCGAGACTGATCGGGTTTTTCCGGGAGAAGGTTTATCCTTCGTTGACCGTGAGAGCTTATGATGGGCTAAGTTGGTACACCCCTGCAGGGTATTATCTTTCGAAAGCCGTGCCCGCGGTTATGAGGCAGATGGGAATTTGTTAATGTCCGGTTGTAGATAACTTGTCACTTGACCCAATTAAAATACATCAACTGCGTGTGTACCCGTGATGGTCTCTTCTCGGCGGAGTCCGGGAAGTGAACACGGTCTGAGTTATGTATGACGTAAGTAGGTGTTCAGGATCACTTCTTGGTCATTGCTAGATGACGACCGTTCCGTTGCTTCTCTTCTCGCTCTCTTTTGCGCAAGCTAGCCACCATATATGCTTTTGCCGCTGGAGCTCCACCTTACTACACCTCCTTTTCCTATAAGCTTAAATAGTCTTGATCTCGCGGGTGTGAGATTGCTGAGTCCCCGTGACTCACAGATTCTACCAAAACAGTTGCAGGTGCCGACGATGCCAGTGCAGATGATATGGTCGATCTCAAGTGGGAGTTCGACGAGGAACGTGGTCGTTACTATGTGTCTTTTCCTGATGATCAGTAGTGGAGCCCAGTTGGGACGATCGGGGATCTAGCATTTGGGGTTGTCTTATTTTCATCTGGATTTTGACCGTAGTCGGTCTATATGTTTGTATTTTGGATGATGTATGATATAAATTCATGTATTGTGTGAAGTGGCGATTGTAAGCCAACTCTTTATCCCATTCTTGTTCATTACATGGGATTGCGTGAAGATGACCCTTCTTGCGACAAAACCACAATGCGGTTATGCCTCTAAGTCGTGCCTCGACACGTGGGAGATATAGTCGCATCGTGGGTGCTACAATGTGCGGGACGCGGCGGGGGCGGCAGTGCGACGCGGTGGCTCGGTGCGCGCGCGTGTAAAACGTGCGCTCTGGGCGCGCCCAGAGCATGCACGGGACATGCTCGACGAAATGCCAGGGCAGCCTAGAGTGCGGGAGGGAAGCTGGCAATTAACAGGACTAGGTTAGGAGTAGCTAGGATCTTAGTGGACAAGGTTGCTGGGTCAGAGGATCAAGTACAAGTGCAAACAAAAACTCATGCCAAAACTGACTGAGCACACCAAGTGTTCGAACGAATGCCAAGTGCATCTAGGCAACTCTTGGAGTGGCCAAAAACTCCAGATCAGGGTCTCCCTAGATGTAGGTGATGATGGCAAGATCATTTGGGCAAAACCAGAAACTTGCTAGTGCAAGTTTTGCAAAACTTCAGTTTTGGACAGAAAGAAAAAGGTCTCATTGCATGCACTTAAAATCCTCCAGGGGTACACTCTCCTGGACTTAAGGGTTTTGCAGGGAGGGCTACAAGCAGGAAAAAGCTCATGGGCACCAGAGCAAAATAAAATAGGGTTGCAGTACAAATCACCAAACTGGACCAGAATGAAAAAGGGGTTGATTCACTCAAAAGTTTCAAAGAACATCACTGGTTTTTAGCATAAGGTTGAATTATATGCATCTCCTGACATCTCCACACACTTGGAAGAATTTTTAAAGAAATATTTAAATAGGTTGTAGTGTAAAAATGCCTACTGGACCAGATTTGAAAAGTTGATGTGGAGCTCAAAATCTCCAATAACCAAAATATATTTTTGCATAAAAGTGATGTGGAAAAATCACATGACATCCCCAAATTTTGGTGGAAATTTTAAATGCATTTGCCAAATGGTTGCAGTGCAACAGAGACTCCAATTTCATGAAAAATCATTTTAAAAGAATAAAGCTCAGGGAAAGGCAAATCTTGCAATTAAATCCACTAATAAATAATTGTTTCATAGAAAGGGTATATAAGTCCAATAATACCTTTGGAAAGTTTCCACTTGAGGTAAAAACTCCACAATATTAAAGGAAAGGGAGGTTCTGAAATCAAGGGCTAAATCCAGACAAATGGAAAAGTTTAATCTCCTGGAAAAAATTTAAATAATAAAACAAGGTCAAAATTTTGGGGTGTCACAACACCACCCCCCTTAAGAAAAATCTCGTCCTCGAGATTTGTTAAAAGCCTTTTTGAACAACCATTGCTTTTATCAAAAGAAAACATTCTACTATGCAATAAAAAATGTGGCTACAGTGAGAGGGCAATAAGTGGTGTAAAACCACAGTGTGGTACACTGGTGTTGCGTGGAAAAATCCATGGTTGGGGAAAACGAGATATTTCTACGTGGATACAGTAATTCAGATTAAATTCTAAATTACTTAAACACGCTGGTCGCACCCGGGAGCACAGTGCTCCCTCTGGCTGACAGGTGGACCCAGGGCCCACTGTCGGCCTCTTCTTCTACCTCTGGTTCTCTCTTCTCTCCCGCGCGCTCTCCCGCGCTTCCTCCACCGGCGACGCCTAGCGCGTAGGGCATCTAGGCCGTACTGCGGTAGTGCGCGGCGTGCTAGCTGCCGGTGCAGCGTGCACTCACCTCGCGGGCCAGTGCACTGTCGGCACTGCTCGCGGACTCACCTCCGAACACCGGCGATCGAGCGACGAGTGGTGCTGGTGGACCTCGCCCACCGTACACCGATCTCGAGCTATAAAATGGTCGCGGTGCTCCTCTCTTCTTCCTCACACCTGGCCTCGCTTCTACTTCTTCTTCCTTCTCCTCCATTGCTGTTAGCAGGAGCTCGAGACGAGGCTCTAATGGCGGAGGCGATGCCGAACTGGTACGTGGTCCTGGTGTGTGGAGGTTTGGCGATTTTGCTGGGGTTCTCCGTGCTCTTGTGCGCAATGATCCTCGATGATCGTCGTGATGATGCCGCTCGAGTGTTAGCTCTTCGCGGTGGCGGCGATCACGAGGATTAGGTGCGTCATCGAGTGCTAACTGTTGTTGGTGTGCTGGGGCAACTCGTGCCTGAATGATTACTCACAAATCTCTCTTACTGAGACTGTGGTGTCCTCGGGTGTGATCAGTTAGGCGCAAAAACGTGCACGAGAATTTGTAATTTAGCGCACGAGGTCGAGTGGTTGTGGTCGTGAGTCTGTTGTTATGGTGCTGCGCGAAAAAAAATCTCTGTCGTGAAGATATATACGCTGCAGTAACTTGGGGGAAGAAATATCATCACAAAAATTTATCGTGAGAGAAAATAAAATTAGTTAAAACAAAAAAATAACAGCAGTAAAACTGCTCACATAAATGAAACCAAAAATCGGATCTGTCGCACAAATTTTTGGATACCACGTACAAGTTACAACACGTAAATAAATACTGGGATAATAAACATAGCGGCGACGTTTACAAGGAAAACGGCAAAAGGACAGGGTCTTGAGAAAACGTCTCTGGTACTGGGGCACACTCCTCTTCTATCGGAGGAAGCGGGTTGACCAGTCGATGAAAGCGCCTCTCCTGGTCAGGCCTCAGTGGTCTGCCAATAGCGATCCGAGTATTTAAATCAGCGAGGCTCTGGAGATAACCCATTACCCGCTGAGTCAAACGCTGCTGAGCGATAACGTACTGGGCAAGGTTGGCCAGTACTAGATCTCTCTCAATCCGTCCACCGGGAAAAGATGCAACTTCTCTGGGTGCTGCACGACTCGGAAAATAATAATATCCTCGTTCGCTGGCATAGGGTACCGCGAATCGAAGACGAGCAAGCGCTTCGTACGCAGCAGCTTCTATGGCCATATGCGGAGTCGGCATGGATTTTCCCACGAAGGAAACCTCCGTTGGGTCTTGGTTTGGGTATGCGGGAGGGATGTGCACCACTGCCCAATATTTCGAGGTGGATGGGGTGATCCTCGATTTGAGCAACTCGTACTGGGGTGGATGGGTGGCACTCATGGTACTGCAGGTAAAGTCCCACAATAATTTAACAAAACTATCCGGGGTTGCGTCTGGGGTTCTCAGGTAAATACTGGGGGTCGGCATGGCAAAGAAATGGCTGTGAGTGTTGTGCACAAGGTGAGGGGTACTTGGCAAGGTCACGAGGAGGCCTTTTATATAGCATTGGGGCTGGGTTATCTATCGTGGTGAAAGGTAACTGGTTGTCGATCCTGCTCTTGGGTCAAAGCCACAGATATACATATCTCATAAATGTGACGCATTACTGTGAGTGTCGACGGGTGTGGTCTGGGTAGCTTCGCCCGATATTTTGAAAACGCAACTGTACACCAATGTACATATGCATAGCTACTACTCCAAAAATAGGGGCGCCCAAGCAGACAGCATTTAATAAAAGCGATACAAGATCACACCATTACAAAGCGTAGGGAAACTAAGGCTTGATACAACTCGAGCGTCTTAGTCTACTTCGTTAATGTCTAAGTGGGCTGGCCTGGTGGACGCCGGGGTTTCTCGACGGGTTTCACCGTCGGGATTTGCTGGTTGAGGTTGAGGGGCTGCAGGGTCGGGGTAGTGGTGATGACCATCGCGGGGGTTTCTGGCCACAATCCCGTTGGAACGGGTTCCCAAAAGGCGACGAAGCGCTTCTAGGGACATCAAAGCACTCTGGTTGATGGCTGGGGCAGACCTCAAAGGATCGATCGGGTGTCCGAACAGCACGACTGGGTTGTCGGCGTCGGGCTCCACTTCTCCTCTCGCCGGGTCTCGGCGAGCCAGTTCTCCACGAGCTGCGATCAGATCAATGGTGATTTGATCGAACAGTTGCTCTAGTGCACTTACATAGCGCACCAGATGCAACAGTGCAGGATCTGTCTCGTGATCTCCGTTGGCGACCTGGGGCGGCCTACCATACCCGTCACGACTGGGGTAGTAGTAGAACGAGCGACAGTTAACTCTGGGCGACAAGTGCGTGAGTTGAACTATAGCTTCTCGAGCTGCTAGCTGGATGGCTGTGGTTCAAAGGAAGTTGTCCTTCCAGTGAACCTGTAGGGGCGTTCCGGCGATAGACCCCTAACATAGATGTGTACAGTGGCCCAGAATTGACGGCTTTCACCGTACATGGGTCCTTGGTACACAACATATTCAGGGGGCTCTTCTAATGCATAGGCACGACGGGTGAGGTTTGCGAGCACGGTCACAAAACCTCCAAGGTTGGTTTCTGTGGTCTCATTGTGAACAATGGGGCCAGGCATCGTGGCATGGTTTGGGGAAAGAGGCCGTGCTGTGCCGGGTTGAGGCTAGCGTGCCCTTCTTATAGGAAAAAGGGGACGGGGTCTTCCTCCGCACGCTTGTGAATGAGACGTGTTAGGTGTCGGTCACTGGCGCGTGATCGACGGGCTAGGCTGATAGGTTGGGCACCGTCTGCCGAAAGGCGTCGGGTCACTGTGGGGCTATCTTACACGAGAAGCTTGGTCGGGATTAGGTTAAGGTCTGGTGGTTTGGTTAACCTAGGTTTATTGACCTGGCTAAGATAGGATTAGCCAATGGTCAGCCTGGCTCTGATACCAAGTCTGTCAGGACCGGGTTTTCGGGATATTAATTTCCCAGAAAAACGGCCTTTGTGCTCACCAGCCCCAGGATTACTGTTAGCTGATGAGACACCAACTTGATACAAGAATTCCAAGCAAAGCACAAAATTTTGAGTACAAGACCATTGTGGCCTATGAGTACAACACTTGGTTTCTAGTGGTTGATGGCGGAAGCGGTTTGTGGTTCATCTGCGTCTATGGGACTCCATTTCCCACAAGAACAGCTGACCAGGATAACTCCTATCTTCGCGAGGCTGCTATCACCTTTACATGGGTTCCGGGGCTGTCATCGCAATGCTCCCTCCACGCAAGAAATCTGGCCAAGACAATAGCCAGGGACAAGCCAGTGAGTACGTTTGAATGTACTCGCAAACATCAAGAACACGGGTATAATATAACAAGGGATAATCATGCTCCGAGATATTCATGATCATAACGTCTGTCATGAATTAAACGAAACTCTGTGATGTACGCATGCAGGAAAAATATGAACATGCAATATGGGAGTAAAAATAGAATGCACTGATCGAGTGTCTGAAATGACTCCTCGAAAATTTGCAAATAAATTAACAATGCCGCAGTCGGGCGTCTGAGCGACACCACATAAAGGACTTATAAAGAATAATTTAAATAACAAGCATGCCGCAGTCGGGCGTCTGAGCGACACCACATAAAGGGCTTATAAAGAAAATTTTAAATAACAAGCATGCCGTAGTCGGGCGTCTGAGCGACACCACATAAAGGGCTTATAAAGGATAAATAAATAACAAACATGCCGCAGTCGGGCGTCTGAGCGACGCCACATAAAGGGCTTATAAAGAATAATTTAAATAATAAGCATGCCGCAGTCGGGCGTCTGAGCGACACCACATAAAGGGCTTATAAAGAAAAATTTAAATAACAAGCATGCCGCAGTCGGGCGTCTGAGCGACACCACATAAAGGGCTTATAAAGGATAAATAAATAACAAACATGCCGCAGTCGGGCGTCTGAGCGATGCCACATAAAGGGCTTATATAAGAATAATTACAGTGAATATCCAGGAGGTAGAACCGTCCCAAGGATACTCAATAATTCAATTCATGTAAATGGTTAGTCCATAATAACAATAAACATAATCCTCATACGCCACAGGTCATAAAAAAAATCTAGTCTAGCCGTTTCTCCATCCGAAGACCGTCACTAGATTCTAGTTTAGCCGTTTCTCCATCCGAATACCGTTAGTATGATCCAATTTAGCCGTGTCTCCATCCGAAAACCGTCACTAGACCCATCTCAGACTGTAGTCCTTACCCATGGACATGGCTATCCAAATAGGTATGACCTCTGCAGAGGATGTACTCTTTACCCACGAGTAACGGATTTATTTAGTCCATCGGGACTAATTCCGCCTACGGTCTTTTAATTGAAAACACGCCTGACCTGCACACACCAGCTTAACTTACCGGTGTTTGGAATCACCCACGACACCTGCCAAGCAAAACTCTAAGTGGGGAGGCTACAACCTCGACGTAGCATGGGATCAAATTTATATCGCGCGCTCTAAGGGGTGCCCCCCTCTCGGTCCCAACCGGAAACACCCATGCCCCCGGACCAGGTGGCATGCCTACCGGATGCACCCGGTATCTTCCACCATGGCCTCTCTGTACGGTGTGTGCCTTGGTAAGGGGTTGACAACTTACTGAACCATACCCTACCTGCGGCAGGGACAAGTGGTAGTACAAAACAAGTAGGGGAAGCTACTGAACAAGACTCGACCTACGACCGACTCAGGTGGTCCAAGTATTCTCCGAATGATTAGCATGACCAAAATATATCCATTAATAGACAGATTCACCGCTCATCAAACCTCATTATGCCATACCGGACACACTCGTCTCGACGAGGAATTAGGGACAAGCTCGTTTCTACCCAAGACCACGACTTTCCCGGCTTCCTGCCGGTATGCATGAAAAGCTCGCGAGGATGATCACTATCACCAACACATCCATTTATAACAGCAAAGAAATCTCCTGTATGCACTCATGCGCATGATTTTTATCGCCACATAAAAATATCGTACGCTCCAAGTCAAAGTGGTGTCGTAACCATATCAAAACACCACACAAAAATATTATGCCAGAGTTCAGAATGCTTGCCTTCAAGAGTATGCAAGGGGTGCACTTTTTGAAAGCTTTCTCTTCCCTCTCCATTTCCTATTTAAAAATATATTCAAATAACAAACATTTCAAAACCAGTACAAAAAGTTGTCCCAAATATTTTTGAAATAAATCTTAAAATAAACTAGATGAAATTTGAGAGAGGTAGGAAAAAGAATCAACTCATTTGGAGTTTTATTTAAAAAGATATAGCCAGTCAAAGTTTGGTCAAAGTTCTGTTTTAAATAAAACAGAAAAAGAAAACGTTTCGATACAGAATACGCTTTCGAAGCAGAGGAGATGTACTCCTGGGTTTTACGCGACCACTTAAGCCAGCATGGGTGGCGCGTGGGTCACTGACAGTGGGTCCGGAGGGCCCACTGGTCAGGTTTGACTGGTCTTCCCTCCTTCCTCTCTCTCTGCCCGAACGGGAGCGGGACTCCGGCGATCGCCGTTGACGAACGGCGGCTCCCCACGGGTATCCGAGGGCGGGGATGGACCTGCCAGACCGGGACGGTCCTCTCGGTGGTCGTTGGGTCGACGGTGGTGCCGGCGAGCTCCGCGGCGGAGGGGGCTACGGGAGTGAAGTGGGTTTTGGGCTCCGGTGGTCTCTGATCGAGGCTGAGGCGCTGGGCAGCTCCGCTAGAACAAGGGGAAGCGATTGGTGGCGCTGGATGGGCGGGGGAGTGCCTGGTTGCGACGAATGGCACCGGAAGGCAGCGGCGGCCGAACCGGCCGGAGGTGGGGGCGATGGCCCCTTCCGGTCAATCCACTGCTTGGGGAGCTGTAGGGGGAGGGCCTGAGGTCGCCTGAGCGCTCGGAGAGGCTCGGGGTCTCCTTTTATAGGCGTTCGAGGCTGATCCCACGGCGGTTGTGGATAAGAACGCCGGCGACCATCGCTCTATAGCCGCAGGGCGGCGTGGCGGCGACGAGCGCGTGCCGACGGGCTTCAGGATAAGCTCGAGTTGTTCACAGGGGCAGCTGGCGTGCTGGTGTGGTTTGGGCGGCGCCGTCCGTGGCAGGAGCTCGCTGCCGACGCCGGCGTGCCGCCAAAAGCTCTGACGGCGGCGCTGTAGGGCGCCAGAGGTGGCGTGGAGAGTGGGCGAGTGTAGTGCGTGTTTCTGCAGGCGAGCCAGGTCCATGTGCGGGACGCGGCGGGGGCGGAAGTGCGACGCGGCGGCTTGGTGCGCGCGCGTGTAAAACGTGCGCTCTGGGCGTGCCCAGAGCATGCATGGGACATGCTCGACGAAATGCCAGGGCAGCCTAGAGTGCGGGAGGGAAGCTGGCAATTAACAGGACTAGGTTAGGAGTAGCTAGGATCTTAGTGGACAAGGTTGCTGGGTCAGAGGATCAAGTACACAGTGCAAACAAAAACTCATGCCAAAACTGACTGAGCACACCAAGTGTTCGACAGAATGCCAAGTGCATCTAGGAAACTCTTGGAGTGGCCAAAAACTCCAGATCAGGGTCTCCCTAGATGTAGGTGATGATGGCAAGATCATTTGGGCAAAACCAGAAACTTGCTAGTGCAAGTTTTGCAAAACTTCAGTTTTGGACAGAAAGAAAAAGGTCTCATTGCATGCACTTAAAATCCTCCAAGGGGTACACTCTCCTGGACTTAAGGGTTTTGCAGGGAGGGCTACAAGCAGGAAAAAGCTCATGGGCACCAGAGCAAAATAAAATAGGGTTGCAGTACAAATCACCAAACTGGACCAGAATGAAAAAGGGGTTGATTCACTCAAAAGTTTCAAAGAACATCACTGGTTTTTAGCATAAGGTTGAATTATATGCATCTCCTGACATCTCCACACACTTGGAAGAATTTTTAAAGAAATATTTAAATAGGTTGTAGTGTAAAAATGCCTACTGGACCAGATTTGAAAAGTTGATGTGGAGCTCAAAATCTCCAATAACCAAAAGATATTTTTGCATAAAAGTGATGTGGAAACATCACATGACATCCCCAAATTTTGGTGGAAATTTTAAATGCATTTGCCAAATGGTTGCAGTGCAACAGAGACTCCAATTTCATGAAAAATCATTTTAAAAGAATAAAGCTCAGGGAAAGGCAAATCTTGCAATTAAATCCACTAATAAATAATTGTTTCATAGAAAGGGTATATAAGTCCAATAATACCTTTGGAAAGTTTCCACTTGAGGTAAAAATTCCACAATATTAAAGGAAAGGGAGGTTCTGAAATCAAGGGCTAAATCCAGACAAATGGAAAAGTTTAATCTCCTGGCAAAATCTTAAATAATAAAACAAGGTCAAAATTTTGGGGTGTCACATTTATCGTCACGTGCGAAGCCTTCCTCCGAACTCCTCCGCACTTTGGTCTGTGGCTCAACACTTTTGATGTGAAGCCCAAGCGATAGAAGGGGAGCAAGCTGAGTGCAGTGGCGCTACAGTGAGCAAGCTTGCTAGCGCTGTTTGGCTGAAAGGATCCTTCGCCAAATCTTCCGATTTATGGCAGCAGGGGTGGTTCTATATCACTGAGCCCCGTGGCTCCAAGTGGGCAGCTACACCTGCCTTTTGATCCAGGCCCCAGTTCAGCTTGCATCATGGATTAACAAGGGGCTGGATTGGGGATCAACGAATGATGTGCGAACTCTGCAAAGTCGCATCCGAAGCCTCATTGAGAGGGACATCGACATAGCCAACGTCGTTCAAGTAATGCTAGTTTGTCGGACCCTGCCATGCCAGCGATGGCCTCTCCACCTATGGGAGTTCAATCCAGAAGGGCCGTGGACTCTTCAACACTTCTTCCGCACAATGCATGAAGGAATGTGGAGATTATTCTTCGGGAAACGAAGGCAATGGCCGGACACCACGGAAGATGTCGGCCTAGACTGTAACCATCCGGATACCCCGGTAAGTACCTGTTTACCGAATACCTTATATTCAGATACCTAGTGGCAAGATACCAACAATATCATCGTTTTTCAGGGCTGGATAAAGAAAGTGGAAAGGATTAGGTGTCCGGCTCCCCTTCCCGAAGACTCAACTACTCCTGTGTTAACAAGGATGCTGGCCTCGGCGCCGTACCAGGCACCAGCAAGGGAGGGCGAGAAGACCCAAGATGACCTTGGTTCCGGAGGTAAGTCGGACACTGAGTCCAGAGAAATCGACCTTTCCTCGCCCGAAGACGGAGGCGGAAAAGGACCCAGTATCCCTTCTCCAAGCAGGAGGAAAAGGGCCGCCTCCAAAGATTGGGAGGGGCGGTCTTCCAAGAAGGGCAAGGTGTCACCATCGAGCGGCTTGGGTTTGGAAAGCAACGCCGTTAAACAGCTCCAATAAGGGAATAAGCCCTCTGCCAAACCGTAAGTGAATCCAGAGTACTTTGATAGCGCCCCGGTCCGTTGCTGTTACCGAAGATATACGTAACGCGTTCATGCATTTTTACAGGTCGGCACAGAGTTTTTCTGGGCGATCCTCTTCTTCGGGAAGTCTCCTCCCAGAGATGATGGAGAGCGAAATGCCTCTTCCAACCTCTTCGCCCAATAAGGCGGATGACTCTGAAGTGTCATCGCGGAGGGTCCCTTTAGACCAGGGGAAAAAAGAGGCAGTACCCGAAGGTGGACCTCCGACCATCCGGGACTCCGGGGCTGATGATAACAAAGGCCCCGGAGTGTCTGGTTCACAGCCGACAGTGAATTTGTAGATGGGTGAACAGATTCCTTCAAAGGATGATTGTGCTTTTGGAGCAGCTTCTGGAGACCTAGAGACTCCGGATATATTGCAGGACATGTTGCGGAAAGCATCTGTCTCGGGGGAGCAGCGTACCTTGATGGGTACAGTGATTGAGAAGGTTTTGTCCGCGAAAAGTGGATTAAATGAAGCCTTCGTGAGCCTATTGAAGGGCTTCGAGGTTTGTGACATAATGTTTTTAGCTATGTCTCATTTGTGAAGATGCTCAAGTGTATAGGTAGTAGCCCCTGAGACTCGGGTTGTCTTCCCTGAGGAAGCAAATGGAGGATCGAAAAGGATCGCTTGAGGACTAACCTGATAAACTTTGAACACAGGCTGCTTCCCCCTTGGCCACTTCTCGGACTATGGAAATTGCCGAGCTGTAGTGGAAGATTGATGTGGCAGGGGATGATCTTGCATTAATCAATATGCATCTTGACAAGTCGCAAGGTATGTATTCGGTGCACTCCCCAAAAAATTATGTGGTATAAGCATGACACTAAAATCTGTATGCTGGAGTATGCGTGGCTGCAGATGGTGCTGCCGCCATTGAAGTTCTTCGAGCGGAGCTGGTCCAAGCCAAGGAGCAGGCCCGGCGTAGCAATGCTGCTGTCGAAAAGGCATCGGCGGGCTGAAAGCCGAACAAGCTGCACGGCGCCAGGACGAGGAGAAGATATCCATGGTGGCGCGTGAACTGGAAAATGCCACTGGCCGCTGTGAATTTTTGGAGAAGGAGAATAAAGCCTTAACGGCTGAACTGGACAAGGCCTTACAAGAGGCGAGGGAAGCACGATCGGAATCCAGAGCAGTTCGTGAGGAGGTTCGGCAGGCTAGGGAGATTGCGGCTGGAAAGCCATTTCTGCTGCAAACTAAGTTCGGTGACCCGAACTATGCTCAGCTTAACCAAGTGTGGAGTTCTCCGGACGAGTTCTTGGACTTGCCGAAGAGTTCTTCCGATGCGGCGCAATATTACCAAGCGCGAGATGGGTATGCAACGGAGAAGCTTTTTTGGTCGCAGTTCGGCGCATCAAAGCGCCCTCTGTTGCTCAATGAACAGCTGTCCCAATGGGCCGAACTTCATAGGATATCCGGCGCTGCCATGAAGAACGTCATAATTCGGTTGCGGCCAACCGAGCCTGTTCCGAATAGCTATTTCGGTTTGGTGCAAACGCTTGTTGACGCGGTGCCGCGTATCGACGCTGTGAAGCGGTCAACGTGCATTGAGGGTGCACGGATGGCTTTTGCCCGAGTCAAGACGTTCTGGGGGAAGATGAAGGCCATCAATGTTGCGACAAAGAGTCCACCCAAAGGCAAGAACCGTCCAGAACCGAAGCATTATTTTGAAGACGTCCTAGATGCCGCCTGCTTGATAGAGGGTCAGTGCTCGAAAGACATAATGTTCGAGTGAGGTGTATGAAAATTGCAAAAGACAATTTTATAATTAATCTATTTTTATGTTTTGCTCGGAAGCTTGAATTCCTCCTGTGCGGCCGTTTTAATATAATCTGAAAGTTTTCCAGTCGTCGGCTTCAGCCCCCTCGTAGGAAGTACGGGGGTGTTCGGAAAAGCATTAAATCACTCTTTATCCAACGTCTTGGTCCATGAAGGAGGTGATAATGCGGCGAACCAGGCAATTGGACTATAAGGCGTTAACACTTTCACTTAGCCATAGGAGTTGTATGGTGGGGCTACGACATAGCCCCTGGTATGTATGCGGCGTATGGTGCCTTACATATTTGATCTGAAAAAGATCCCTCGTGTGACACGGAGAATCGCTAAAGATTCTAGTAAGTCGTCAAGTGGTTGACAGCTCTCGCCGCATCATGACAGTCAGTTTTCGGCTTTCTCTACTGAGGTACTTGACCAGATGAACCGGAAGCACAATCGCAGTAGTTCTCCCTTTACTACCCTAGCCAATAGAGCGGAACGTATGGTAGCAAGCACAGGAGCCGGGCAACCCAACTATTGACCCAAGACAATGATTCGGACCTGATGCATATAAGGCCAAACTTGCGACGCCGAAGTGCGCTGTAGAGCTGTTCGGGCTTTTGTTGGCAACTCATTTGTTCCCATACCGAGCCCCTGGCAGGTTATGCCAAGGTATATCTGTGAAACAACCATGGGAGCCGTATTCAGTGGCGAGACAACATGGATGATTAGTTCGGATACTGTTTACTGGGAACTGAGCGATATGGCAATGATTACTTATGATATATATAAAAGCCATCCTCCCGGCTATTTGACATGCTCGGGTCGGAGGCAGAGGAACAAGCATAGTACAGGCTCAAGAAATAGAGAGTGCGGTCTACAAAAAGTTATTTTGGACCTCCTGTCGCACGTCTGCGCCGCCAGTCCTCGGTGGGGGGAATCCTTGATGGAAATAGCCCTTTAGGTAAGTGTATGGATCCGGACTCCGATAGAGCCGGTTTCAGATGTTTATCCTGTTCGTCACCTGTTTTTAAAGGATAGAGAAGGAAGAAATAAAAAGAACATAAATAAAAAATGTTACTGGAATGCTTGGAGGCTTGTCCGTATTGTGCTTCCGCCAATGCCCATGGTATCTTGAGTTGCGTAATGATGTATGCGCGGTACAAACTTTGTAGGTGTATGAAGTGGGCGGCGGAAGCCGGGTTGCTATTTCCGCTCTGGGAGTGGTCGATCCACGGGTGAGAATTGCTTCTGACCCCCGGTATTTTGTTGATGAACGCCTCCGTCGGCCCTATCGCCTGACGGCATCCTCCCCTTGTGTTCGGCGTTGAGCTTCCCGACCTGTTTAAAGACCTAGCAGTTTCTGTTAGTATGATTAGCTGGTTTGTTGGGATGGCCGTGAATCTGGCAGGGTTGGTCCAATATCCTGTCTAGGTTGGATGGTTCGTCTCTCTTCGCCTTGAATGGCTTCTTCCGTTGGTTGGGCTTGGGATTGCTGAATCCGGCGTTGACCGCTGTGTCACGTGATCTTTCATCATCGTTGCGAATGTTGTATTTGCTTCGTCGTGGCTTGCCGTTGCCGTCTCGGATTTCGGAGGTGCCCGGGTCACTGGCGCTGTTGCTTCTACGAGCGAGCCAGCTGTCTTCTCCCGCGCAAAAGCAGGTCATTAGAGTGGTGAGGGCTGTCATGGATTTAGGTCCTTCTTGGCCGAGGTGGCGTGCAAGCCATTCGTCCCGGACACTGTGTCTGAAAGCTGCAAGGGCTTCCGTGTCCGGACAGTGGACGATTTGGTTCTTTTTGACTAAGAACCGAGTCCAGAGCTCCCTGGCTGATTCTCCGGGCTGTTGGACAATGTGACTTAGGTCATCGGCGTCTGGTGGCCGGACATATGTTCCTCGGAAGTTATCGAGGAAGGCCTCTTCCAAGTCCTCCCAGCTGCCTATGGAATTTTCAGGCAGGCTGTTTAACCAGTACCGAGCTGGCCCTTTTAGTTTTAGTGGGAGGTATTTAATGGCGTGGAGGTCGTCCCCACGGGCCATATCGATGTGGAGGATGAAATCTTCTATCCATACTGCCGGATCGGTTTTTCATCGTATGATTCAATATTGACGGGTTTGAATCCGTCGGGGAATTCATGATCCATTATTCATCAGTGAAGCAAAGCGGGTGTGCGGTGCCTCTATGTTGGGCCAGACTGCGACGTAACTCTGAAGGAGTCCCTCTGCGGTTTTCGGCAAGGGCGTGGCGAGGTTTGACACGTCCAAATAGGTAGCCATCATCGCGTGTCGAAGCATGCTTTCGCGATCCGTAGATCGGTCTTGCATGTCTTGCTCTATTGTCCAAGTCCCTCTGCAGGTCGTCTGGATAATCATGACCTACGTTGTTCTTGCCTTTACGGCGAGGTGGGGTGGTCTGGCATTTGGCTTGAGTTGCCTCTTTATCCGGACTGAGTTGTCGGTGACCTGCCGCATTGTGTGACGATGCTATGGGCTCCAACGCCCCGTCATCGGACTGGTATAGCAATCTGTGCTTTGGGTAGCTTTTGGCTAAGGCACTAAGGCCATATTCTTCGGCAACCAGGACTTCGGTCCATCTATCGTTGATTAAGTCTTGGTCAGCTTGAAGCTACTGTTGCTTCTTTTTCAGGCTCCTTGCAGTAGCTATTAGCCTGCGCTTGAAGCGCTCCTGCTCGAGGGGCTCTTCGGGTGCGGTGAAGTCTTCGTCGCCAAGGCTTACCTCATCTTAGGAGAGCGGAAGGTAGTTGCCGTTCTCCGAATTGTCGCTGGGCAGGGCCTATTCATCGGGGCTGGCTTGCCCGTTTTCCTGTTCCTCATGTTTGGATCTTGCTCCAACAGGGTCTTCATTGTTTTCGGCGTTGTCCGGAGTATTATTTTCTCCGGTGCCATCGTTGCTGCGATGTGACATGGGCGACGTTTAGGGCGCCGGTACTTAGATTGTGTCTCGGGAGGTTTATTCTCGACTGGGTCTCCTTTGTCATCGTCGTGAGCCTTTTTAAGTGTGTCAACCATGTACACGTCGTACGAAGGGGTGGCCGTCCTGCGTCTGGTGACTGGCGGGTCCTGGCCTTGCTCCTTGTCGGTATCGTCGTCTATGCCATCGATGTCTTCGGAGCCATAATCAGGCGTGTCGGTTAAGTCGTCGACAGTGGCTATGAAGTGGGTGGCGGGTGGGAAGCAAAATTCCCCATCATCAGCCTCTAGCTCGAACCGAACATGGTTCCGCTGTGAGTCCTTCTCCAAGGACAAGTTCTTTAGAGATCTTAGCACATCGCCCAAAGGTGACTGCTGGAAAACGTCTGCGGCGCTGAATTTGAAGATTGATAACCGATCTAGCTCGGTGTCTGCAAGCGCACCCGGTCCGGAACTTATAGCCAGAGACGAGTCTGGTGTTCCATGGACGCAAATATTGCGGGGTGTCGAGTTTGTGTGCGGCTCCAACGCCGCGGACTTTGTGGCTTCGGATGGCACGATCTGCTCCGGTTTTAAGGCCGTTGCAGCAACAGGAACCATCTCCTAGATGTGATCCGATGACAGATCTAAGTCATGTTCATCGGAGTGAGGGGGAGCGATCGCCGCGGTCTCAAATCCATCGAAGATCAAGTCTCCACGGATATCCGCAACGTAGTTCAAGCTTCCAAATCTGACCTGATGGCCAGGGGCGTAGCTATCGACCTGCTCCAGATGGCCAAGCGAGTTGGCCCATAGTACGAAGCCGCCGAACACGAAAATCTGTCCAGGGAGGAAGGTTTCTCCTTGTAATCGTCACTACAGACGATCGAAGGGGCCATCAAGCCTTTCATCGATGGCACAGTGGAACTCTCAATGAAAGCACCAATGTCGGTGTCAAAACCGGCGGATCTCGGGTAGGGGGTCCCGAACTGTGCGTCTAGGATCGATGGTAACAGGAGACGGGGAACACAATGTTTACCCAGGTTCGGGCCCTCTCTATGGAGGTAATACCCTACTTCCTGCTTGATTGATCTTGATGAATATGAGTATTACAAGAGTTGATCTACCACAAGATCGTAGTGGCTAAACCCTAAAAGTCTAGCCAATATGACTATGGTAATGAATGTGTCCTTTCCGGACAAACCCCTTCGGTTTATATAGACACCGGGGGATCTAGGGTTTACATAGAGTCGGCTATATAAGAAGGAATCTTCATAATCGGTCGCCAAGCTTGCCTTCCACGCCAAGGAGAGTCCAATCTGGACACGGGTACAGTCTTCGGCCTTCATGTCTTCACAGCCCATCAGTCCGGTCCATGGATAACGGGCCGGATGCCCAAGGACCCCTTAGTCCAGGACTCCCTCAGCATGGTTCGCAAGTACCAAGTGATTCATAATCAAGTGATTCCAAAAGTCCATCCGAATGGAGTTTCTTCATGCGCTTTACACCAATATGACCTAAACGGCAGTGCCACAAATAAGTTGCACTATCATTATCAACTCTGCATGTTTTAGCTTCAATATTATGAATATGTGTATCACTACTATCAAGATTCATCAAAAATAAACCATTCTTCAAGGGTGCATGACCATAAAATATATTACTCATATAAATAGAACAACCATTATTCTCAGATTTAAATGAATAACCATCTCGCATCAAACAAGATCCAGATATAATGTTCATGCTCAACGCTGGCACCAAATAACAATTATTCAGGTCTAAAACTAATCCCGAAGGTAGATGTAGAGGTAGCGCGCCGACCGCGATCACATCGACTTTGGAACAATTTCCCACGCGCATCGTCACCTCGTCCTTAGCCAATCTTCGCTTAATCCGTAGTCCGTGTTTCGAGTTGCAAATATTAGCAACAGAACCAGTATCAAATACCCAGGTACTACTGCGAGCATTAGTAAGGTACACATCAATAACATGTATATCACATGTACCTTTATTCACCTTGCCATCCTTCTTATCCGCCAAATACTTGGGGCAGTTCCGCTTCCAGTGACTAGTCCCTTTGCAGTAGAAGCACTCAGTCTCAGGCTTAGGTCCAGACTTGGGCTTCTTCACTTGAGCAGCAACATGCTTGCCGTTCTTCTTGAAGTTCCCCTTCTTCCCTTTACCCTTTTTCTTGAAACTGGTGGTCTTGTTGACCATCAACACTTGATGCTCCTTCTTGATTTCTACCTCCGCAGCCTTTAGCATCGCGAAGAGCTCGGGAATTGTCTTATCAGTCCCTTGCATATGGTGGCAGTGATTGAAGAATTCTGTCAATGACACTATCATCCGGGAGATTAACTCCCAGTTGAATCAAGTGATTGCAGTACCCAGACATTTTGAGTATATGCTCACTGACAGAACTATTCTCCTCCATCTTGCAGCTATAGAACTTATTGGAGATTTCATATCTCTCAATCCGGGCATTTGCTTGAAATATTAACTTCAACTCCTAGAACATCTCATATGCTCCATGACGTTCAAAACGTCATTGAAGTCCCGGTTCTAAGCCGTAAAGCATGGCCCACTGAACTATCGAGTAGTCATCAACACGCGACCGCTAGGCATTCACATTGTGTGTAGTTGCTGGCGTGGGTGGTACACCTAGCGGTGCTTCCAGGACGTAATTCTTCTGTGCAACAATGAGGATAATCCTCAAGTTACGGACCCAGTCCGGGTAATTGCTACCATCATCTTTCAACTTTGCTTTCTCAAGGAACGCATTAAATTCAACGGAACAACAGCACGGGCCATCTATATACAAACAACATAGACATGCAAAATACTATCAGGTACTAAATTCATGATAAATCAAAGTTCAATTAATCATATTACTTAAGAACTCCCACTTAGATAGATATCCCTCTAATCATCTAAGTGATCACGTGATCCAAATCAACTAAACCATGTCCGATCATCACGTGAGATGGAGTAGTTTTCAATGGTGAACATCACTATGTTGATCATATCTACTATATGATTCACGCTCGACCTTTCGGTCTCAGTGTTCCGAGGCCATATCTGCATATGCTAGGCTCGCCAAGTTTAACCCGAGTATTCTGCGTGTGCAAAACTGGCTCGCACCCGTTGTATGTGAACGTAGAGCTTATCACACCCGATCATCACGTGGTGTCTCGGCACAACAAACTTTCGCAACGGTGCATACTCAGGGAGAACACTTATACCTTGAAATTTAGTGAGAGATCATCTTATAATGCTACCGTCTATCTAAGCAAAATAAGATGCATAAAAGATAAACATCACATGCAATCAATATAAGTGATATGATATGGCCATCATCATCTTGTGCCTTTGATCTCCGTCTCCAAAGCACCGTCACGATCACCATCGTCACCAGCGCGACACCTTGATCTCCATTGTAGCATCGTTGTCATCTCGCCAACTATTGCTTCTACGACTATCACTACCGCTTAGTGATAAAGTAAAGCAATTACATGGCGATTGCATTTTATACAATAAAGCGACAACCATATGGCTCCTACCAGTTGTCGATAACTATGTTACAAAACATGATCATCTCATACAATAAAATTTAGCATCATGTCTTGACCATATCACATCACAACATGCCCTGCAAAAACTAGTTAGACGTCCTCTACTTTGTTGTTGCAAGTTTTACGTGGCTGCTATGGGCTGAACAGGAACCGTTCTTACCTACGCATCAAAACCACAACGATATTTCGTCAAGTATGTGCTGTTTTAACCTTCACAAGGACCGGGCGTAGCCACACTCGATTCAACTAAAGTTGGAGAAACTGACACCCGCCAGTGACCTGTGTGCTAAGCATGTCGGTAGAACCAGTCTCGCCTAAGCGTACACGTAATGTCGGTCCGGGCCGCTTCATCCAACAATACCGCCGAATCAAAGTATGACATGCTGGTAAGCAGTATGACTAGTATCGCCCACAACTCACTTGTGTTCTACTCGTGCATATAACATCTACGCATAAACCTGGCTCGGATGCCACTGTTGGGGAACGTAGTAATTTCAAAAAAAATTACTACGCACACGCAAGATCATGGTGATGCATAGCAACGAGAGGGGAGAGTGTCATCCACGTACCCTCGTAGACCGTAAGCAGAAGCGTTATGAGAACGCGGTTGATGTAGTCATACGTCTTCACGATCCGACCGATCCAAGTACCGAATGCACGGCATGTGACGCCCCAAGACCGGCACTCCAGATGCCTTCCATGGATTCCAAGATTCGGCATGTGATTTGTTTTGTTTGTTGCTTTCATCCTTGCATCTTTTGCATTGCATCATGTCATCATGCACCCCTTTTTAAAACCCAACTAAATAAACCGTATGGATCTTCGATCCATTTAAATCGAGGGAATTCACATGGTGATTTCTCTTTATAACATATCCTCCCAATATGTTAGGGGGCTATAATAAATATTCCATTAACCTGGAATCACTCATAACACATTTGCATTATTCTTCAACTCTTCTTTTATCCGACTCAACTTTCCTATCCTTCCTTTTTCAACCTTTTAGTAAAATTGAGTTGCAATTTTACTTCTCCATAAATGTTCCAAATCTGCCCATAAATCACATCTGGTGTGTAGGGTCAGCTCCTATAATCTCAACCCATTTGGAGCTTATTTGAGTGGGTTTCGAAATTCAAACTTGTCTGAGTTAAATCCAACAGGCGTGGATTTACTTCCTCTAAAAACCTCAGGCCATTTTTGTCAAATTCCTCCGTATTTTGCGAGTCCAGGAAAATTGTCCTCGTGCTCAAATTCTTTTCCTAACCCCCCTCTTCCTTTTCCTTCTCTCTAATGCTTTCTCTTAAAGAAAATTAAAGAGAGAGAGAGAGGAGAGAGCCCAGCCCAGCTGCACCTCCCAGCAGCGCAGCTGGCCACTTGGACCTCCACCCAGACCGGCCCAACCTCCCCTAGGCCAGCAGCCCCGCTGTTAACCCTAGCCTCGACCAGTCCCGATCCCCATCTCTCCAGTTTCCCCCTCGCTTGCGCCGCCAGGGTGAGCCTCGGCTCGATCCCCTTTCCGCCCCACTCATCTCCCTCCTCGCGCCAGGGAGAGGAGCTCCTTCGTCCTCGCCGTCCTTCGGCTCGTCGTCGCTCCGGCCTCTCCTTCTTCACGCCGCACCACCAGCCTCGCCATGCCTCCTTGGTCCTCCTGGACTCCATCTCTGCTCTGCCGCCACCACGCTCGACCCCGCTCTCCTCCTACCCCTCGATCCCCTCGACCAGTCCGGCCGTCCTCACCGGATACCAGACCCGTGCCTCGCCGTCGTTTCCCTGCTAAGCCTCCCTTCTGCTCGCACCCTCCTGGCCAGCCGTGCCCCTCCATGGCCTTCTGCCCGAGCCACCAACCCGCCGCGCCTCCATGCGCCTGCGCCGGCGACCTCCGCCTCCAGCCATTGCCGGCGAGCAAGCCGCTGCCGTCCGCCTCGTCGCGTTCCCCTTCGCCTCCGCGCCATGATCCGTCTCTGTTAGGGCCTGCTTCCTGCCGCTGATGCGCTGCGGGACCTCGATGCCGAGTGCCTCGTCGTTGGCTTCCGCCACCATCGACCCCGGTTTGTATACCTTTTGCTGTCGGATGCGCTAAGTCCACCCGGTCCGAGACCACCTCAAGTTCGACTACACGAAACTCCCAAGTCTGAAGACTGCCGTGGCCGTGTATCTCGGCTACTACCACTTCGGTTCGTCTACATGGCCTCTTCGCTGAATGACCGAGACGTCCCCGCACATGAGCACTTTGGATTTGCAAGACCCGGACCGACAAGTACCACGACGTCCGTCGATCGCCAAGTACTCCTACACGTGGATACGCCAAGTTCCTCTTCGACCCGTGTATCACTACCATCGTCGAAGACCCGTGTAACGGAACCGTCAAGTTCGACTACCTTCGTGTGTACCACTACTTCCCTCGACGATTCTGAACCGCCCCGAAATACACGCTTCGAAGGTATAACCGCCGAGAACAATCGCCCGTGAACGAATGCATGTGTTGTATGAGTTGCTTGCGTTTGCACCGTGCCCGACTTGTTCGTCGCACGCTGTCACTCGTTTCCTTGCCACCGTCTTGTGGGACACCTGGTAACCGGGATCACCCCACCATCTTGCATGGCACACTCACGCCACGCTTCCTTTTGCACCGGTATCTCAATGAGCTACCGGAACCGATATGTTGCCGTGGCATCATTTTCGGATTCATTGCCGTGGCACCCCTTTCTTCCACCATGGCGACAAATGCTTCATAACATGCTTATGTCAACATTTTCATAAATTGCTTAAACCTTGCATATGTCATCCGCATCATGATAACATTTAAAATGTTTAAAATTGTGTTTGCATTAAATTGCTAAATGACATGAGGATTTACCGGAATTGTTGTTTGATGTTTCCGACCTCATTTAAACTTGCATAGATAGATAGTTTATATATGTTTCACCTCCTGCCATGTTAATCAACATTTAATATTGTTGGGTACATAACCGAGAGAGAACTAAATAATTGATGTGGTGTCTCATCAATATGCAACTCGTTGCATATTGAGCTCCATTTAATTTGTAGTGTTGTTTGTTGCACTTTGCCATGCCATGCTCATTAAAATGGACATGCATCATACTTGTTTGTGCATCATGCCATGTGTATGTGATGGTTGTTTACTATGTTGTTTGCTTCTTTCCGGGTTGCTTCTCTCGTTAGCTTCCGTTTCGTTCCGGAGTTGTGAGGATTCGTTCGACTACGTCCGTTTGTCTTCTTCATGGACTCGTTCTTCTTCCTTGCGGGATCTCAGGCAAGATGACCATACCCTCGAAATCACTTCTATCTTTGCTTGCTAGTTGTTCGCTCTATTGCTATGCCGCGCTACCTACCACTTGCTATATCATGCCTCCCATATTGCCATGTCAAGCCTCTAACCATCCTTTCCTAGCAAACCGTTGTTTGGCTAAGTTACCGCTTTTGCTCAGCCCCTCTTATAGCGTTGTTAGTTGCAGGTGAAGATGAAGTTTGTTCCATATTGGAACATGGATATGTTGGGATATCACAATATCTCTTATTTAATTAATGCGTCTATATACTTGGTAAAGGGTGGAAGGCTCGGCCTTATGCCTGATGTTTTGTTCCACTCTCGCCCTAGTTTCCGTCATACCGGTGTTATGTTCCTTGATTATGTGTTCCTTACGCGGTTGGGGATTTATGGGACCCCCTTGACAGTTCGCTTTGAATAAAACTCCTCCAGCAAGGCCCAACCTTGGTTTTACATTTTCCTACCTAAGCCTTTCCCTTGGGTTTTCGCGAGCCCGAGGTTCATCTTTATTTAACCCCCCCCCCCGGGCGAGTGCTCCTTTGAGTATTGGTCCAAACCGAGTAGACTGCGGGGCCACCTCGGGGAAACTTGAGGCTTGGTTTTACTCGTAGGATGTCTCATCCGGTGTGCCCTGAGAACGAGATATGTGCAGCTCCTATCGGGATTTGTCGGCACAGTCGGGTGGTCTTGCTGGTCTTGTTTTACCATTGTCGAAACGTCTTGTAACCGGGATCCCGAGCCTGATCGGGTCTTCCTGGGAGAAGGAATATCCTTCGTTGACCGTGAGAGCTTGTGATGGGCTAAGTTGGGACACCCCTGCAGGGTTTAAACTTTCGAGAGCCGTGCCCACGGTTATGTGGCAGATGGGAATTTGTTAATATGCGGTTGTAGAGAACTTGACACTTGACTTAATTAAAATGCATCAACCGCGTGTGTAGCCGTGATGGTCTCTTTTCGGCGGAGTCCGGGAAGTGAACACGGTTCTTGTGTTATGTTTGAACGTAAGTAGTTTTAGGATCACTTCTTGATCACTTCTAGCTTCTCGACCGTTGCGTTGCTTCTCTTCCCGCTCTTATTTGCATATGTTAGCCACCATATATGCTTAGTGCTTGCTGCAGCTCCACCTCACTACCCCTTTCCTACCCATAAGCTTAAATAGTCTTGATCTCACGGGTGTGAGATTGCTAAGTCCTCGTGACTCACGGATACTTCCAAACAGTTGCAGGTGCCGATGATACCAGTGCAGATGACGCAACCCAGCTCAAGCGGGAGCTCGATGAAGTTATTGATCGTTGCTTTGTTTCGTTTCCCGTTGATCAGTAGTGGAGCCCAGTTGGGACGATCGGGGATCTAGCATTTGGGGTTATCTTCTTTTCATTTGGATTTGACCGTAGTCGGTCTATGTGTGTATCTTGAATGATGTATGAATTTATTTATGAATAGTGTGAAGTGGCGATTGTAAGCCAACTCTCTTTATCCCATTCTTGTCCATTACATGGGATTGTGTGAAGATGAACCTTCTTGCGACTACCACCATGCGGTTATGCCTCCAAGTCGTGCCTCGACACGTGGGAGATATAGCCGCATCATGGGCGTTACACGGCACCTCCGAGTTCAGCACACGTTCAGCTCGGTGACGTCCCACGAACTCCGATCCAGCAGAGCTTTGAGGGAGAGTTCCGTCAGCACGACGGCGTGATGACGGTGATTATGATGCTAACGACGCAGGGCTTCGCCTAAGCACCGCTACGATATCACCGAGGTGGATTATGGTGGAGGGGGGCACCACACACGGCTAAAAGATCAACTAATCAACTTGTGTATCTATGGGGTGCCCCTCCCCCGTATATAAAGGAGTGGAGGAGGGGGAGGGCCGGCCCTTCTAGGCGCGCCCCAAGGGGAGTCCTACTTCCACCAGGAGTAGGACTCCAACCCTTCCAAGAGTAGGAGTAGGAGAGAGGGAAGGAGGAGAAAGGGGGGCGCCGCCCCCCTCCTTGTCCAATTCGGACTAGAGGGGGAGGGGGCGTGCGGCCTGCTCTGGCCACTGCTCCTCTTCTCCACTAAGGCCCAATAGGCCCATTACACTCCCCGGGGGGTTTCGGTAACCCCCCCGTACTCCGGTATTTGTCCGAACTTGCCCGGAACCCTTCCGAAGTCCAAACATAGTCATCCAATATATCGATCTTTATGTCTCGACCATTTTGAGACTCCTCGCCAATTCCGTGATCATATCCGGGACTCCGAACTACCTTCGGTTCATCAAAACACATAAACTCATATTACTGATCGTCCCCGAACGTTAAGCGTGCGGACCCTACGGGTTCGAGAACTATGTAGACATGACCGAGACACGTCTCCGGTCAATAACCAATAGTGGAACCTGGATGCTCATATTGGCTCCTACATATTCTACGAAGATCTTTATCGGTCAAACCACATAACAACATACGTTGTTCCCTTTGTCATCGGTATGTTACTTGCCTGAGATTCGATCCTCGGTATCTCAATACCTAGTTCAATCTCATTACCGGCAAGTCTCTTTACTCGTTCCGTAATACATCATCCCACAACTAAGTCATTAGTTACATTGCTTGCAAGGCTTATAGTGATGTGCATTACCGAGAGGGCCCAGAGATACCTCTCCGACAATCGGAGTGACAAATCCTAATCTCGATCTATGCCAACTCAAGAAGTACCATCGGAGACACCTGTAGAGGACCTTTATAATCACCCAGTTACGTTGTGACGTTTGGTAGCACACAAAGTGTTCCTCCGGTACTCGGGAGTTGCATAATCTCAAAGTCATAGTGTCGGAGTAAATGGCCACGGGTAGCCCAACCGACTACCCCTGGTTCTTCAGAAAAATTATCAGGCCTTCGGGCCTTCAAGCACTCCAAGCATTTGGGCCGCCTTCCCTGGCCGGCTACCTCTGAAGCCGACTCCTGGAAGGCGACCCAGCCTCAAGCAACCCCTCCCCAGGACGATTACGGGGTGGCCAACTCCAAGAAGCCGGCAAAGAAGGACGCCGACTCCTAGGGGCCGGCCGAGACCTCAACCACCAAAGCCGTTCCCACATAACGACGACAAGACGGGGAGTGGCCACAGTGCGGCCCACTACCCCCGAAGCCCGAGGCGGGCATGGCTACAGGAAGCCGTACAGGACGGCTGTCTCCCGTGCGGCTTGGCACTGTAGCCATGCTAGCCTCGACGTCATCCACGACAGACTCCCGTACGGCCCATGGGCGGCGGGCCCCTTCAGCCAGAGAGAGGCGTGGAGGCGGCCCGGCCTTTCCCAGTCAGCCAAGGGCGTAGCCGGCTCCCAGAAGCCGGCTACTCCCTTCCTCGAAGCAGGAGCCCCATTAAGGAGACAAGACGAGGTAAGGCTACAGTGAGAGCCCCCAAGGCGGCCCACTGTAGCCACGCTTACCTCGACAAAGCCCTCGTCATCAGAGGCAAGGCTACAGTAAGCAGCCGCCGACAAGACCCTAGGCGGTGGGGCCGGCCTGTCGACCAAGAAGCCGGCAGCCGGCGGGACCCACCAGCCGGCGGGGCCCAATTGCCGGCAGAGAAGCCGGCAAGCGTAGACACTGACGGTTGGACCAGCTCCCAGTCAGATTACCATTGTACCCCCGGGGGGTAGGCCTATATAAAACCCCCAGAGCGCCCATGCAAAGGGTTGGCCTCTGATCATACTTGGCTTCAAAACATAACACACACACCATAGATAGAGAGAAGATAGAGCTAGCCTTGTTCTTCTTCTCCCTTGAACCCCAAAACAGCTCTAGGAGCGATTGTAGCTACTTTCACCGATCTAGTGACTATGCGGAGACCCCGCAGAGCAGGACTAGGGGTGTTATCTCCTCGGAGAGCCCCGAACCTGGGTAAGATCCGCCGGCGTGCATGTCTTCACCTCATCCCATTTCCAGGCACCGGCGACGTCTTATTGGCACCCACACAGATAAGCCATCCCTTGGCATATGTCGCACCAACCACCCGACATTTGGCGCCCACCGTGGGGCCAGGTGCACCGTCGTCCGGAGACCTGTTCTGGACGGGAACCCTCATCCTCCCCCGCGAGCACAGCCAGCCTGCTGCGCCCGATGGCGTTTGGCTCGACGCGCTGCAAGGCATCGACGACGCCTGCGCAGCGAGCCGCCTCGCCGATCTGCTCGGCGAGACTCGCATCTCCGATGAGCCTGCGTCCGACGCAGGCACCGACTACCCCGAGAGCCACCTCGTTAGCCTCCTCGACCAGCTTCACGTCTCCAGCGAGCCTGCTGCAGATGTGGAGTCGGTCGGCTCCACCGACCCGATGCTCGTCGACTCCGACACCGCATCGCTTGACGCCTACCCCTCCGACGTGGTGGTCTTCGAAGACCCCCTCCCTCGAGCTGACAGCGGCAGCAGCGCTGTCACTGAAGTGCTGGTCATCAGCCACGTCGCCAACTCGGGCGAGAACGCCCACGACGCCCTGCAAGCGGCAATGCACGACCTCTCCGTCCCCATCCCGGCCGATGCCGACGCCGAGACCCTGGAGGCACGCCGCCTTGCCCTCATCGCGGAGGGCCAGAAGATAGCCTCCATGAGACGCCTCACCAAGGCCCACCAGCGCGAAGTCGACCGCGGCGCCTTCGGTACGCTGCCGCCTAGTGGCCCGAGCCGAGCCGGCTTCGTCCAGAAGCGCGGCGCGGCTGTTGCCAGCATGCTGGGCGCAGATCGCCCCGTCTATGACACCCCGCTCGAGAATCTGCGAGCCGCTCAGGCGGCTGCAGAGGAGCTCAATGGGCTGGGAGCCGACGAGCTCCCCTACATGACAAGACGGATCCAGCAGCTGATCGACGCGGCTGCAGAACGGCACGAAGCCGGCGCCCGTGCTGGTAGTCATCCCCCGCGCCGGGAGCACGCCGCGACGTCCCGCTCGCCGACTGCGAGCGGCGCGTGCCAGAAGAAAGACAAGGAGTCGGCTGCCAGCCGCAGTCGGACTCGCATCACTATCGAGCGCGACGCGCAGGGCCGCCCTCGAGCAGTAGAGCACCAAGGAAATCAGCCCCCTCCTCCGCCTCGAAGAGAAAGACGCCTCACTCCGCCGCCCATCACACATCCGACTCTTGGCGACCAACTCGGCCGCCAAGAAGGAGTCGGCGAAAATGACGCCCGCCACAGGATCGACCGCCTTGCCCGATCCTTGGCGTTAGAAGAAGAAGACGATGTCGGCCCGCCATGCTTTGGCCCCCACATCCCCGATGAGCCCTTCCCCAAAGGGTTCTCGCTCCCCAGAGACACGCCCAAGTACAACGGCTCGGTGAAGCCGGAAGATTGGCTCATCGACTACTCCACAGCCGTCAGCATAGCCAACGGCAATCGGCGCGTCGCCGTGAAGTATGTCCCCCTCATGCTGCAAGGCATGGCACGCACATGGCTCAACAGCCTCAAGCCCTACAGCATCAGCAGTTGGCTGGACTTCACCGAAGTCTTTGTCCGCAACTTCACCAGCACCTACAAGCGGCCTCCCAAGCCTCGCCAGCTCTCCCTCTGCGTCCAAGGGCCCAACGAGTCGACCCGCGACTACCTCACGCGATGGGCCGAGCTCCGCAACTCCTGCGAGGGAGTGCACGAGGTCCAGGCCATCGAGTACTTCACCGCTGGGTGCCGAGAGGGCACCCTCCTCAAGCACCGACTCCTCCGCGACGAGCGGGCTACCCTCGACGAGCTACTAGTCATCGCCGACAAGTACGCCACCGCCGACTCCTCAATGAAGACCGAGCTCCGAGTGGACGCCTCGGGGAAAGTAATTGCTCCGGCTCCCAAGACGCTGGCTGGCGACCCTAATCGGCGCCCCTACCAGAACGACCACAAGCGCAAGGGCCCCATGCCGACTTCCTCCAGTCCGCAGGTGGCCACAGTTGAAGACGAGCAGCCCGAAGATCGGCCCGCTCCCAAGAAGAAGGGTGGCCGGCCGCCTTGGCAGCCGTCTTTCTCCTACGAGCAAGCTCTAGACGCCCCCTGCAAGTTCCATAGCGGCGCGAAGCCGTCCAACCACACAACCCGGAAATGCCACTGGCTCACCCGCATCACCAAGGGCGAGGGG
The DNA here is from genome assembly GCF_002575655.3 of Aegilops tauschii subsp. strangulata. Taxonomy (NCBI): domain Eukaryota; kingdom Viridiplantae; phylum Streptophyta; class Magnoliopsida; order Poales; family Poaceae; genus Aegilops; species Aegilops tauschii. The sequence goes on along the minus strand of NC_053037.3, from coordinate 512,734,645 downwards.
ATGTTGCCGCCTCCGCCTCCCGGCCCGCCGCCCCCAGCAGCTGGCGGCTCGGCCGGCAGTCGGCGCCATCCAAGACGAATTTCCCGAAGAGCACGCCTCCTACGTCGTCTTCACCAGTCAAGCCGACGACAAGCGCAACCGACGCCGACAGCACCAAGAAGTGAATGCAGTCGCCTCTAGCACCGCCGAGTTCATGCACTGGTCAGAAAAGCCAATCAGCTGGAGCCAGGCCGACCACCCAGAGGTGATGCCTTCGCCTGGCTCCTATGCAATGGTCTTGGACATCACCCTCGCGACGGAGAGGCGAGCTGCCAGATTTTCCCGCGTCCTGATAGACGGCGGAAGCAGTATCAACATACTGTATCGCCATACCATGGAGAAGCTGAACATCAAAGCGAAGCAGCTCATGCCGAGCCGCACCGTCTTCCATGGTATCGTACCCGGCCTGTCTTGCTCTCCAATCGGCAAGATCAAAATGGATGTTCTCTTCGAAGACAAAGATCATTTTCGCCGGGAAGCAATATGGTTCGAGGTAGTGGATTTGGAGAGCCCCTATCATGCACTGCTTGGCCGACTTGCTTTGGCCAAGTTCATGGCTGTGCCCCACTACGCCTACCTGAAGATGAAGATGCCGAGCTCGAAGGGGATCATCACGGTAGTCGGCGACTACAAGAAGTCCATCGAGTGCGCCATGGCCAGTAGCCGGCTGGCCGAGTCCCTCGTGGTGGCAGAAGAGAAGAAGATGTTGGAACGGGTTGTGGCCATGGCCGGCAAGCAGCCGGCCTTGTCCCCCAACCCCAAGGATTGTGATGCGCATGGCTCCTTCCAGCCTGCCAAAGAGACGAAGAAGATACCTTTGGACCCGGAGAACCCGGAGAGGTTCGCTGTCATTGGGGCGAACTTGGACAATAAATAGGAAGGCGAGCTCGTCGACTTCCTCCGTGAGAATCGAGACATCTTTGCATGGTCCCCAAAGGACATGCCGGGTGTCCCAAAGGATTTCGCCGAGCACAATTTACATGTCCGAGCTGACGCGAAGCCGGTCAAGCAACCCCTCCGCCGAGTGTCAGAAGAGAAGCGAAGAATCGTGGGAGAAGAGATAGCCCGGCTCCTTGCCGCCGGCTTTATCATGGAAGTGTTCTTTCCAGAGTGGCTTGCCAACCCAGTTCTGGTTCTGAAGAAGAATAACAAGTGGCGTATGTGTATAGACTACCCGAGTTTGAACAAGGCCTGCCCAAAGGATCCGTTTGCTCTGCCACGGATTGACCAAGTGATAGACTCCACAGCCGGATGCGAGCTGTTAAGATTTTTGGATGCATACTCAGGGTATCATCAGATCAAGTTGGACCCGGCTGACTGCCTGAAGACTGCCTTCATCACACCTTTTGGAGCTTTCTGCTACCTGACAATGACATTCGGCTTGAGAAATGCCGGTGCCACTTTTCAGCGTTGCATGCAGAAATGTCTCTTGAAACAACTCGGCAGAAATGCCCACGTCTACGTAGACGACATTGTGGTGAAGACAGAGAAGCGCGGTACCTTGCTGGAAGACCTGAAAGAAACATTCACCAACTTGCGCCGATTCCAGATCAAGCTCAACCCCGAGAAGTGCGTGTTCGGAGTCCCAGCCGGCCAGCTGCTAGGCTTCCTGGTCTCCGAACGCGGCATTGAGTGCAACCCCGTCAAGATCAAGGCCATCGAGAGGATGGAGATTCCCACCAAGCTGCGAGATGTGCAGAAGTTCACTGGCTGCTTAGCCTCCCTGAATCGTTTTATCAGCCGACTAGGAGAGAAGGCCCTGCCCCTGTACCGACTCATGATCAAGCCGACCAAGCCTTCCATGAGTTGAAGAAAATGCTGACCACTCCACATGTCCTGGCTGCGCTGACTGAGAAGGAGCCCATGCTCCTCTACATCGCCGCGACTAGCCGAGTCGTCAGCACTGTTGTTGTGGTCCAGCGCCCGGAGGAAGGCCGAGCCCAGCTAGTCCAGAGGCCGGTCTACTATCTCAGCGAAGTACTATCCAGCTCAAAGCAAAACTACCCGCACTACCAGAAGATGTGCTATGGAGTGTACTTCGCTGCCAAGAAACTGAAGCCCTACTTCCAAGAGCACCCCATCACAGTCATGTGCACTGCCCCGCTCGCCGAGATCATAGGCAGCCGGGATGCATCCGGCCGGGTGGCCAAATGGGCCATTGCGTTGGCGCCCTACACGATCTTCTATCAATCCCGCACCGCCATCAAGTCGCAAGCATTGGCCGACTTCCTCGTCGACTGGGCCGAGACCCAGTACCTACCGCCGGCTCCCGACTCTACCCATTGGCGGATGCACTTTGACGGGTCCAAGAAGCGCACCGGCTTGGGAGCCGGCATCGTCCTCACCTCTCCCAAAGGCGACAAGCTCAAGTACACGCTGCAGATCCACTTCGCCGCCTCCAACAACGTCGCCGAGTACGAGGCGCTCGTACATGGGCTCCGGCTAGCCAAAGAACTCGGCATACGCCAGATCCTGTGCTACGGCGACTCAGACTTGGTGGTCCAGCAATCATCTGTCGACTGGGACGCCAAGGACGCGAACATGGCGAGCTACCGTTTCCTCGTCCAGCAGATAAGCGGATACTTCGAAGGGTGCGAGTTCCTCCACGTGCCAAGGGCCGACAACGACCAAGCAGATGCCCTAGCACGGATCGGCTCCACCCGACAAGCCATACCGACTGGCGTCTCCCTCCAGCGCCTCCTCAAGCCATCCATCAAGCCGTCTCCAGAGTCAGATTCCATCTTCGTACCGCCTGCGCCAGATACAGTCGGATCCGACTGGAGAAATCCCGCAGGCGGCACGGGGACTTCGACAACCGGCCCGAGGACTACCGTAGTCGCACCCGGCCCGGGGACTTCAGAACCCAGCCCGGGGACTGCAGCAGTCGGCCCGGGGAGTGCAACGACACAAGAAGCGGTGGCCGACTCCAATTCAACGCCACCCAACCCACCCACCCGAGTCATGGTGGCCACATTAATAGAAGAAGAAGTCACAGCTCCCTCATGGGCCCAGCCCATCCTCAAGTTCCTATTCAGCAGAGAGCTGCCGGCTGACGAGATCTCACCAAGACTAGTGCAACGACGAGCCGCAGCATATACAATAATCAACAGAGAGCTTGTGAAGCGCAGCGTCACTGGAGTCTTCCAGCGTTGTGTCGAGCCAAAAAAAGGAGTAGCAATCCTCAAAGACATCCACCAAGGCGAGTGCGGCCACCACGCAGCCTCAAGATCCCTTGTGGCCAAGGCTTTCCGCCATGGTTTCTTCTGGCCGACTGCCTTGGAAGATGCTAAAGAAATAGTCAAGAGCTGCAGAGGATGCCAAGTTTTTAGTTCCAAGCAACACCTGCCGGCTTCTGCCCTCAAGACCATTCCCCTCACTTGGCCTTTTGCCATCTGGGGACTGGACATGGTGGGCCCTTTCAAGACAACCCGCGGCGGCCTGACACATCTACTTGTTGCCGTGGACAAGTTCACAAAGTGGATTGAAGCAAAGCCGATTAAGAAGCTCAATGGGCCGACTGCCGTTACATTTATCACCGACATCACTACTCGGTACGGCGTGCCGCACAGCATCATCACCGACAACGGCACGAACTTCGCCAAAGGAGCACTGGCACGTTTCTGCGCGACGCAGGGCATCCGACTGGACTTAGCGTCCGTTGCCCACCCGCAGTCAAACGGCCAGGTCGAGCGAGCAAATGGACTCATCCTCTCTGGCATCAAGCCCCGATTGGTTGTACCACTGGAGCGATCGGCCGGCTGCTGGCTCGAAGAGCTGCCGGCTGTCCTTTGGAGCCTGCGCACTACACACAACAAGTCAATCGGCTTCACTCCATTCTTCCTCGTGTACGGTGCCGAGGCTGTCATCCCAACAGACATCGAGTTCGACTTGCCTCGGATCACCATGTACACAGAGGAGGAAGCCAAAGAAGCAAGAGAAGACAGCGTCGACCTACTGGAAGAAGGCCGACTGTTAGCCCTCAGCCGGTCCGCCATCTACCAGCAAGGGCTGCGCCGCTACTACAACCGCAAGGTCAAGCCAAGATCCTTCCAAGAGGGCGACCTTGTGCTCCGGCTGATCCAGCGAAGAGCCGGCCAGCACAAGCTCTCGGCCCCTTGGGAAGGCCCTTTCGTCGTCAGCAAGGCACTCGGCAACGACTCCTACTACTTGATCGACGCGCAAAAACCAAGAGCACGCAAGAGAGACGACTCCGGCAAGGAGTCGGAGCGACCATGGAACGCAAACCTCCTAAGACGATTTTACAGCTGAAAAGCAGTATGTATCACGCTCCCCTTTTGTATTAAGTACAAACCAATAGGCCCCCCGAACAATACTCGGAGACTGCCTTTTATTTATCTATGAATGACGAGTGTCATATCCATGAATGTATTATTACATTTTGAATTTTTGTCCGGCACCGGGTTCGACTAGTCGGCCCGGGGACTGGCCGCCTTAAGCTATATCGAAAGTTTTTCCTAAAGTCAGAAAAGTAGTGCGCCGGCTCCCGAGTCCTCTCTTGTTGAAAGTCGCAGCTCAAAGAACTGACTGTCCGACTAGCAAGAGGAAAGACAGAAAGGATGCCAACACGAAAAACGGCTAAGGAACAACGAACCTATATAGCAAAGAGACGGCCTCCAAACATGCCTGCCGGCTACCAGAGCAGCCGGCTGGCCGGCTTCCTAAAAAACTGAGCTTTAGTCCAACAAAGCTAGAGTACTTCCCCCCCCCCCCAATCGGCCAAGCACTCCCCCGGCTACAGATTGCGGAGCAACTGTTGGACTGGGGAGGCGGCAACCAAGGGAGGGCGGCAAAGGAAAAAGCAGAAGGACAACAAGCAAAAGTACAAGGAAAGGCCAATTGCATAAGCTATATATACATAAAGCCGCCAACAGGCCGGTAACAGACATAAGTTCGAATACACCCAGTGGGTGGAATTGTGCGAATTTAACCAAACATTGTTCTAAAGAGTAACAAGACAGGAAAAGCAAAAGACGGCAGACTAGGGCGCGACATGGAGGCCGAGCTGGTCGGTGAAGGCGGCCTCGCCGGCTGAAGGAGTGGCCGACTAGCGGGCCCCGGCTTGACCACCACCTGCGGCAGGAGAAGCACTCGCGCGCGACGTAGTGCTGGAGGAGCGGTCAGGCTGAGGCTGGCCGGCTACTCCACCAGCCGGCTCGGCGTCTTCACCCTCTTCCTCCTCCTCTTCGCCCTCGTCGCTAGAGTCGATCTCCTCCGCCGAGTCCTCACCGTACGCCGGGTCCAGCCCGAACCACTCTTCCGGCTGGGCGACTCCATTGTCGTCCACCTCGGGGGCGAAGACGCTGGTGTCGGTGTAGTCGGCGATCGCCAAAGCCGGCCGAATGATGGCCGGCCGCGCCGGCTCCAGCTCCGTGTCGGCTTGCTGCCGCCAGGTAGCCAGCTGGTCCAGGCTCAGGGTGGGATACCAAGCCTTGACGAACTCCAGCGCCTGCCTGGCGCCGGAGCGAGCCGCCGAGGCCTTCCAAGCCTCGAAGCGGCCGACTGCCACCTCCAGCCAGTCGGCAGTCCGACTGGGGGTGCGAGGGACCACTTGGCCGGGCCAGAGGGCGGCCAAGACCTGCGCCCCGGCACGCTGAAGCCGGCGGAGCAGCCGGTGAGCCGGCTAGATGCGAGCCTGGATCGCCAGGAGCTGTTCCTCCAGCGAGCGGCCAGCGGTTGGCGAGATCCCAAAGCCGGCCTGCCTCCGTGCTTGACGACGGGCCTCGATGGCCTGGTTGGCGGCAGACGAATAGCCAGGGAAATACTCTGCGCGAAGAAGAAGAAAGGAAGAAAAGAACACCAAAATCAGAAAACAAGCCAAAGTGGCAGATGGCAAGAAATGACGAAGAGGTAGGCGGCTTACCGTCAACCAGATCTTCGATCTGGCCATAGCCGGAGACCAGAGTCTGCCTGGCATCTGCCTAGCCGGACGCCTCCGTCTCGAACTCGGCCTGGAGAGTGGCTTCGCGGTCTTGCGCCGCCTTCAGTGCCGCCTTGTGACTTTCCTCCTGGTCGGCCAGCTTCTTGACCACGCGGTCGCGCTCCTGCACCAAGGCGGCGAGCTCGGCATCCTTGGCACGAAGAGCAGTCTGGGACTCCCCGAGCTGTGCCCTTAGACTGGTGTTGGCCGCTGCAGAAACGGAAGAAGAAGAAGAAAAGTAAGAAGTGGTCAAGGAAGATCCGACCCGACTGCTCAGCAGTCGGCCCGAATCTCGGGGACTACACCCAGTGGGTGCGCTGACGCGCCCCCACATGAGATAAAGAACAAATCACGTGTCTCGGCTCTCGGTAAGGTCAGCGGTCTTCTGAGTCAGCTCCCGAGTCTGGGAGTTGAAGGCGGCCGCTCGAACGTTGTGGTAGTCCTGCAAGATGGACAGAAGACCGAAGTGAGAACAAAAACAGCAAAGACAAAACCTCCAAGAAGTTCCAAGCCGCCTGCTTAGCAGGCGACTCGGAACTCGGGGACTACACCCAGTGGGTGCGCTGACGCGCCCCGACGGAAGAAATCAAGATCAAGAGGAGAAATCAAGATCAAGAAGAAACAAGACGGGAATACTAACCCGGATGGCCGCCCGCGTTGCGAGGAACTAGTCGGTGAACTGCCTTAGCGCCGCGGCTTGGCTTTGGAGCCGGGTCCGGACGTCTTGTGCAGCCACGTTCACTACGGCTGTCCCTCCGCCTGGCGAACACCCCGAGGTAGCGCTGGCCGCCTCCGCGTCTCGGGCCGACGAGCTGGAGCCCACGGCCGGCTGTGGCTCCGAGGCGGCCTTCTGTGGCTCCGCGCGGCCTTCCCCGCGCGCCGGCTCGGCGGCACCCGGACCGCCACCTCAGCCCTCGCGGCCGGCTCGCCCTCCGCCGACTGTACAGGCGGCGGATCAGGGCGGCCGCCTTGGGCCGCCCCAGTTGGCGGGGTCGGCTCCGGCGCTTTCTCCAAGATGATGACATCGTCGCCGCTTCCCCCCAGCCCCGGCTGGTCGCCGCTGGCTCCCCCTGGCGAAGGCTCCATGTCCCCAGGCACCATGACGCGCAGCGGGGTGACCATCAAAACCTCCCCCGCCACCGCCGCGGCCTCAGCCTCTGCCTGGGCCCTGGCTGCGGCCTCGGCGAGTGCCTTCGCCGCCTCCTCCTCCCGTGCCGCCTGGGCGGCGGCCGCCTTCCATGCCTCCGCCTCCCGTGCCTCCTGCTCCTCACACGCCTCCCGCGCGTTCCTTTCCGTCGCCTCCTGGAGGTCGGCGCGGGGGTCCATGAGGCGGGTGGTGCTCCCAGAGCCCCTTGGCGACTCAATGACGGAGCCGGCAGCCGCCCGCTCAAGTGACAATGGAGCTCTGATCGTTGAAGAAAAAGACGAGAGTTCAAGAACCACCAAAGAAAGAAAGAAAGAGAGTACACAAAGAAAGATTCGGACTTACGCCGACACGGTCTGCGGTTGCTTCACCACCTTGCGGAAGCGAGCCGCCTTCGCGGCCGCCTCTTCCCGCCTGGTGGCTGCCGCCCCGCCTCTGGGTTTCTTCGTTCGGCTGCCAAACAGACCCTAGGTGGCGCGACGCTTCTGCCCTCCGCCCCGAGCAGGCGGTGCAGCAGAGGAACCCGCGCCGCGTCCAGACGCCGGCTGGCGGCGCGGGACGGCTTCGGCCTCATCGTCGTCTGGCCAGTCATCAAAGGTGGCGCTGATCCCGGAGCCGCCTGCCTCGCCGCCGGCTTGGCCACCTCCCGGCTCGACGTCGTCGTCCATACCGACCGCCCTCAGGTCGGGGTCATCCAGATCATGTTCGGTCCGGTCGGGGACGAAACTGCGCTCCACGTCTGACCCGCCGACCGGCCGAAGCAGAGGGCTCTGTCGAAGAACAAGCCGACTAAGTCAGTGTCGGCCATGAGGTGCTCGGCAACAAGGAGAAAAAGAAGAGACAAGGAGAGCATACCGTAGGCGGCGGGTTGGCTCGGCTGTATGGCTCCTTGCCGAACTGCCACTCCACGGAGAGTTTGCAGTTCGCAAGGTAGTTCACCATAAAGGCCACCTCCTCCTGCGGCATCTCCTTGGTGCACATCCGGCTCGGATCGAGCTGGCCGCTCATCTGACAGATCAGATGAGGCCGGCTCTGGAGCGGAAGAACCCGGCGCGTGACGAACGCGGCCAGAAGATCGGGCCCCGTCAGGCCCTCCGACTGGACCATCACCCGCAGTCGGGCGATGGCGGCGTTTCCAGCCGGCGTCAGCGTCACAGCCCGGAAGGACCACTGGGGCAGCCTGCCCGCCGGTGGGCCGGCTACGTAAGCCGGCAGGTTGATGTAGTCGACCCGCGGAGCGATGTTCCGCATGTAGAAGTACGACTTCTGCCACTTCTTCACCGATTGGATCAGCCTGATGACGGGGAAGGGGTTGTCGGCGACCGATCTCCGCGATGCGATGAAGGCACCAGTCTGAGCCGGCACGCCCCGCATGCGCGTGCCTAGCTTCGACTGGAACAACTCCCCCCAGAGCTCAAGGGTGGGGAGGACGCCGAGGTAGCCCTCGCACAGGGTGACGAAGGCGGACAGCAGCACCACCGCGTTTGGGGTGAGGTGGTGCGGCTGGAGCTGGTATAAGTCGAGCCAGGAGCGGAAGAAGGCGCTCACTGGCAGGCCGAAGCCGCGCAAGAAGTGCGAGCGGAATACCACCCGCTCGCCCTCCTGCGGCTCCGGCCTGATTTCCCTCGCCGGCGCGCGACGGACCTCCACTTTGTCCGCGCCGGGCAACCGCCGTGTCTGGCGGAGGAACTCGACGTGGTCTTCGTGCACGTTGGAGCCGTCCCAATCCCCGCCATACTGCTCCGTGGCGGGAGGCATGGCGAAAGCTAGCGCGGCGGCGGAGGAGCGTGCGGTGGAAGAGCGCGGCGGCGAGGCGCTGTCGCAAGAACTGGCAAGAGGAAGAAGACAGTGGAAGTAGGAGGAGCGTGCGAGGGCCTGCGGCCCTCCACCTCCCCCTACTTATAGCCTCACAAGGCCGAAGAGGCCGGACATGGGGGGGAGACGTGGGATTAACTGCGCCCGCTCCCCCCACGTCTCGCGATTATTGCGCATAAATGCGAGCCGAAACAGCCGCACGGAATGTGCGGGCGGTTTCGGGATACAAAGGATCCGCGCCTGGGCCGGGGCGAGGACGTGGCGGGCCCCCTCCCTGCGGCGACGTCCCGTCATGTGCGTGGGCTGGCAGGCTTTCCGGCCACGTGGTTCGCAGACGGCCAGTGGCCGGCCCGCGGCCCGGCGCGCGCGCCAGCGGGCTCCCGCCCTCCGACTCCGGAAGATTTCGACTCAGGCGGCGCGCCTGACCAGGGCCGGCTCCCAGCTGCGGGCTTGTCAAGATAGGAAGCTGATCGAGCTTCTCAACCCCTACTCCACCTCGAAGCCCAATCAGCTCCGGGGACTACTGTCGGAGTAAATGGCCACGGGTAGCCCAACCGACTACCCCTGGTTCTTCAGAAAAATTATCAGGCCTTTGGGCCTTCAAGCACTCCAAGCATTTGGGCCGCCTTCCCTGGCCGGCTACCTCTGAAGCCGACTCCCGGAAGGCGACCCAGCCTCAAGCAACCCCTCCCCAGGACGATTACGGGGTGGCCGACTCCAAGAATCCGGCAAAGAAGGACGCCGACTCCTAGGGGCCGGCCGAGACCTCAACCACCAAAGCCGTTCCCACATAACGACGACAAGACGGGGAGTGGCCACAGTGCGGTCCACTACCCCCAAAGCCCGAGGCGGGCATGGCTACAGGAAGCCGTACGGGACGGCTGTCTCCCGTGCGGCTTGGCACTGTAGCCATGCGAGCCTCGATGTCATCCACGACAGACTCCCGTACGGGCCACGGGCGGCGGGCCCCTTCAGCCAGAGAGAGGCGTGGAGGCGGCCCGGCCTTTCCCAGTCAGCCAAGGGCGTAGCCGGCTCCCAGAAGCCGGCTACTCCCTTCCTCGAAGCAGGAGCCCCATTAAGGAGACAAGACGAGGTAAGGCTACAGTGAGAGCCCCCAAGGCGGCCCACTGTAGCCACGCTTACCTCGACAAAGCCCTCGTCATCAGAGGCAAGGCTACAGTAAGCAGCCGCCGACAAGACCCTAGGCGGTGGGGCCGGCCTGTCGACCAAGAAGCCGGCAGCCGGGGGGACCCACCGGCCGGCAGGGCCCAATTGCCGGCGGAGAAGCCGGCAAGCGTAGACACTGATGGCTGGGACCAGCTCCCAGTCGGATTACCATTGTACCCCCGGGGGTAGGCCTATATAAACCCCCCGGAGCGCCCATGCAAAGGGTTGGCCTCTGATCATAGTTGGATTCTAAACATAACACACACACCATAGATAGAGAGAAGATAGAGCTAGCCTTGTTCTTATTCTCCCTTGAACCCCAAAACAGCTCTAGGAGCGATTGTAGCTACTTTCACCGATCTAGTGACTATGCGGAGACCCCGCAGAGCAGGACTAGGGGTGTTATCTCCTCGGAGAGCCCCGAACCTGGGTAAGATCCGCCGGCGTGCATGTCTTCGCCTCATCCCGTTTCCAGGCACCGGCGACGTCTTATTGGCACCCACACAGATAAGCCATCCCTTGGCATATGTCGCACCAACCACCCGACACATAGGAACATGTATAAGTCATGAAGAAAGCAATAGCAATATACTAAATGATCGTATGCTAAGCTAACAGAATGGGTCAATTCAATCACATCATTCTTTAATGATGTGATCCCGTTAATAAAATGACAACTCATGTCTATGGCTAGGAAACTTAACCATCTTTGATTCAATGAGCTAGTCAAGTAGAGGCATACTAGTGATGCTCTGTTTGTCTATACATTCACCCATGTACTAAGTTTCCGATTTAATACAATTCTAGCATGAATAATAAACATTTATCATGATATAAGGAAATATAAATAACAACTTTATTATTGCCTCTAGGGCATATTTCCTTCAAGCTTTATACTGGTTCAGCCCCTCGCGGTGGAGGTAAAGGCCTACTCCAGTTTGGGATTGTATTGCTTGGGTTTCGATTACCAGGGAGCAAATACGCTTGACCTAGTTTTCGATCTCTTGTTTCTTGCCCTTAACTCGCTGCTGGGTCACCCCTTTATATACACAGGTTGGTGCCCGACGGCTTACAGAATCCCGGCCGGCTCATACACAACATGTCCGGCTCGGTGACTAACTAAGCTTGCCTTACAATACAAGTCATACATATGGCGGTTCATCCTCTTGGGCCTTAAGTCGCCTCTGGGTCTTGGGCCGTCAATAGGCTTGCTATGATCCGCCGTCTTCATCGATAGGTGGCCAGTGGTATGACTTGGCCCTCCTGGGCGGTTCATACCCAGTTGTTATATCCCCAACATTAGGCCCCAGGTGGATTTGAACATGTTCACATCAATCTTCAACACCTGACTTGTCCAAATCTTGCATCGCCTATTTAACAAATTTGTTGTAACCCGCCATGACGTCACCTCACAGAATTATGTTAACCCACCATGATGTCATTTCGCATTAATTTCGCATGAGGCCCAGAACATCTTTAACTGATCCTTATCTTAATGATCATCCTGAAAATCGAGGCGTCCATATAGCCACATGATGATTTCGGCCCCGCGCATACCTTGTATCCATCCTCTTATAAATAGGGACGGGGGTCTTTATCATTTCCCCCTTGCCTCCTCATTTTCATATTCTTCTCCGTGACGCCACTCACGTGCTCGAGCTCCGCTGTCGGATGTGGGGTTCCGGCAAAACCCTTAAGGTTCGAACTCTGGGGTGCACACGAAGTTCTTTCCCCCCTACCATTCCATGCCCTAGCTCGCTAAGATCTCACGGACGAACTCGATAAACTCACAACACAGAAGACACGAGATTTATACTGGTTCGGGCCACCGTTGTGGTGTAATACCCTACTCTAGTGTGTGGTGGTGGATTGCCTCTTGGGCTGATGATGAACAGTACAAGTGGAAGAATAGCCTCCTGAGGTTGGGGCGTTCTTGTGCTTGTCTAACTTGTGTGGAAAGGACTCGATCAGATGATATCCAGTTGCCCCCTACTGTGGTGGCTAGTTCTACTTATATAGGCCCTAGGCCTCTCCCCAAATATTGAGTGGGAAGGGAGCCAACAACGGCGGGAAAATTGAAAGGGGACAGGTAGTACAAGCTATCCTGACAAAAGTGGTCTTCGCCTGCAAAAAGCTCTGGTGATGACGCTGTCTTGGGCTCCATGGTGACCTCCGTCTCGCCGTCCTGCTGGTCTTGGTCTTGTTGCACCGATATGGAAACCTCTTCCTGATGCCTCGGTACTCCGCGCCTGCGCCTGCCTCCTGAGCACCGAAGAGGAAGCAAGGACGCTGCGCGCGCTGGCGCCCGCCTGGCGCCCGCCTAGTCTTGATCATCATGGCTCACGTCACGAGAGCCTCGCGAGATTTGCCCCGCCTTGATATCTCCGCCCCTCGCAGGCCGCCTGGCTAGGCCGCTCCAGACGAGGTCTTGCGTCGTCCGCCTCACGAGGCTTGGCCCCTCGCGAATGTCTTGAATGCCTTGTTGATGAAGATGGGTCGTATGGCCTGCTAGCATAGCCACGCCGTGGGCCGCAGGTAGCCAAGTCTGGGGACCCGCGTTCCCAGAACGCCGACAGTAGCCCCCGGGCCCAAGGCGCGGTCGGGCTTGGCTTCGAGGCGAAGCCAAAGGTCAAGCGCGGAGCGCCGCGGGCCCCAAAAGCCTGCGGCCTTGGTCGACGCGTGGCGGTTGATTGGGCATGGGCGTCTCCGCTTCCCCACGCTGCCTCGGTAACTGCTCGATTTGACAAGTCCCTGCGACATGGAAGGAAAACCATCATTACCTGCGATCGTGGGAGGCACCGGTTGGGCTTCTTCCCTATAAATGGGGAGGGGGCGGAGCCCCCGTCGCCCATCTCTTCCTTGCTCGCTTGCTTCTTCCTCCTCGCTCCATTGCTAGCAGCACCACCAATGGCACCACGAAGGAAGTTCTCTGCCGCTGAGAATGGGAAAGCCCCTCGCGAGGGACCCGGCTCCCCGGCGCCCAAGCGCGGACGCGGCTGTCCACGCAAGCACGTCACGACCCCCGACGCGGACCACCGTCGTGGCGGCGCCGCGGCACGCGGAGGGGGTCGTCCCAGCGATGGCGGTCCAATTGACGAAGGGAGGCGTGCCATGGTGCCGCGACCTTCCCGTCCGCGCTTCCATTCGGCGGAAGTGTCGCCGGAGTTCGTCGTCTAGTCGGAGAACCCGGCCGGCAACTGGCTCCAGCTTCCGCGCTTATTCCTCGGCGAACTGCCGGCCTATGGTCCAGGCGAGCACTGGTTGCGGGCGGATGGTTGCTGCAGCAAGGTCTCTTGGGTCGCGGTCGAGACTTCCGCCGCGGGAAACATAGCCCTGGCCCGCGGCTGGCAGACGTTCGCCCGCGCGCGTGGCCTGGGCAGGCGGTGCACCCTCCACTTCAAGTTCGATGGTGATGCAACCCTCTACGTGAGGGTGTTCGGGGAAGACGGTAGCCGCGCCGGGTGCTGCCTCGAGGCGAACAACAACGAGGAGGTGCTCGGCCTTGGCGACGGTCGCGACGACGATGAGGGTGAGCCCACCCTCGGCGGCGACCGTGTCTCGTCCAGCTACGGCGGCTCTTCCTCCGGCAACAGCTCCAACAGTGGTGGCTACCACCAGCCGCCGCGCCGCCGCGCCCGCTTTGAAGGCGGCAGCGGGTCGTCTCATAGCCGCGCCTCCGTGAAGCGCGAGGAGGGGTCTGGCTATGCTCGGGATGTCGCTAGGGGCCTGCCTCTGTGGATCGCTGCAACGCTGCTTTCGTTTTGCTCTTTTTCCTGCATCAAAAATGAAACCAGTATGGGCCCAGGGGGCGTGTACCGAACTATGGTTCCTTGGTTATTGCACTATGCGTGTTGTTCCCGTGCCGCATTGTTATTTTGCACAAAGATAACTTAACCTGGTATATTCAGAGCACCCTCTTCCTCACGAGGTGTTTCTTTCCTCGCGTCCATCTTGACTTGGTGGCCTGTGTTCGCTCAGGAACTGCAAAAATTCGTTAGGAAGTGCGCTAAAAGATTTGCCATTCACCCAAGCCTTGACCTGGCGCCTAGTATCGCGGTACCCGAGGGGCACAGACTAGGAGAGATGCTCCAGTTTTTGATGGGTAACGTAGTAATTTCAAAAAAATTCCTACGCACACGCAAGATCATGGTGATGCATAGCAATGAGAGGGGAGAGTGTGTCCACGTACCCTCGTAGACCGAAAGCGGAAGCGTTATGACAACACGGTTGATGTAGTCGTACGTCTTCACGATCCGACCGATCCAAGTACCGAACGCACGGCACCTCCGAGTTCAGCACACGTTCAGCTCGATGACGTCCCTCGAACTCCGATCCAGCCGAGCTTTGAGGGAGAGTTCTGTCAGCACGACGGCGTGGTGACGATGATGATGTTCTATTGACGCAGGGCTTCGCCTAAGCACCGCTACGATATTCTCGAGGTGGATTATGGTGAAGGGGGGCACCGCACACGGCTAAGAGATCCAAGGGATCAATTGTTGTGTCTATGGGGTGCCCCCTGCCCCCGTATATAAAGGAGCAAGGGAGGAGGAGGCCGACCCTAGGAGGGGCGCGCCAAGGGAGTAGGATCCCTACTCCTAGTTGGAGTAGGTTTCCTCCTTTCCTAGTCCAACTAGGAGAAGGGGGGAAAGGGCGGAAAAGGAGAAGGAAGGGAGAGGGGGGCCGCGCCCCAAACCCCTTGTCCAATTCGGACTGGGCTTGGGAGGGGCGTGCGCCACCTCCTGGCTACTGCTGCCTCTCCTTCCCACTAAGGCCCATTAAGGCCCAATACGTCTTTCCCGTATTCCCGTAAGTCCCCGGTACTCCGAAAAATACCCGAATCACTCGGAACCTTTCCGATGTCCGAATATAGTCGTCCAATAGATCGATCTTTACGTATCGATCATTTCGAGACTCCTCGTCATGTCCCCGATCTCATCCGGGACTCTGAACTACCTTCGGTACATCAAAACACATAAACTCATAATATAACCGTCATCGAACTTTAAGCGTGCGAACCCTACGGGTTCGAGAACAATGTAGACATGACCGAGACACGTCTCCGGTCAATAACCAATAGCGGAACCTGGATGCTCATATTGGCTCCCAGATATTCTACGAAGATCTTTATCGGTCAAGCCGCATAACAACATACGTTGTTCCCTTTGTCATCGGTATGTTACTTGCCCGAGATTTGATCGTCGGTATCTCAATACCTAGTTCAATCTCGTTACCGACAAGTCTCTTTACTCGTTTCGTAATACATCATCTCGCAACTAACTCATTAGTCACAATGCTTGCAAGGCTTATAGTGATGTGCATTACCGAGAGGGCCCAGAGATACCTCTCCGTCAATCAGAGTGACAAATCCTAATCTTGAAATACGCCAACCCAACAAGTACCTTCGGAGACACCTATAGAGCACCTTTATAATCACCCACTTACGTTGTGACATTTGGTAGCACACAAAGTGTTCCTCCGGTAAACAGGAGTTGCATAATCTCATAGTCATAGGAACATGTATAAGTCATGAAGAAAGCAATAGCAACATACTAAACGATCAAGTGCTAAGCTAACGGAATGGGTCAATTCAATCACATCATTCTCCTAATGATGTGACCCCGTTAATCAAATGACAACTCATGTCTATGGCTAGGAAACATAAACATCTTTGATCAACGAGCTAGTCAAGTAGAGGCATACTAGTGACACTCTGTCTGTCTATGTACTCACACATGTATTATGTTTCCGGTTAATACAATTCTAGCATGAATAATAAACATTTATCATGAAATAAGGAAATAAATAATAACTTTATTATTTCCTCTAGGGCATATTTCCTTCAGTCTCCGACTTGCACTAGAGTCAATAATCTAGATCACATCGCCATGTGATTTAACATTAATAGTTCACATCACCATGTGATTAACACCCATAGTTCACATCGTCATGTGACCAACACCCAAAGGGTTTACTAGAGTCAATAATCTAGTTCACACCGCTATGTGATTAACACCCAAAGAGTACTAAGGTGTGATCATGTTTTGCTTGTGAGAGAAGTTTAGTCAACGGGTCTGCCATATTCAGATCCGTATGTATTTTGCAAATTTCTATGTCTACAATGCTCTGCACGGAGCTACTTTAGCTAATTGCTCCCACTTTCAATATGTATCCAGATTAAGACATAGAGTCATCTGGGTCAGTGCCAAAACTTGTATCGACTTAACCCTTTACGACGAACCTTTTGTCACCTCCACAATCGAGAAACATATCCTTATTCCACTAAGGATAATTTTGACCGCTATTCAGTGATCTACTCCTTGATCACTATTGTACTCCCTTGCTAAAATCAGTGTAGGGTATACAATAGATCTAGTACACAGCATGGCATACTTTATAGAACCTATGGCTGAGGCATAGGGAATGACTTTCATTCTCTTTCTATCTTCTGCCGTGGTCGGTCTTTGAGTCTTACTCAATTTCACACCTTGTAACACAGGCAAGAACTCTTTCTTTGACTGTTCTATTTTGAACTACTTCAAAATCTTGTCAAGGTATGTACTCATTGAAAAAAACTTATCAAGCGTCTTGATCTATCTCTATAGATCTTGATGCTCAATATGTAAGCGGCTTCACCGAGGTCTTTCTTTGAAAAAACTCCTTTCAAACACTCCTTTATGCTTTGCAGAATAATTCTACATTATTTCCGATCAACAATATGTCATTCACATATACTTATCAGAAATGTTGTAGTGTTCCCACTTACTTTCTTGTAAATACAGGCTTCACCTGAAGTCTGTATAAAACTATATGCTTTGATCAATTTATCAAAGCGTATATTCCAACACCGAGATGCTTGCCCTAGTCCATAGATGGATCGCTGGAGCTTGCATATTTTCTTAGCACCTTTAGGATTGACAAAACCTTCTTGTTGCATCATATACAACCCTTCTTTAATAAATCCATTAAGGAATGCAGTTTTGTTTATCCATTTGCCAGATTTCATAAAATGCGGCAATTGCTAACATGATTCGGACAGACTTAAGCATAGATACGAATGAGAAACTCTCATCATAGTCAACACTTTGAACTTGTCAGAAACCTTTTTGCGACAATTCTAGCTTTGTAGATAGTAACACTACTATCAGCGTCCGTCTTCCTCTTGAAGATCCATTTAATCTCAATGGCTCGCCGATCATTGGGCAAGTCAATCAAAGTCCATACTTTGTTCTCATACATGGATCCCATCTCAGATTTCATGGCCTCAAGCCATTTTGCGGAATCTGGGCTCATCATCGCTTCCTCATAGTTCGTAGGTTCGTCATGGTCAATGACATGACCTCCAGAACAGGATTACCGTACCACTCTGGTGCGGATCTCACTCTGGTTTACCTACGAGGTTCGGTAGTAACTTGATCTGAAGTTACATGATCATCATCTTTAGCTTCCTCACTAATTGGTGTAGTAGTCACAGGAACAGATTTATGTGATGAACTACTTTCCAATAAGGGAGCAGGTACAGTTACCTCATCAAGTTCTACTTTCCTCCCACTCACTTCTTTCGAGAAAAACTCCTTCTCTAGAAAGGATCCATTCTCAGCAACGAATATCTTGCCTTCGGATCTGTGATAGAAGGTGTACCCAACATTTTCTTTTGGGTATCCTATGAAGACGCACTTCTCCGATTTGGTTTTGAGCTTATCAGGTTGAAACTTTTTCACATAAGCATTGCAACCTCAATCTTTAAGAAACGACAGCTTAGGTTTCTTGCCAAACCATAGTTCATACGGTGTCGTCTCAACGGATTTAGATGGTGCCCTATTTAACATGAATGCAGCTGTCACTAATGCATAACCCCAAAACCATAGTGGTAGATCGGTAAGAGACATCATAGATCACACCATATCTAATAAAGTACGGTTACGATGTTCGGACATACCATTACGCTGTGGTGTTCCAGGTGGTGTGAGTTGCGAAACTATTCCGCATTGTTTCAAATGAAGACCAAACTCGTAACTCAAATATTGTCCTCCACGATCAGATCGTAGAAACTTTATTTTCTTGTTTCGATGATTTTCCACTTCACTCTGAAATTATATGAACTTTTCAAATGTTTCAGACTTTATGTTTCATCAAGTAGATATATC
The DNA here is from genome assembly GCF_002575655.3 of Aegilops tauschii subsp. strangulata. Classification (NCBI taxonomy): domain Eukaryota; kingdom Viridiplantae; phylum Streptophyta; class Magnoliopsida; order Poales; family Poaceae; genus Aegilops; species Aegilops tauschii. The sequence goes on along the minus strand of NC_053037.3, from coordinate 512,716,398 downwards.
CATATCTGCTCAAATCATCTGTGAAGGTCAGAAAATAACGATACCTGCCGCGAGCCTCAATATTCATCGGACCACATACATCAGTATGTATGATTTCCAACAAATCTGTTGCTTGCTCCATTGTTCCGAAGAACGGCGTTTTAGTCATCTTGCCCAAGAGGCGTGGTTCGCAAGCATCAAGTGATTCATAATCAAGTGATTCCAAAAGCCCATCAGCATGGAGTTTCTTCATGGGCTTTACACCAATATGACCTAAACGGCAGTGTCACAAATAAGTTGCACTATCATTATTAACTTTGCATCTTTTGGCTTCAATATTATGAATATGTGTATCACTACGATCGGGATCCAAGGAACCATTTTCATTGGGTGTGTAACCATATAAGGTTTTATTCATGTAAACAGAACAACAATTATTCTCTAACTTAAATGAATAACCGTATTGCAATAAACATGATCAAATCATATTCATGCTCAACGCAAACACCAAATAACACTTATTTAGGTTCCACACTAATCCCGAAAGTATAGGGAGTGTGCGATGATGATCATATCAATCTTGGAACCACTTCCAATACACATCGTCACTTCATCCTTAACTAGTTTCTGTTCATTATGCAACTCCCGTTTCGAGTTACTACTCTTTAGCTACTGAACTAGTATCAAGTACCGAGGGGTTGCTATAAACACTAGTAAAGTACACATCAACAACATATATATCAAATATACTTTTGTTCACTTTGCCATCCTTCTTATCCGCCAATTATTTGGGGTAGTTCCGCTTCCAGTGGCCAGTCCTTTTTGCAGTAGAAGCACTCAGTATCAGGCTTAGGTCCAAACTTGGGCTTCTTCACTTGAGCAGCAACTTGCTTGTCGTTCTTCTTGAAGTTCCCCTTCTTTCCCTTTGCCCTTTTCTTGAAACTAGTGATCTTGTTAACCATCAACACTTGATGCTCTTTTCTTGATTTCTACCTTCGCCGATCTCAGCATCGCGAAGAGCTCGGGAATTACTTTTGTCATCCCTTGCATATTATAGTTCATCACGAAGTTCTATTAACTTGGTGATAGTGACTAGAGAACTTTGTCAATTACTATCTTATCTGGAAGATTAACTCCCACCTGATTCAAGTAATTGTAGTACTCAGACAATCTGAGCACATGCTCACTGGTTGAGCTATTCTCCTCCATCTTATTGGCAAAGTACTATCAGAGGTCTCATACCTCTCAACATGGGCACGAGTATGAAATACCAATTTCAACTCTTGGAACATCTTATATGCTCCGTGGCGTTCAAAACATTTTTGAAGTCCTGGTTCTAAGCCGTAAAGCATGGTGCACTAAACTATCAAGTAGTCATCATACCGAGCTTTTGTCAAAATGTTCATAACGTCTTCATCTGCTCCTGCAATAGTTCTGTCACCTAGCGGTGCATCAAGGACATAATAGTTCTGTGCAGCAATGAGGTTAATTCTTAGATCACGGACCAAGTCCGCATCATTGCTACTAACATCTTTCAACTTAGTTTTCTCTAGGAACATACATAAAACATAGGGAAGCAACAACGCGAGCTATTGATCTACAACATAGATATGCTAATACTACCACGACGAAGTTCATGATAAATTTAAGTTCAATTAATCATATTACTTAAGAACTCCCACTTAGATAGACATCTCTCTAATCTTCTAAGTGATCACGTGATCCAAATCAACTAAACCATGTCCGATCATCACGTGAGATGGAGTAGTTTCAATGGTGAACATCACTATGTTGATCATATCTACTATATGATTCACGCTCGACCTTTCGGTCTCAGTGTTCCGAGGCCATATCTGCATATGCTAGGCTCGTCAAGTTTAACCTGAGTATTCCACGTGTGCAACTGTTTTGCACCCGTTGTATTTGAACGTAGAGCCTATCACACCCGATCATCACGTGGTGTCTCAGCATGAAGAACTTTCGCAACGGTGCATACTCAGGGAGAACACTTATACCTTGAAATTTAGTGAGAGATCATCTTATAATGCTACCGTCGATCTAAGCAAAATAAGATGCATAAAAGATAAACATCACATGCAATCAATATAAGTGATATGATATGGCCATCATCATCGTGTGCTTGTGATCTCCATCTTCGAAGCACCATCACGATCACCATCGTCACCGGTGCGACACCTTGATCTCCATCGTAGCATCGTTGTCGTCTCGCCAACTTATGCTTCTACGACTATCGCTACCGCTTACTGATAAAGTAAAGCATTGCAGGGCGATTGCATTGCATACAATTAAGCGACAACCATATGGCTCCTGCCAGTTGCCGATAACTCGGTTACAAAACATGATCATCTCATACAATAAAATACAGCATCATGCCTTGACCATATCACATCACAACATGCCCTGCAAAAACTAGTTAGATGTCCTCTACTTTGTTCTTGCAAGTTTTACGTGGCTGCTACGGGCTGAGCAACAACCGTTCTTACCTACGCATCAAAACCACAACGATAGTTCGTCAAGTTAGTGCTGTTTTAACCTTCTCACGGACCGGGCGTAGCCACACTCGGTTCAACTAAAGTTGGAGAAACTGACACCCGCCAGCCACCTGTGTGCAAAGCACGTCGGTAGAACCAGTCTCGCATAAGCGTACGCGTAATGTCGGTCCGGGCCGCTTCATCCAACAATACCGCCGAACCAAAGTATGACATGCTGGTAAGCAGTATGACTTGTATCGCCCACAACTCACTTGTGTTCTACTCGTGCATATAACATCTACGCATAAAACCTGGCTCAGATGCCACTGTTGGGGAACGTAGTAATTTCAAAAAAATTCCTACGCACACGCAAGATCATGGTGATGCATAGCAACGAGAGGGGAGAGTGTGTCCACGTACCCTCGTAGACCGAAAGCGGAAGCGTTATGACAACGCGGTTGATGTAGTCGTACGTCTTCACGATCCGACCGATCCAAGTACCGAACGCACGGCACCTCCGAGTTCAGCACACGTTCAGCTTGACGACGTCCCTCGAACTCCGATCCAGCCGAGCTTTGAGGGAGAGTTCTGTCAGCACGGCGGCGTGGTGGCGGTGATGATGTTCTCTTGACGTAGGGCTTCGCCTAAGCACCGCTACAATATTCTCGAGGTGGATTATGGTGAAGGGGGGCACCGCACACGGCTAAGAGATCCAAGGGATCAATTGTTGTGTCTATGGGGTGCCCCGTGCCCCCGTATATAAAGGAGCAAGGGAGGAGGAGGCTGGCCCTAGGAGGGGCGCGCCAAGGGAGTAGGATTCCTACTCCTAGTTGGAGTAGGTTTCCTCCTTTCCTAGTCCAACTAGGAGAAGGGGGAAAGGGGGAAGAGGAGAAGGAAGGGAGAGGGGGGCCGCGCCCCAAACCCCTTGTCCAATTCGGACTCGGCTTGGGAGGGGCGCGCGCCACCTCCTGGCTGCTGCCTCTCCTTCCCACTAAGGCCCATTAAGGCCCAATACGTCTTCCCGTATTCCCGTAACTCCCCGGTACTCCGAAAAATACCTGAATCACTCGGAACCTTTCCGATGTCCGAATATAGTCGTCCAATATATCGATCTTTACGTCTCGATCATTTTGAGACTCCTCGTCATGTCCCGATCTCATCCGGGACTCTGAACTACCTTCGGTACATCAAAACACATAAACTCATAATATAACCGTCATCGAACTTTAAGCGTGCGGACCCTACGGGTTCGAGAACAATGTAGACATGACCGAGACACGTCTCCGGTCAATAACCAATAGCGGAACCTGGATGCTCATATTGGCTCCCACATATTCTACGAAGATCTTTATCGGTCAAGCCGCATAACAACATACGTTGTTCCCTTTGTCATCGGTATGTTACTTGCCCGAGATTTGATCGTCGGTATCTCAATACCTATTTCAATCTCGTTACCGGCAAGTCTCTTTACTCGTTCCATAATACATCATCTCGCAACTAACTCATTAGTCACAATGCTTAGAAGGCTTATAGTGATATGCATTACCGAGAGGGCCCAGAGATACCTCTCCGGCAATCAGAGTGACAAATCCTAATCTCGAAATACACCAACCCAACAAGTACCTTCGGAGACACCTGTAGAGCACCTTTATAATCACCCAGTTACGTTGTGACGTTTGGTAGCACACAAAGTGTTCCTCCGGTAAACGGGAGTTGCATAATCTCATAGTCATAGGAACATGTATAAGTCATGAAGAAAGCAATAGCAACATACTAAACGATCAAGTGCTAAGCTAACGGAATGGGTCAAGTCAATCACATCATTCTCCTAATGATGTGACCCCGTTAATCAAATGACAACTCATGTCTATGGCTAGGAAACATAACCATCTTCGATCAACGAGCTAGTCAAGTAGAGGCATACTAGTGACACTCTGTCTGTCTATGTACTCACACATGTATTACGTTTCCGGTTAATACAAGTCTAGCATGAATAATAAACATTTATCATGAAATATGGACATAAATAATAACTTTATTATTGCCTCTAGGGCATATTTCCTTCAGTTTTTGGGCTCGAACGAGGGTGGTTTGCGAGAAGGCAGAGAGGAGAAAAACGCTCGCGAGGGCACTTGCCTAGCCCCCTCGCGAGGTATGCGAGAGAGAGAACACGAGCGAACCAGAGCCAACAAATGCGGTAAGAGGTGAGGGAATCAAATCAGCAAGGAACACCAAAGGCAAACTTCGATTAAGGAAAAGCGAGCTAATTACGGAAAGCAAATGAAAAGCCGCGTCCGGCACCTAATATAGTCTTCAAGTTTTCTCACCAGCGCGGAGATAAGTGCTGCCACTAGGCGTGGGAGCGAGCCCCAGGGCCTGAGGCCGGCACCCCTGAGACTCCGGGGCGTGCACAACCCCACTCATTATTACGTGAGAGTGTCACGGGCGGCGATTCTTCACAGGCGCCGGGCCTTCTTTATAGGCTCTGGGCCTTTCTTCACAGGCTCTGGGCCTTGCTTCATGGGTGGAACTTCCGGAGGTGCTGGATGTTCCAGGCGTTCTGGATAGGTATCCCGTCCTCTGTCTCCAGGCGCACGGTGCCAGGCCTGGAGATGTGGACGACCTTGAACGGGCCCTCCCACATGGGTGAAAGCTTATGCAGCCTTTCCCTGGAGAGGACCCGCCTCAGGACGAGGTCACCCGTCTCGAGGGTACTGGAGCGGATGTTGCGGCAGTGGTATCGCCGCAGCGCTTGATGGTACCTTGCCGCCCTCAATGCAGCTTCGCGACGACGTTCCTCCCCCAGCACGAGATCCATCCCCCGCGTGGCGTCCTGCTGCGTTTCCTCGAACGCCAGGACCCGTGCGGAGCGATGCTTAACCTTGTGACGAAGGACTGCTTCAGCTCCGTAGACAAGGAAGAATGGGGTCTCGCTCGTTGGCTTGGTGGCGGTGGTGCGGATGGACCACAGCACGGACTGAAGCTTGTCGTGCCAGCCCCTACCACACGCCTCAAGCTTCTTCTTGAAGGTCCTGGTCTTGAGGCCCCTCAGGACCTCCACGTTGGCGCGTTCGGCTTGACCATTGCTCTTGGGGTGCGCCACCGAAGCGTAGCAAATCTGCGTTCCAAGGTTAGCAGAGTAGGTTTTGAAGAGGTTACTGGTGAACTGCGAACCGTTATCGGTGATGATGCGGTTGGGGACTCCGAAACGGCTCACGATGCCCCTGATGAACTTGACCGCGGATCCAGCCGGGATGGTGCGAACAGCTTCCACTTCCGCCCACTTGGTGACTTTGTCAATGGCGACGTAGAGGTAGCGGTATCCCCCTGGCGCCCGAGGGAAAGGGCCCAAGATATCCAGCCCCAGACCGCGAATGGCCACATGAGGGGTATGGTCTGGAGGCCCTGAGCTGGCTGATGTATCTGCTTGGCGATGTCATCGGCTTCCTTGTTGGTGCCCCGGGGCACATGCTGCACCTCCAGCCCCATGAACTGTTTTTCCATCTTACGCACTTCTGCGAGGTAAGCCTCCATGTGCTAGTCCTTCGGCTCGTAAACTTTGTTAGAGAAGTTGACGAGGAGCTGCGAGTCGCTCCTAATAGCAAGGCGCTTGACCCCCAGAGCTGTTGCGGCCTTCAGGCCAGCTATGAGGCCTCGTATTCTGCGATGTTGTTGGAGACCTTCTCACCCTGCTGAAAGCAGAGCTGCACGGCATAGTAGAGCTTGTCCTGAGAGGGCGAGATGAGTACTGCCCCAGCCCCCGCGCCCTGATGCGCGAAGGCGCCGTCGAAATACTTGACCCAGCTGTCCGGTGCCTCGCTACCCGGCGAGGTGGACCGATCTTCGCCTACTTCAAGTGCCAGGGCATCCGTCCATTCCGCCACAAAGTCAGCAAGCGCGGCTCCCTTGATGACCCGGGTAGTGCTGAACTCCAACTGGAATGCGTGCAGCTCGATGTTCCATTCAACGACCCTTCCCGCAGAGTTCGGGCTCCTGAGCACTCTCTCCAACGGGTAGGCGGAGACGACCTTGATGGGGTGGCCCTGGAAGTAGTGCCGCAGCTGGCGCGAGGCCACCAAAAGTGCAAGCAAGAGCTTCTGAGGCATGTGATATCGTGCCCTTGCGTGCTGCAACACCGTGCTGACAAAATACACCGGGTGCTCGACAAGGGCTGGCGTGTTGGTGAGGCTTGTGTCTTGCAGGGGCCTGGACGCCTCCTGAGGTGGTGAAACTCTTGATGCCTGGTCACCTACAGGGGGCTCTGTGACGTCGTCCTGCCGAGCTTGCTCCTCTGTCGACGCTGCTGCGGCTTCCGCGGCGCCTTCCTGATCTTGCGTCATTTTAGTTGTAGCTTGGCACAGCGTGCCCTTGGCCTGATGCTCCTCCCGAACCGCCACCAGCACTACACTGGCAGAGTACGGGGTGGCGGCAAGGTAGAGTATCAGGGGCTCGAGAGGTCATGGTGCCACCATCACCGGAGGGCTGGTCAGGTATTTCTTGAGGTCTTGGAAGGCTCGGTCGGCCTCCGGGGTCCACTCGAACGGGCCCTTCTTCTTCATGAGCTTGAAGAAGGGTAAGGCGCGCTCTCCCAGCTTGGAGATGAAGCGCCCCAACGTGGTCACCCGTCCCGCCAGCTTCTGCATCTCTTTGAGGGTCTGCGGTGGGCTCATGTCCTCGATGGCCTTGATCTTCTCCGGGTTCGCCTCGATCCCTCTATGGGACATGAGGAATCCCAGCAGCTTGTCGGAAGGGATACCGAACACACACTTCTCCGGGTTGAGCCGCAAGTTCCCCTGGCGTAGGCTCTCGAAGGTCTCCTCCAAGTCTTGGATCAAGGTTCTTGCCTCCCGAGACTTCACCACTATGTCATCGACGTAGGCCTCTGTGTTTCTCCCGAGCTACTGCCCCAAGGCGATGTGCATCAACCGCTGAAAGGTCGCGCCCGCGTTGCGCAGCCCGAAGGGTATGCAGGTATAGCAGTACACCCCACACGGGGTCAGGAAGGCTGTCTTCTCTACATCTTCCACCGCCATCTTGATCTGGTGATATCCTGAGAACGCATCCAGGAAGCACAGCAAGTCACACTCGGCGGCGGAGTCGACGATCTGGTCGATGCGTGGGAGAGGGAACGGGTCTTGCGGGCAAGCCTTGTTGAGGTTGGTGAAGTGGACGCACATTCGTTCCTTCCCGCTTTTCTTCGGTACTATGACGGGGTTCGCCAGCCATGTGGGGTATCGAACCTCGCGAATGGTACCCGCGGCCTCCAATTTGCGGGTCTCTTGGAGGATGAAGGCTTGCTTCTCCGTGGATTTCCGTGTCGCTCGTTGCTTGACGGGTCACATGTTGGGGCACACCCTTAAGTGATGCTGGATCACCTCTCTCGGGACCCCCACCAGCTGATTGGGCTCCCAGGCAAATATATCCTTGTTTGCACGCAAGAACTTCACCAACGCCTCTTCTTGGATGGAATCGAGACCGGCACCTATGGTGAAGGTGGCTCCTGAGGACCCGTCCTCGTCGACCGGCACCTGCTTGGTTTCTGCCTTGTCTTGGGTGAACAACTGCTTCTTCTTGGTAGGCGCGGCCTCCTTGGCCTCGGGGGTGTCGGCGTTGGTGGGTTGCGCCGCTGCCGCGGTCTTGAAGGCAAGCTTGAGTGCCATCACGGCCTCCTTGGTCTCCCCCTTGATGATGAGGACTCCTTTAGTCCCAAGCATCTTCATGAGGTTATAGGCCAGATGAGTCGCTACCATGAACTGGGCCAGAGCTGGGTACCCGAGGATGGCGTTGTACGGGAGGCCGATGCGGGCGACGTCGAAGTCAACCAGCTCGGTGCGATAGTTGTCGCGCATGCCGAAGGTGACGGGGAGGCGAATCTTCCCCAGAGAGTGGGCAGCGCTGCCACCAATGCCTGAGAAGGGCTTGCTGAGGCTGAGCCGCTCGAGTGGCACGTGAAGGAGGCTGAAGGCCTCTATGGAGAGCAAGTTGAGACCTGCACCGCCGTCGATGAGGGTCTTGGTAACAGCCACGTTGCAGATGGTGGGCGTGCAAAGCATTGGGAGCCTGCCCGAGCCGGTGGTAGAGTCGGGGTGGTCTTCTGAGCTGAAGGTGAGGTCGGCCTCTGGCGCAGGCCAACCCGGCGGAGCCCCGGGCGCTTGGAAGTGGCACCGATCTGGCGAAGGAACGGCTTGATGTGGCGATCTGAAGGCGGTGCTTGAGAGCCGCCCAGCAGGGCTGCGACTGCGTGGTGTGCCGGCACCGCGTAGCGTGCGGTGAGGAGGTCGCGCAGCTCCTCCCAAGACGCCACCATGGATCCGGGGAGGTTGAGCAGCCAGGCGCGCGGCTCGCCGGCGAGGGCCATGGGGAGCCAGTTGGCAATGACCTTGTCGTCGCCCCCGGCCTCGAGGACGGCCTTCTCGTATGCTAGCAGGAAACCCATTGGGTCCGCCGCGCCGTCGTAGCGCGGTGGCATCTCCGGCTTGAACTTGGTTGGCCACCGTACCCGCCGCTGGGCGGGGGCCAGGGCTCGGAGCCCCCTGGCCCCGTCGTCGATGCTGGCCGCCGGAGGTGATGACGGTGCGCCGGCCATGCGGGCGAGGCGTAGATCGATGGAAGAGAAGCCTCGGCACACCCCTAGCTGGCGCGCCAAATGTCGGATGTGGGGTTCCGGCAAAACCCTTAAGGTTCGAACTCTGCGGTGCGCACAAAGTTCTTTCCCCCTACCGATCCATGCCCTAGCTCGCTAAGACCTCGCGGACGAACTCGGTGAACTCACAACACAGAAGACATGAGATTTATACTGGTTCGGGCCACCATTGTGGTGTAATACCCTACTCCAGTGTGTGGTGGTGGATTGCCTCTTGGGCTGATGATGAACAGTACAAGGGGAAGAACAACCTCCTGAGGTTGGGGCGTTCTTGTGCTTGTCTAACTTGTGTGGAGAGGACTCGATCAGATGATATCCAGTTGCCCCCTACTGTGGTGGCTAGTTCTACTTATATAGGCCCTGGTCCTCTCCCCAAATATTGAGCGGGAAGGGAGCCAACAACGACGGGCAAATTGAAAGGGGACAGCTAGTACAAGCTATCCTGACAAAAGTGGTGTTCGCCTACAAAAAGCTCTGGTGATGACGCCGTCTTGGGCTCCATGGTGACCTCCGTCTCACCGTCCTGCTGGTCTTGGTCTTGTTCCACCGATATGGAAACCTTTCCTTGATGCCTCGGTACTCCGCGCCTGGGCCTGCCTCCTTAGCACTGAAGAGGAAGTAAGGACGCTGTGCGCGCTGGCGCCCGCCTGGTCTTGATCGTCATGGCTCACGTCACGAGAGCCTCGCGAGGTTTGCCCCACCTTGATATCTCCGCCCCTCGCGACCCCGCCTGGCTAGGCCACTCCGGAGGAGGTCTTGCGTCATCCGCCTCGTGAGGGTTGGCCCCTCGCGAAGGTCTTGAATGCCTTGTTGATGAAGATGGGCCGTACGACCTGCTAGCATAGCCACGCCGTGGGCCGCATGCAGGCAAGTCTGGTGACCCCCGTTCCCAGAACACCGACATCCGCCGCCGCCAACCTCCGTCCACTACACCAACTCAGGCTACTGCATCAACCTGATTGGACCAGAGAACGCCGGTGCGCCACCGCTGTTCATCAGCATCCGTAAGTGCTCATCTCCCCAGGTCTCAGATCTGTACTAGGGTTTGGGCAGTTCGTCAGTGTTCTTGCCATTCTTCACCGTTCTTTGTTTTCCCCCTTTGATTCGAGCATCTTCCAGTCTGAACATAATACAAAACTTGTGCGATAGCCACTTAGCACTCATTTTTAATATCAGAATACCTTCCTTTCATACCAGATCTCATCTGAACATACGAACTTCTCTGCTACCGCCACCTTAGGTTTAAGATTTTACTTCATTTTTTGACGAGCCATAGATCCAAAACTATACCTCCAATCTGTGAAATCTGTTTGTCCATCTTAGCAAAATTTTCACTAATAGATTTGAACAACCATAACTGTCATGGAGGCTTATATCATAAACTGTGACCTGCCATGCAATATTAGGCCCTGTTTAAACCGCCATCATACGCTTCATAAGCTGTATAACCCGGCAATATTTCCGGTTTAACCATGCTTGCTTATTCATCTTCATAATTCAGTTCTCCGGTTTGACAACTTCTTCATACTCTGAACTGTAGATCCATAGCCATTAGTCCTTCATGACGGTGTAAATGATAACCCGCCAGGTATTTGTCGATTTTAATAATGTCTTGAATTGTCTTGTTTAGGCCATGTACCCAATAATGACGAAGACAGTTACATCATGCTACTGGGTCCCATCCATCGTCATAGAAGAACTGCTTCAGGTGTATGTCAAAATTGGCTTCTTACCAGCAAAAGACGCCAATCACTGGCGTGTTCCAAAACCAGATGAAGTCAGACCCCAGCCGCAGGACGATGAGGTTATTGTTTTCACTGATCACAAGAACCAGGGCTTGTCACTGCCCAGGTCAAAATTCTTCCGTGACATTCTGCATGTTTTGCAACTTCATCCCCAAGACATCAGACCCAATTCCATTTCAAATATCCGCAGTTTCCAAGTTTTTTGTGAAGTACATCTTCAAGAAGAACCCAACGTTGAACTCTTTAGAGAGTATTTTTATTTGAACCGCCAAAATGAATTTACTGACGGACCCAGACAGGAACTTGGAGGGATTTCAATTCAGCGATGAAGAGATGCCATTTTTCCTTATGCTAAGCTTCCAAGTCATCCCAAGGATTGGAATCAAACCTGGTTCTATTGCAAAGATACTTCTCCTCCTGATGAAAACCCTTTGTCAGGCTTTCGTAACAAGCGGCTCAACCCGAAGCACCCTCTCCCCGACCGGCTGACCACTGCTGAATGGGCCAAACTTATGCCTACATTTCCAAAGGTTAGAGCATCATTGGCCAATGGATTAACTGGGGTCGACTTGGTTCGTTCCTGGGTGGCTTGGAGAATTATACCTTTGAGCCGCCGGTCCGGGTTCGTGTGCACATATACTAGTGATACCAAAGATCTGCTGCGCTACAGCTCAATACGTTTGACTGATAAAGCAATTAATGATATGACCAAAACTCTTCTCAATGAAAGCTTGGATAGCTGCAGCAAGGTGGGGTTGAATCCCTTCTGCACACTCAACTCGGCACCGGATGTAAGTCTGTCCGGTTTATATATTCCACTTTATTATTTATGTAACTTGTAAATCCCCAACCTTTATTGTAATTTTTGCAGGCTAGAGCCGCCTTTTGGAAGAGGAAATATGATGAGAAGGCTGCTAAGAAAGCCAGGGCTAATACTAAAGCCCTGAAGAAGAATAAAGAAATCCACTGCCTCTGATATGTTGAACCTAGATGAAGATGATGAGTCGGAAACCAGCCAGGCGGGTGATGACGAGGTAACTATTATTTCCTCCGACTCAGAGCCTTTGCCAAGACACAAAATTCGATGAGTGATCCAGAAAGTAAGGTTTTCTCACCCTTTAGCTCACTTGGATCCCAACTTTATTTTCAAGCAACAACAACATGAGACCGGGCGCAGAACTCGGACCAATGGAGGCGGAGAGGTTTCCTCCGGTTTACCTAACACACCAGCACCACATAAATGCCGGAATGAGGTGCCTCAAAATTCCGACTCTATTTTTCCCAAGGCAGGTCTTATTCATCAACCACTTAATCCTTCCGACTCAAATTATCAGGGGACCTCTCACTCTTCGTCTGGCGATTCATCTCAGACTCAGCTTTCGTCTTTCAAGACTGCCCCTGGGTATAAACTTTATCTTTGTTTTTTTTCACATTTATGTACTTATACTGACCTTTTCAATCCTCTTGCAGTGGAATAGCAAAGCCTAGCAACAAGGCTAAAATAAACTAGCCATCAGAAGACCCCAAGGCTCATGAACCGGAGAAACAAGCTCCAATATCTGAAGCCTCCGTGCAACACCCGGAGGAGCTTGCTGATGAACCGCCACCAGAGAATCCTGGTGCCTCTACTGAACATACAATTGTCGATCCTTTGAGTGCTGAACCGCCAAGCGCAATCAACCCTCAGAACCGAAGACTGAAGAAGTTCTGATCACTGGCACTGCTTTTCAAGAACCGGGAAATCCCACTACCCTGGAAAACACTCTGCCAAAGAAGAATTGATTGAGAAGCGCAAAGTCAAATTTGACATGGCCAATTATTCTCATTTGAGCATCAGTGAAGTACGCTCTGGCTATCTCAGCCAAGTAAACAATAGCCGCGACTTAGAAGTTGACATGGTCAAACACATGCACTAGAAATATGAGGTACCAAATTTGCCTTGTCTAAGATATATTCCTTCAGCCCCCAAGTCTACTGAATATGATAGAATTGAATATGATGTAGACTTTTAGATAGCCTTAGATACATACCAAAATTAGAACTAGTAGCCCCCAAGGGCCAGCTTAAACTTATCAAGTTAAGTCGGGGCTTTAGATAGTAGTGATCAACTTTGCACCTGTAGCACCCAAGGGCCGGCTTAATCATCATGAATAAGCTGGGACTTCAAATGATCAACTTTGCACCTCAGAACCCTCACAGGCCGGGGTATATTTGAAAAGATATGAACCAGATTTGACTGTCACTGCTTCATAAAAGAAACTTTCTACGCCCATTAGCCCCCAAGTGCCAAGTACTATTGCTTGCAAAGGGCTTGGGACTTTTCCTTGTATTAAACACGAGCATAACTGTGAATATTTGCTTCAATACGCTATTTGCAGGAAACCTCCAGTCAATTTCAATCCCAACTGACTGATTTAAAAACTCGGCTTGAATCAGAAGAAGCTGTGACCCGGAAGGCTGACTCCAAGTTCAAGTTTAGCTTGGATGAAAAAGAAAAGCTTTAAACTGAGTTTAATGCTGGGAAAGCCACCTGGGCTGAAGAAAAGGCTGCCCTGATATAGAGGGCTAAAAAAGCTTAAGCCTGTTTGGAGGAGGTCACCACAGAACTTACTGGCTTGAAGCGTCATATCACACATATGACCTCTGCTGTTTTTGGTAATACTTTAACATTGTAATGACTTTCCACACTCCATTTTGTAAGGTGCCTGGTGACTTAATCATAACATGTTATGCAGGCCCCAGTAGCAGCAATCTTGGTAAAGAGATGCTGATAAAGCTCAAGGCGGTTTACACATTAGTAGAGCAATTGTATACCGGTACTCAGCGCACAATAGCCACCATCTCTCCAACCAACCAAGCATCATCCGTTCTCAGCGATGTTTTAAGCAAGCTTTCTGTTCTGCCTGCAAAAATTGATGAAATCAAGCGGTCGGCCGCGAGAGCCGGTGCCATTACGGCATTAAGCCGGGTGAAGGCGTGGCAGGCAGAATCAGATCCGGCCGAGCTAGCAACTGGCTGCCCCAGTTTCAAAGAGGATGGGACTCCCTTTGACAAGAAGGATTTTGCTGCATGTGTAAAAGAAATACGTCCATTGGCAAGGAAACTTGCCGAAGAAACAGACCTATCAAGATATCAGCCGGCTTACGCAGTGGACAATCAGAAAATGCCAACTCCGGCTTATAAAATTGTGGATCTTATCCCGCCAGTCCGTAAGCACACTTTTGCTCCTGAAATTGATCCGTCTGAACTTATTGATGACGAAGCTGAATTTCAAGCCTTAACTGGCATCAATTGGGCATCTCCTAACCTCCAGACAGCGGAGGAAGAAGAAGAAGAAGAAGCGGCATGGGATGACCTGGAAGGCTCAACCCACAAAGAACAGGAAGATTGATCCGCTGACCGGTTCATAATATGCGTCATCAGATGTTGCATGAAAAACACTTAATCATTTGGGCTTGGCGGGCCATGTAATAGAGTAGTAAAACAATGATCTGCCATGCAATCATGCATGTTTTTATTTGCATAACACTGCCGATCCATCGTTTGAAGATCTGCCACTTATGCTTATAATATCATCAACTATGCATACCATGCTTTATCATTTTTTCCTGCACATAAGCAGATAACATGTGCCCTGGCAGTTTTCCCTAGGGCGGGTCACAATACCCCATAAAAACCACTGATGACTAAATAGTCCATAACCAGGGCCGGTTCATCAAAACCTCATATAATCACAACAACAAAAATATCATACCTGTGATATTTGTTCATACTGCCGGCTTATCATACGTCGTGTAGTAAGGGTAACAGCCCAAAGACAGAGCACAATGCCCTGTTCAATCTTTATTCATACCGCCGACTTATAATGCCATATGTAGCAAAGGGTAACATCCCAAAACTTAGAGCATAACACTCCAAGCACATAATCATCATACCCTGGCGACTTAGAGTCCAAAACCAGGCCAGGTTAATAAAACTCCAGATAAATTCATACATGAACCATAAGGCAACATGGCCCTCATTGGTTTTCAACCATGTATTAACATGTCACGAAAGATGAACCTCAAAAAATGTTCAAATCAAATATAAATCGGAAAACAAGGCTTTCATAGGCTGCCAAGCCTCAATGTCAAGTGCTATTCAAGGGCCGCACATCCGCTGAGTTAAACCTTAATTCAAACCCGTAAGCCGAACCTCGCATGACCAATCGTTGTTTGAACTTTGACAAATTCAGGGTCTTTACAAGATTGATTGTCGACAGTACGACGAGTCATTCCAGGATTACCTGGTCGGAGTGGCAAGCAAACAATGGCAGGAAAACCTGGACTTTTGGTGAATACACATGGCGTCCAAGCCTATTACAAGGGTCAACAAAGCTCTGTTCATTAACAAGGAGCCCCCAAGCAATATTTCATTCCAGGCGTATAAGCCGGATTAGCAGGGTAGTCATAGTTATGCTCAATGAGCAGGAAGCCCCCAAGTATTTTGTAATCATGGCGTACAAGCCGGATCAAGAGGGTAATCATAGCTATGCTCAGTAAGCAGGAAGCCACCAAGTGATCGTATGAAGTGACAATAAAGACTCATATTCTCATAAATGAAACGACAGAGGCCCTGAATTGTCAGCGATGCCGGCTTTATTATATTAATCATAATATATACATTGACAAAGTATGTACATCACAAGAGCCGGTAGCTTAGGTGTAATAAGGCCGAAGATGAGAAATATTCCACGGTCGGCGGGTCTCCTCCTCCGACGTGCGTGAGTCCTTGTGGTCTCGAACATCGATAAGGTAGTATGATCCGTTGTTCAGATTTTTGCTGACCACAAAGGGCCCTTCCCAAGGTGGGCATAACTTGTGCATGTCAGTTTGATCCTGGATGAGCCGGAGCACCAAGTCTCCTTCTTGAAAGGTCCTGGTTTTAATCCGGCGGCTATGATAACGACGCAGATCTTGCTGGTAAATTGCCGTCGAGCCGCCGCACGGTCACGCTCCTGATCCAACAGGTCAAGAGCATCCTGACGTGCTTTTTCATTATCAGCTTCAACATAAGCCGCCACACGGGGCTGATACCCGAGGAGACTTGGTCTTCGAAGGGTTCGCGGCCCCGACCACCGCTCCGGCCATAGATCCGGAACAAACTACCAGGTCCGAAGATGGGAGTTTGGAGCCCACCGGACTCTCTGCAATTATGAAGCTCGCTACTGGAGATCCGGAGGGGACTGCGTCATCGGCAAGCCCGGAGTCAAGCCGGGCTCCCCAATTCATTGGGAAGCCGGACTCGCCCCTGGATACTAGCTCCGAACTCTCGAGGTCCACGCCAAGTGAGCACGGCCAGGAGGCTTCTGCCCTGCCTAGCTCCATGGACTCTCGTTTCCCCGTCCAAACCTCGCTCTTAAACAAGGCTCTGGACCTAATGCAATCCCTCGCCATTATAGAAGAATCACCTCCGAACTACGCCCAGCCCGGACTAGGGGCTGAAAGCGGGGAATTTTACGTCCCACCCACCACCCACTTCATAGCCACTGTTGAGGACTTAACCGACATGCTGGACTACGCCTCCGAAGACATCGACGGCATGAACGACGATGCCGGAGACGAACAAGGCCAAGACCTGCCATTTATTGGACGTTGGACGGCCACCTCCACATATGATGTGTATATGGTGGACACACCCAAAGAGGATGACGGCGACGACAGGAAGGATCTGGTTGAGGACAAGCCTGTTGAGGCACAACCAAAGCGTCGACGTCAGCGTCGCCGCTCAAAATTGTGTTGAGAAAAAGACAACAATGGCCGCACCAGAGACAATAACACTCCAGAGCACGCCGAAGACCCCTGTCGGTGTTCTGGGAACGGGGTCCCCTGACTTGCCTGCCTGCGGCCCACGGCGTGGCTCCAGCAGCGGCCTGGTACGGCCCATCTTCATAAGAAAACACTCAAGACCCTTGCGAGGGGCCAAGCCTCATGAGGCGGATGACGCAAGACCTCCTCGGGGGCGGCCTCACTAGGCTGGCTCGCGAGGGGCGGAGAGATCAAGGCGAGGGGCACCTTGCGAGGTTCCTGTGACGCAAGCCATGACGACCAAGGCCAGGCGGGCGCCAGCACGCGCAGTGTACTCGTTTCCTCTTTGGTGCTAAAGAGGCAAGCGCAGGCGAGGAGTCCCGAGGCATCAGGCAAAGGTTTCCATATCGGTGCAACAAGACCAAGACCAGCAGGACAGCAGGAAGGAGGTCACCATGGAGCCCAGGACGGCGTCACCACTAGAGCCTTTGGCAGGCGAAGACCAGCTTTAGTCAGGATAACTTGTACTGGTTGTCTCCCTCCAAATTTGGCCGTTGTTGGATCCCTTCCCGCCTACATTTGGGAAGAGGACCAGGGCCCTCTATAAATAGGACTAGCCACCACAGTAGGAGGAAACTGATCTTGGAGCATTCAGATCATCCTCAACCACACCAGCTCACCGAGCTCAAGAACACCTCCCCCAGGAGGCTGTTCTTCCCTTGTACCTATTCATCCTCAGCCCAAGAGGCAATCCACCACACCACACTGGAGTAGGGTATTACACCACATCGGTGGCCCGAACCAGTATAAACCATATGTCCTTTGTTCTGCGGGTTCGAGGTGCTGAGCCTTGGGACCGTGGGGAGTGGGTGAGCTAAGGAAGGGAGAGATCTTCGTGCGCACCCAAGCGTTCGAACCTCGAGGGTTTTGCCGGAACCTGAAATCCGACATTTGGCGCGCCAGGTAGGGGTGTGTCGAAGCTTTTCTTCCGTCGATCCATGCTCCACCACCACCGCGCCTTGCCCCCATGGCCGGCGTTGCTCCTCCGGCTGGGATGACGGACGCCCACGGCGGCGCCAGGGGGCTCAAACCCTTTACCCCCGCCTTGCGACGGTTACAGTGGCTGCCCAAGTTCAAGCCGGAGATGCCACCGCGTTACGACAGCGCGGCGGGCCCGTCGGCCTTCCTGCTGGCATATGAAGAGGCCGTCCTGAAGGCTGGGGGCGAGAACAAGGTCATGGCTAACTGGCTTCCTATGGCCCTCGCTGGTACACCCTGCGCCTGGCTGCTCACCCTCCCAGGATCCTCAGTGGCATCTTGGGAGGATCTGTGTGGTCTCCTCGTCACGAGCTTCGCAGCACCAGCGCCCCTCGCCGTCGCAGCCCTCCTCGGCGGCTCGCAAGCACCGCCCTCGGACCGTCACACCAAGGAGTTCTTTCACCAGATCGGCGCCGCTTCCGTGCAGCAAGGAGCTCCCCCGGGTTGGGCGGCGCCCAAGGCCGACCTCACCTTCGACTCGGGGGATCACCCGGTCACCACCGTCGGTTCGGGTGTGCTTCCAATGCTTTGCATGCCCACCATCTGCAACGTAGCTGTCACCAAGACCCTCATCGACGGCGGCGCCGGCCTCAACGTGCTCTCCGTGGAGGCCTTTAGCCTTCTTCACGTGCCACTCAAACGGCTCTGCCCAGCAAGCCCATCTCCGGGGTTGGCGGCGGCTCCGCCAGCCCCCTGGGGAAGATCCGCCTTCCTGTGACCTTCGGCACTTGCGACAACTACCGCACCGAGCTGATCGACTTTGACATCGCCCGCATTGGCCTCCCATACAACACCATCCTCGGGTACCCCGCTCTGGCTCAGTTTATAGCGGTGACCCATCCGGCCTACAACCTCATGAAGATGCCCGGGAGCAAGGACGTCCTCACCGTAGTTGGAGACACCAAGGAGGCTCTGGCGGCGCTCAAACTTGCCCTCAAAACATCCACGGTGGTGCGACCGGCCGGCGAGGCCATCCATAGAGCTAAGGAGGCCGCGCCAGCAAAGAAGAAGAAGTTGTTCACTCAAGATCGGGCCGAAACTAAGCTGGTGCCGGTCGAGGAAGATGGGTCCTCAGGGGCCACCTTCACCATAGGCGCCAACCTCGACCCAGATCAAGAGGAGGCATTGGTAAGGTTCCTGCGCGCGAACAAGGATGTATTCGCCTGGGAACCCAAGCAGCTAGTAGGGGTCCCGAGGGGGGTGATCGAGCATCACTTGAGGATGTGCCCCAATGTGCACCCTGTGAAGCAGAAGGCGCGGCGACAGTCCACGGAGAAGCAGTCATTAATCGTCCAGGAAACCCGCAAGCTGGAGGCAGCGGGTGTCATTCGCGAGGTTCGGTACCCTGAGTGGCTGGCGAACCCCGTCGTCGTACCGAAGAAAGGCGGGAAGGAGCGCATGTGTGCCGACTTCACCAACCTCAACAAGGCCTGTCCCCAAGACCCGTTCCCGCTTCCGTGCATCGACCAGATTGTCGACTCCACCACCGAGTGCGACTTGCTGTGCTTCCTGGACGCGTTCTCAGGCTATCACCAGATCAAGATGGCAGTGGAGGATGTGGAGAAGACGGCCTTCCTGACCCCGTGTGGGGTGTACTATTACACTTGCATGCCGTTTGGGCTGCGCAACGCAGACGCGACCTTCCAACGGCTGATGCACATCACCCTGGGTCTGTAGCTTGGGAGGAATGCTGAAGCCTACATGGACGACATTGTGGTAAAGTCTCGAGAGGCAAGAACTTTGATTCAAGACCTGGAGGAGACCTTCGCAAGCCTGCACCAAGTGGACCTGCCACTCAACCCAGAGAAGTGCGTGTTCGGTGTCCCCTCTGGCAAGCTGCTCGGCTTCCTCGTGTCCCACAGGGGGATCGATGCTAACCCGGAGAAGGTCAAGGCGATAGAAGACATGAGCCCGCCACAAACTCTCAAGGAGATGCAGAGGCTTGCGGGCTGCATGACCTCGCTGGGGCGCTTCATCTCCAAGCTGGGAGAGTGCGCCCTACCATTCTTCAAGCTAATGAAGAAGAAGGGCCCGTTCGAGTGGACCCCGGAGGCTGACCAAGCATTTCAAGACTCAAGAGAAACCTGACCAGCCCTCCGGTGATGGCGACGCTTCGCCCTCTTGAACCCCTGGTGCTTTACCTTGCCGCCACTCCCTACTCCGCCAGCGCAGCTGTAGTGGCAGTTCGGGAAGAGCGTCATGCCAAGGGTCTGCCGCGCCATGCCGCACGTACAGCCGGGGTGATACGGGACCAAGAGGGCACCGCAAAGGCTGCAGCGACGCCAACAAGTGATCAGGCCCCAAAGGCTCACTACTAGGAAAAGGCCTACTAATGGCGCACCTAATTTGGCTATTAATGGCGCATTAGTGGTGCGCCATTAGTAGCACGCCATTAGTATATTTTACTAATGGCGCACCACTGGTGCGCCATTAGTATCTGGTATACTAATGGCGCACCCCAGATGCGCCATTAGTATATACAACAGTGCGCCATTAGTATGCCTCCCAGGGGGCCATCTATACCCAGGTGCTTTGGCATACTAATGGCGCACAACAACTGGATGCGCCATTAGTAACTTCGGCATACTAATGGCGCACTGTTTAGTGATGCGCCATTAGTATCCTCTGGCATACTAATGGCGCACTATGATGTGATGCGCCATTAGTATGAATATTAGGTTTTTTATTTTTTAATTTTCTGTTTTTTGCACAGGTTACAAAATGTATAATTGGACAAAATATAGACAGCACACATCAACAACAGATTCATCGAATACAATACAAGATTAGTCTCTGAATACAATTCATCATTTTAGTCTCCGAATACAATTCATCATATTAGTCTCCGAATTGAAAAGACCGAACAAAATGTATAAGTATGAATCATTATATTACAAGTCTCGAGATCGCGAGTTTGTCTTCACATTACAAGTCGATATCGATCATCTAAACTACCATCACATAGAAGAGAGCTGCGGTCATCACGATGAGCATCATCACGATGAAACTCGTCTTCATCCGGTTCCTCCAACGCTCCCTCCCCTCTCCCGCTAGATAGCGGGCGTATCTAGATTCGGCCTCGGCCCTAGTGGCGTACCCTTTGTAATTGTTACCGCTGAATCGGTGAACCTGTCTCCGACACTCCTCCCAGTCGTCGTAGACTCCGGGAACCTTACCCTTGTACACGACATACCACGGCATCGCTATGCAGTAGCCAAACGAAACGTTAGTACCAATTCACAGACAATACATAAGCAATATATAAGTATCCAACAGAACGATCGGAAGAGAAAAGCAAGACATTAATAGCATCGATTACATCTAAGTTGAAGGACTCTCGAAACCAAAGAGACATACTACAAGTTCATTAAAGTTTAATTACAACATGAGCCAATCGATGTTTCAGAACTAGACACAGCATCACTGCTTTCGACTCGACTCAAGGGACCGGAGCATGGATGAAGCCGTCGTCTATCGTGGCAGTCATGAAACAACGGGCGTTGTCAGCCTGCATTTGTAGGATTGTGTTGATGTCACTGTTGGACGGTTGATTTCTGAGGTAGAACTGCCCCGAGGTACGAAGGACATCTTGATGGATGATTTCCGCAAACTCCGACTGGATGCGAAAGAATTCTTGTCTGATGTCCGCGTCCTGGATTGCCGACACGCTCGCGGCCCAATCTTTGAGTCTACTCGGTAGCTGTAGTTGATGATGGTCCCGTACGATCGCCCGCATGTGATGGATGGCGTAGTAGGCACCCTTCTGACCGCCAGGCGGCTGCTTGACGCAGCAGAACGTCGTGTTGTGGGAGAACACGTGCTTGCCGTACTTACGAATAGGCCTGGTGAAGGTGCCTCCAGATTTGACGTAGCCGGGGAGAACATCATCAAGAACCTTCTTGACATTTGTGTAGTCTACGTTCGACTGACGGTCCGGGTTGAAATACGTGGCCATGGAATATTTGGGGCTTAGGAGGATGAGCGTGCAATGTGTGTCACTGCAGAAAACACGGAATGTTAAAAGAAAAACGATCGAAATCTAAGAATTCATATGTTACGGGGCGGTTGAGGGGAGGACTTACTCGGGAAAGTAAGGCACGAGGAAGTTGTCCTTATCTTGGTTTGCCAGAATGACGCCTTCGAGGTAAGAACTCGCGACTTGCTGGTCCCCAGCGCTGCCCAAGATCTTGGCACACATGTATAAGGGGTCGACTATCACGATGTCCGGGGTCTTGTCGCGAATGATCCGCATCTCCATACTCGGCGAAAATAGCCGAACGAAGGTGTAGTGCAGCGGATGAAGGTTCAACATAGCGTGGATGCCATCAAACCGCAGGACGATCATACCCCCGATGGAGTTATCCACAAAGCCCTTGCCCTCTGGCACCTTGGCCGCGAAAACCGGGTATGGCACATCCTTCTCTCGGAGACGCCGCTTCTCCAAAGAAAGAACACTGTCATGCAGACTCCGCATAGCACCGGTTGCAGCATAGAGCATATTTCTCGGTAGCATCGGCCTACCCGCCACATGCACCCTCCTCGAGATATCCGCAGTTGAAGGTGGCCCGTCCTGAGCACGGATCGTACTCGGTGCCGGCTGGCCCGCACCCTTGTTAGTCTTTCTTTTGCGTGCCTTCTTCTTGATCTCCTGTAAGGGGACCGAGTTCTGCTCACAGACCGCCTTCTTGAGTGTGTTGGGGCTGGTCATATTTCGCACCTCGCCTATATGAGGCTCGGTGAAGTCGGCAGCTGGAGGCGTCTCCTGAGAGCTGAACTGCAGACGACGCCTGTTGCAACTTGGCTTCTCTGCGGTACCAGCTAGATCGCACACGTCTTTTGTTGGGTTGGGTTCTTGAGAAGGAGGCCCCATGAAGTCGCCACCGTCCCCATGATCGGCAAAGTACTGATCGACGTTGGCAAATGTATCGTCGTCGTCGTCGTCGTTCTGATCCTGTGCCATATGCATGTTTGGATCCAGTGGCATAGGGATGTCCGGCACCGTTGCGGCGGTCTTGCCATGGGGCCGACTTGGCGCCGGCACAACTGGCGGTGTTGTCTTTGGGGTGGTGTCCCCCGCCCCCAAACGAATCTGGCTCTTCGGCCAAAGCAGGGGCCAGCTTAGGCATGCACTGAGGTTCATCACGTCATCATCGTCGGCCCCGATGGGTCGAATCGGAGGTAACACCTCGTCGCAGCCTGGCAGCACCCGAACCAGTTGAACCCTAAACAAGTTGGGTGGCATCTAGGTACCGTGGAACAAGGGGTTGCCCGGTTGAATGATTTTTCCCTTGGCGACATCGACCAACTCGTTGCTCACGAAGTGCAGGAGAGTGCACGGAACGTCGGCGGCGCCCTGCGAAAACATGTAGGGCGTTAGGGATGCCCAGTCAAAGGCAAGGAGATGAAGTCCTCGGCCGAGAGAGGCTTAATTAGTTACCGTGATGATGGCGTCGAGCTCGGCTAATGTCGAGGCACCGCCAACGGCGGGCGTGCAGTTGACGGAGGGGCCGCTTGCTGCAGAGGTGCCGGCCGGCGTACACCCGGGTGCATTAAGCTCCCGTGCCGGCGTCGGAGACACCAATGTCGGCTCCGCCGGAGACACCAATGGCCCCGCCATCGCGTTCTGCGAGTTGCTGGCTGTGAAGCTAGGAATCGGGGGCGGCCCCTGTTGGCCGCCCGCAATCCACGCACTAATCCCCTGGATCAAGGTAGGCACAATGGCGGTGATCGTCGCTCCGAGTTGTTGTTGCACTTGCTCTTGGACAATCTGCCGAATCCGCGCCACCTGTGCCCTGAGTTCTTGAACCTCGCGCGCCTGGCTTTTCGAGCTGGTCTTTTTCTCCTTTCGCCCAGCAGTGTCATAGTATGACGACCATTTTGTCGACAAGCCTTTGCCGGCCACACGACCAGCTGACGTCGGCTTACTGAGCTTATCCTTGTTCTTCATTACATTCAACGCCCTATTTAGAGTGGTGTCCCAAGGGTTGCTCTTAGTCGACCCCGCGCTACTGCTTTCAGTCGCCTGCGGAAGGAATGTGAACCATTTAGAAATTTGGCTTCATTAATTAGAATGCAACCATATGGAGCTAATTACAAGGGGGTGTATTCCTTACCAGAACAAGCTCAAGCGCCCTGGTCTTCGGATCCGTGGTAAGCTCCTTTGTTTTCGGGTCCTTCTTGTACCGGGCCTTGACAAAGTTCCTGGTCTGCTTGTCACCGTATTTATCGAAGAGGGGCGGTAGGCCTTGCTCGGCACGGTCCGCCTCCTCCTTGTCCCATATAGGCTCCGCCACTCTGTAACCGCCGGGACCGAGTGTGTGTTCCCCTAAGTTCAGCTCCCGCATTTCTTTCCCCCACTTACTTGATTCGGAGTTTACGGTGCTCGAGCAAATGATCTTGTAGTCGTTGTAGTCATCTTCGGTGATCGAAGGATTTTTCTCCTTGATCTTCTCATAACTCTCACCTTTCTCGATCATTCTCTTCACATTGCTTTTCCAAGTAGACAGGGCCTTGCTCATCTTCGTGAGGGCAGCATTGTTCACTTTATTCCCTTTGAGGCTTGTGTTTTCAAATTCAGCGGGGAACTTGTATCGTTCGTGCAGCTTCGTGAAGAGGCGGTTGCGCAAATTCCCTCGGTCAGGATGCCTCAGGTTCTCGGTGTTGATCGAGACGGTGCTCCGGAGAATGCACCCGAGCTGAAGCGAGTACCCCTTGACTATTCGTTTGGGCGCCGTTGGATTCCCGTCGGAGTCCACTTCAGTAACTTCCTCCTTGAGGGTGCGGAGCACGGTCGGGCGCCGGTCCTTCCGTTGCCTCTTCGGTTGGCTGCCATCTATGCGTGCGCCGCCATCATCAGTGGTGGCATCCTCGGCGGCACCATCAGTGGTGGCATCAGTGGGGTCATCCTCAGCGGTACCATCAGTGGTCTCTGGATCGGTGGGGAAGGCGGCGTCCTCATACAAGTGAGGTTGTTCCTCCATCTCCTGGGACAGCTTCCAGAATGGCTTGTCGACGCCCGAACCCCCGGCCTCATCGTTGTTGGCCATGTTTCTCTCTAAATAGGAACAAAGTTTGGTCAAAAAGTTGGTTATTGTCAAGGAACAAGATCATGGTCTCATCATTTAGGGTTTGTCGACACCGAGGCATCCTAAAAGCTAAGCTTTTATCATTGAGGGTTTTTCGACGCCGAGGCACCCTAAAAGCCTAAGCTTTCATCATTTCGGTTTTTATCGACACCGAGGCACCCTAAAAGCCATGCATTCGTCACAAGTACGCCGGGGCACTTGATCCTACTTAATTAACTACTAAGATACCCCGGCCCATGCATTAGTCACAAGTACCCCATATGTCCTATTTTTAGCAAAGTCATGCTAAAATTCACGGAAAATTTCAGCATGACCTTTGCTGAAAATAGGACATATGGAGTACCCGAATTTGCCGGAACGGAAGTTAATCGACATTCCGGCAAACTCAAGGGCCTCTCGGGTGGACAAGGCAAAAAAGGCCTCCATCACAACATGGAAAATACATTGGCATGTGAAGAGGTGAAACAATATATGCATCTCCAAGCAGTATCATTCAACATTTTGGACAAAACACTACATTTTGGACAAAACACTACAGGCAACATTTTGGACCTATGGTTTGAGAAACCACAGTCCACATAGTAATCGATAGACCAAAAAAATTTAGTCATAAGTAAATCGATAGACAAACAAGGAAGGCCTACCAACTTTATTCTTAGTTAGAATCTTAGCTGGTTAATTATTGTTAATGATTATCTTAAGCAAACTAAGCACTGACTGGTAAGACTTTTCGGAAGGGGCAAACTACATCCTTCTGAGTATGGAAAGAAACAAGATACTCCAGTGAGGGACTCAGTAAATTCGTACGTAAGTGAATCTTTACATAGGGGAAATAACCAGGCATGCAAATTTGACAACAACAATCACATAAGAGAAAAGAACATGTTTCACAAACTTACCAAGCCTATCATCTCCTAGGCATGAGATATATTAACAGCATAACCATACCAAGAGAACAATAATTAAAGCAGCACAAGACATGAAAATAGAGCTTACTTACTCTGGTAACTGGAAAACTGGCCCAAAGCTGTCAAACCACAGCACGAATCTGCACACAAAAACATGAAGTAAGTTGGCCAACTGCAGTATAAGTGGGAGTACAAAAGTAATATATTCTACAACTAAGTAAACTAACAAAGAGAGAGTTTGACAAGTAACTTGAAATCAACGAAGAAGGGCACAAAAAAGTAATCCTCCATGGAAACAGAGGTGATAAGCAAACAAGTCACACGGTAACAGCAATGCTGGCACTCCATCGTCAAGAAGGGTACCCAAATATATTAACAATCAAAGAGAATGCTTGCTTTGGTTTGGCTGAGAGCCATCCTTGTCGCTTTTACATGTGTTTGTTTTTCTTAGCTGAACCTGACAAACCTGAGGGTGCATCATCATATTTGTAATGACTGAAAATATTTACTTCAGGAAATATTTACTACTGTAGTTTCTGTTACAAACAAAAAAAAGACTGAAGTTTGTCCTAGCTATATTTCAGAATGATTTTTCAGTTGCTCATGCTTTTTACAAATTGTAGCTACTGTTTTTTATACCTAAACAAAATTGCCCTATTTATATTTGCTACTGTTTTTATACCTAATTTTTTGCTACTGTTTTTTAATTTGCTACTGCTTTTTTTATTTGCTACTGCTTTTTTATACATACACCACCAAAGTCCAAAGAGTAACCACTTATTAGCTACCAGGAGTAAGTAACTAACTTAATACACTTCTATAACAAAATAAATCAGAAACTTAGTTTTCAGTGTAATGAAACTAATTTGGCGTTGTAGGTCTTGATATATTTTTCTTATGGACTTGGTCAAATTTGAATAAGGACAAAGCTAGAACTTCAATTAATTTGGAATGGAGAGAGTAATCCACAATAGATAAACTGAAGCATACTAAATGAAGACAAGCTCTTGGATGCTACACCTTAGTTTTAGAATAGACAAACAGAGGTTAGATAGATGATTACAAATTGCACATGAAAGAACAGGGGTAAATATTGTTAACAGAAGACAGCCAAACAAATATATTGCTCTTTATGAGGTTATGAGGTTACAGAGTACGAACTTAACTTGAGAATGACAGTGTTCAAAATAGTCAATGAAAAATTCATCAGTACTGAACATAATTAACAAAAGTTATTTTGATGGTATATAAGAATATTTATGGAACAAACAACATGAAGATAGCTGCAATCTTAAACAAAAATCAAAGCACACTTGTCTGTAAAAAGCTAACAAACTATGTGATGCTTCCAGCTAATATGTTCAGAGAACAGGAGCATGAGAAAAAATAACAGAAACTATATGATTTAACTGGTTTCAAAACATGAAGTCCTAAAAGCTCTTGTTTTTGACTTTGCATCCACTGATAAAGAAGAATCAGAGTAGTGAGCAGACTGTAAATGTTCTGAAAATTAAAAGAAAAGAGTGCTGTCTCAGAACTCAGCAGTTACAGCAGGAGGTACTGTATTTACTTGGAAACACAAATATGTTCTTCATTATCTGCTCATTACACCCAGAGGTTATTTTTTGGCAAACAAAATTGAGAAATTTTAAGACACTACTGAGTTAATATTAGCCGTTAATTTTTGATGATCCAATGACTCGTGCCTACTATTAATAGGTGAAAGCCTATAAATGACTATATAGGGCTAAAAATATGAAATTTGCAGGCTGTTGAAATGAGAAGGCATATCATATATTGCCATTAAAGCACAATGGTAAATAAATAAAGATATAATTTTAACTAATGCTATCTAGGTTTCTATTTGGCTAGACTACACATCAAAGCTATGGTTCTTATTTTCATTTTCACTTCAAATCTTGACTAAAATATTCATCCGTGACCTTGGATGGTGAGATCAAATATTTATCTTATATCTTAGATGGTAAGCAGAGCATCTTAAGACTGCTGAACAAAATTAACTCCAACAGAAAGTGTAAATAAAAATCCAAAGAGGGATGCAAGGATTCATCAAATAAGTTTGGCTAATATCAGACACCTATGACATTTTTTTTCAAAAATCAAACAGCACTCAATTCAGTATTTACAAATGGACTGTGACTAGAACATTTTAAGGAATTCATTAAATGAATTTTAGGGAAATGGAGGCGGGGGTGATTTGGATGGGGTACCTGCGGGCGTAGAAGACGGGGGCGTCGTCGGGGACGAAGACGTCGACGCTGTGGATGTTGGTGGTGGTGCGACGAGGTCCGGGAGGCGACGAGGTCCGGGTGGTGGTGGTGCTCCGAGGATACGAGGACGACGGGGCGGCGGGGCGGCGGCGTCGGGAGAGGAGAGGGCGGCGTCACGGCGTCGGGGCGTCGGGGCGGAGACGAGGACGACGGGGCGGCGTCGAGGCGGCGGGGCAGCGGCGTCGGGAGAGGAGAGGGAAGGGGATCGAGGGCGAGGGCGAGGGAGAGAGAGGGGATAGGTTATCCAACAGGTACATCCATACTAATGGCGCACCTCACCCTGGTGCGCCATTAGTATTTTTTTTATTTCTGCTCGAGCCAACAGGTTATCTTCCACCTTACCTGATCCACACCAAGTTCCCTCTACTAGCTCGACTGGTCAGCAGCCAGTTCTCACACCAGGAGGTCCTGGGTTCGATTCCCAGGCTCCACAATTTTTTTAATGCATTTAAAATGCTGTTTGATATTTATTTGTGTTTAAATATGTTCGAACTTGTTTAAATCATAACAGTAATATTTTTTTATAAGACAGTAATAATTTTTTAAAAAATATCATCAAACAGTAATGCCGGTGGAGCGGGGGAGGGTGCGCGGGGTGCGGGGGGCCGGTGGACCGGGGGGTGCTCGGCGGCGAGGGGGACCGGATCTGGCGAGGTGGGATAGCTAGCGATCGAGATGGAGGGGGATCGAGATCGAGTGTCCATGAAATTTAAAAATATTCATGATAGTTCAAAAAGTGCCCATGAAATACAATCGAGAAATGAAGGCTACGATTTAAATACAATCGATCTTAGCTAGCTATCTGTTCACAATCTTCTTGCCCTTCTTTTTTGCAAATGGAGTTCTTCTATGGAACGGACGTCCTTTAGGTAGGGTGGTCCTGCTTCTTCTTGTGGTGTATGCTGCTACTTCATCATCGTCGTCATGTTCGATTCTCGGGTCGTCGTACTTGTCGAAGTCTTGCTCATTGGCTACTCCATCCATTCCGATGATCTTCCTTTTGCCTCTCCTCACGACAACACGACTGGGCTTTGACGGGTCGGTAATGAAGAAGCATTGGTCCACTTGGGAAGCCAGTACCCATGGCTCATTTTTCGCGGTGACGTTTGCGCCTGCGGTCTTGGATTTGGCTTCGGGTATAACCATGGTGGTGAAATACCGGTCTTCTTTTAGGATGCTCTTGGCCCATCTGACACGGAACATCGGGACCTTCTCTCCAGCGTAGCTTAGCTCCCAGATCTCCTCGATCCTTCCGTAGTATCTGTCCTTGTCGTTACCGGTGTAGGATTCCATTGTTACCCCGGAGTTCTGATAACCATCGCTCTTCATGTCCTTGGCCTCGGTGTAGAATGTGTAGCCGTTGATATCGTACGCCTCATAGGTCATCAGGTTGTGCTCGGCGCCCTGTGACAAGGCGAATATGAGTTGTTCTTCCGCGGAAGAATCCTCATGTAAAGGGTACAACAGAAGCTTCTGCTTGAACCAACGCGTGAAACATGAGTTGTGCTCTTTGAGTATATCTCCGTCCGTCCTCTGTTGGCCTCGGTCATTGTACGTCTTCTTAATAAAGGTTTTGTGCTCTACCACCCAAGGATCGACCACGTCTATGTGTTGTAGCGCGACTAGGTTTGCTCTTTCAAAGTCAGCGAGTCGACCCTCGAAGTCGACATGCATTTCGTGGCGACCCTCACGGTGACCCCATCCAGCAAGCCTGCCGAGGTGCCTGTTGACGGGCAGACCAACGGGGTTCTCGATGCCTAGATAATTCGTGCAGTAGGAGATGCACTCTTCGGTCAGAAAGCCCTTGGCTATGCTTCCCTCTGGACGTGACATGTTGCGAACGTGTCCTTTGATGACACCATTCATCCTTTCGAACGGCATCATGCTGTGCAGGAACGTCGGCCCGAGTTGGATGATATCGTCCACGATTTGGACCAGCAGATGCACCATAACGTCGAAGAATGCGGGCGGGAAGTACATCTCAAGCTCGCATAGTATCACCACGATCTCTTCCTGTAGCCTTCTGAGTTGCCTCACGCCAACAGACTTCCGAGAGATGACGTCGAAAAAGTTGCATAGGCCAAATAGCGTTTCACGGACGTGCGCGTCCATGATCCCACGGATTGCAACTGGAAGTATCTGCATCATCAGCACATGACAGTCGTGAGACTTCATCACGCTGAACTTCAGCTTCGCTAGGTCTAGGTATCTGCTTATCTTCCCCGCGTAACCGTAAGGAAGTTTTACTCCTACGAGGCAGGTGAAAAACTGCTCGATCTCCTCCTGACTTAGAGTGAAGCACGCGGGAGGGTAGTCATTTCCGGTCTTCTTGGCCTTTTTGCCTTTGCGACGACTTTCCGTGTCCCGCTTCGCCTCATCATCATCATATATAGCGTGAAGCTCCTGCCTGATGCCCATTGATTTCAAGTCTGCCCTTGCTTTCGGCCCATCTTTGGTCCTCTCTGGCATGTTGAGCAGGGTACCAAGCAGACTCTCGCACACGTTCTTCGTGATATGCATGACATCAAGGCTGTGAGGCACACGGTGGATCTTCCAGTATGGCAAGTCCCAGAAAACAGACCTCGTTTTCCATACCTTCAGCAGCGGCTCTGGCGCCTTTCGCTTCTTTCCCGGCTCTGGCGCCTTTTGCTTCTTTCCCGGCAGTGGGCAGTCTTTCCAATTTTTCAACAGCTCGTCTATTTCCTCGCCGCTCCTCGTACGCGGGCGTCCTCGGGGTTCGGTTTCACCATCGAATAGATCCTTCCATTTTCTCCACGGGTCATCGTCGCGAAGCCACCTTCGATGTCCCATGAACACGGTTTTCGAAGACTCGGGATCTCTATCTAGCTGGCGATACGTTGTGTCATCCATGCACCTGACGCATCCAGAAAATCCGTGGACCACCTGCCCCGCGAGATATCCGTAACCGAGATAGTCGTGCACCGTCGTGAGCAGCGCGGCTCTCATAGGGAAATATTCTTTCTCTGCGGCGTCCCACGTATTGGCTGGCGTTTTCCACAGCGTGTCGTTCCCTGGTTGTTTTGGTCCTTCAATTAGCATACTCATGTGAATGTACTTCCTCTTCATGCACAACCAGGGGGGAAGGTTGTACATCCACACAAACACAGGCCAGGTGCTATGTGTGCTTCTCTGGCTGCCAAACGGATTGACTCCATCGGTGCTCGCGCCCAGCACGATGTTCCTTGGATCGTTCCCAAATTCTAGGTCTTCGAAGTTCAACGCTTGCCACTAGCTCGCATCCTTAGGGTGACTCAGTATCTTGTCTTTTTTATATATCTCCGGATCATTTGCGTCATCTTCTCGCTTCTTCTCCTCCCTATCCGCGTGCCAACGCAGGAGCTTTGCTACCATAGGGTCCGCGAAATACCGCTGCAGACGAGGAGTGATCGGAAAGTACCACACCACTTCGAGGAGCTTTCTTCCTCTTCTTGTATCGAGTGACGCCGCACACCGGACATATGGTAGACTCCGCGTGCTCGTCCTGATAAATGATGCAATTGTTCATGCACACATGGTATTTCACGTGCGGTAAATCCAGAGGACACACGATTTTCTTCGCCTCCTCCAAACTGGTCGGGCACTTGTTCCCCTTGGGAAGACGTTCGTGCCAGAATGACATGTTCTCGTCGAAGCATGCGTCGGTCATTTTGTGTTTTACCTTCATCTCCAGAGCCATGAGCGTTACTTTCAGGCGGGTATCCTCGGGCCTACATCCTTCATACAATGGAATAACCGCGTCTAACTCAAGTTGATCCATCTTGGCTTTCTCTCGGGCGGCAGCTCTTGCGTTATCCGTCTGCTTGAGAAGCAGCTCTTGAATATGAGGGTCCTGCACCCAGCCCATCGATGGTCCAGCGTCGTCTGTTCCGCCGGCATCATCATCTTCATGATCATGCCCGTCGTCTGCTCCGGCATCTTCCTCATCATCATGTCCTGCATCTTCTACATGATGACTGTGTACAGCATCACCGTCGTGATCATCTCCTGGGGATTCTTCGTCTTCTCGCCCGCCCGAGCCGTGGTGGTTGTCTTGCTGCCCTTCCTCATTTCTTGCCCGGCCCCCATGGACGACTTCGTAGTCATCTTCATCACCTTGCCACCGATAGCCATCCATGAAACCACGCAAGAGCAGGTGGTCCCGCACCTGCCAGGATTCCGGGTCCGCAATAAGGCTCTTCAGCTTGCATCTTCGACACGGACATCTTATCTCCGTCTCGTTCTTTTGAAGCATCTCGGCCTTCGCGGACCTCAAAAACCTATTCACGATGCCTTCGGTCATCATGCGGACCATGGTCGCCTGCGGGGTAGAGCAAAACGATATTTTAGAACCAAGAAAAAATTTGGCATGACTTTCCCTAAAAATAGGACCAAAAAGAATGCTTAATGCCAAAATTCTCGCCGAAACGGAAATGAATCAACATTCCGGCAAAATATTGGCAACTATCGCATTTCAAATACCGGTACACCTCCAAACACAAACACATATGCAACACCACAAACATATGCAACACCACGAACATACATAGATCTAGCTAGGCCATAAAAAGTGCATGTGCACATTGTTGTAGGGAGAACAACATAAATATAGCTTCCCCCCTTACTTACCTATCAAAACAAGGTAATTTAACCACTTAAATTGAATGAATCTATGGTGGAAATGAGGTGAAAAAGAGGAGGCACCCGAGACAAGGAGGAGGTGGAGAGAATGAAGTGGGGAGAAAGTGAGTGTGGGTAGGAGAGGCTGTCCAAAATATCTTGTTGCTGCCCACTTACTAATGGCGCACCAACTCTAGATGCGCCATTAGTAATCCAGGTTACTAATGGCGCACCTTCTGGTGGTGCGCCATTAGTATGTTTGGACAGGCGCACTAGTTAAAAAAAACTTTTGATACTAATGGCGCACCCTGGGCCAGGTGCGCCATTACTAGTTACAACTAGTAATGGCGCACTGTGTCTGGATGCGCCATTAGTATGTTTGGACAGGCGCACTAGTTAAATTTTTTTATACTAATGGCGCACCCTGGGACAGGTGCGCCATTACTAGTTACAACTAGTAATGGCGCACTGTGTCTGGATGCGCCATTAGTATGTTTGGACAGGCGCACTAGTTAAAAAAAAATTTGATACTAATGGCGCACCCTGGGCCAGGTGCGCCATTACTAGTTACAACTAGTAATGGCGCACTGTGTCTGGATGCGCCATTAGTATGTTTGGACAGGCGCACTAGTTAAATTTTTTTTATACTAATGGCGCACCCTACGCCTGGTGCGCCATTAGTAGTTTCAACTCTAATGGCGTATCAGAAGGTGGTGCGCCATTAGTATATACTAATGGCGCACCGCTTGTCTGGTGCGCCATTAGTGTCAATCCCATCTATAGCCCTTTTTCTAGTAGTGAGCGCTGCAGAGGCCCCAGTGGGCGACCAGGCTCTTGGGGTCCCGTCACCTCAGGAGACGCCCCAACCTCCGGCAGGTGCAGGCTCCGTCGATGCTCCCGCCCTCATCGAGCACCCAGCGTACTTCGTCAGCACGGTACTAGGCGATGCAAGGGCACGGTACCCCATGCCTCAAAAGCTCTTGCTCGCGCTCTTGGTGGCCTCGCGTAAACTGCGACACTACTTCCAAGGTCACCCAATCAAGGTCGTCTCGGCCTACCAGCTGGAGAGGGTACTCAGGAGCCCCAACGCTGCTAGAAGAGTCGCCGAATCGAAATCGAGCTACAAGCATTCCAGCTGGAGTTCAGCACAACCAGGGTCATCAAGGGAGTCACGCTCGCCGACTTCGTGGCGGAATGGACTGACGCCCCGGGGCTTGAAGCAGGCGAGGACTGATCTCTCTCGCCAGGAAGTGAAGCACCAGATGGCTGGGTCATGTATTTTAATGGCGCATTCGCACATCAGGGGCGGGAGCTGGAGCAGTGTTCATCTCGCCCACTCAGGACAAGCTCTACTACGCCGTGCAGCTCTGCTTCCAGCAAGGCGAGAAGGTCTCCAACCACATCACGGAGTACGAAGGCCT
This sequence comes from Aegilops tauschii subsp. strangulata, assembly GCF_002575655.3. Classification (NCBI taxonomy): domain Eukaryota; kingdom Viridiplantae; phylum Streptophyta; class Magnoliopsida; order Poales; family Poaceae; genus Aegilops; species Aegilops tauschii. Next base: position 512,682,393 of record NC_053037.3, on the reverse strand, counting down.
CATCGCTTGCCTTAAGGCTGCGGTGGCCCTGGGGGTGAAGCACCTCACCATCAGGGGCGACTCGCAGCTCCTTGTCAACTTCTCCAACAAGGTATATGAGCTGAGGGACGAGAACATGGAGGCATACCTCGCAGAGGTACGCAAAATGGAAAAGCAGTTCTTGGGCCTAGAGTTGCAGCACGTGCCCCGTGGCACCAATGAAGAAGCCGACGGCATCGCCAAAAGGGCATCCAAGCGACAACCCCAAGAGCCTGGCATCTTCGAGGAGCGGCTCTTCAAGCCTTCGACAGCACCTCCGCTTTCGGGGCCGGCGCCGCATCGGGAGGAACTCCCCCACAACCACCTGCCTTGGGAGCCCCGGCCTGTGGCCTGACCTCGGGAGCGTGCCTAGTCCTGGCGCTCGAGCCTCAGGAGGGGTGTTGGACCAAGGGGTTCAAGGAATACCTGACGCAAGGGACGCTGCCGGAGAAAGAGGAGGACGCGGAGCGCGTGGCCCGACAGGCTACAGCATACTACATCCAGGATGGTGAGTTATACAGGAAGCGGCCAAATGACGTTTCTTTGCGATGCATCTCTAGGGAACAGGGGAAAGAGTTGCTAGCTGACATACACATCGGAGACTACGGGCACCACTCATCATCATGAACCCTCGTCGGCAAGGCGTTCCGCAGCGGGTTCTACTGGCCTACGGCACTCAACGACGCGACCGAGCTGGTGAAGTCCTGCGAGGCCTGCCAATTCCACGCCAAGCAGATCCATTAGCCAGCTCAGGGCTTATAGACCATCCCGCTCTCGTGGCCATTCGCAGTCTGGGGGCTGGATATCCTAGGCCCGTTCCCTCGAGCGCCTGGGGCTACCGCTACCTCTACATCGCCATCGACAAGTTCACCAAATGGGCGGAGGTAGAAGTTGTTCGCACCATCCCGGCCGGATCTGCGGTCAAGTTCATCAAGGGTCTTGTGAGCCGGTTCGGGGTCCCTAATCGCATCATCACTGACAACGGCTCGCAGTTCACTAGCAATCTCTTCAAGACATATTGTGCTAACCTTGGAACGCAGATCTGCTACGCTTCGGTGGCTCACCCCAGGAGCAATGGTCAAGCTGAACGCGCCAATGTAGAGGTCCTTAGAGGCCTCAAGACCAGGATCTTCAAGAAGAAGCTCGAGGCCTGCAGTAGGGGCTGGCACGTCGAGCTCCAGTCAGTGTTCTGGTCCATCCGCACCACCGCCACCAAGCCAACATGCGAGACCCCGTTCTTCCTCGTCTATGGAGCAGAAGCGGTTCTCCCTCACGAGGTCAAGCATCGCTCCGCGCGGGTCCTGGCGTTTGATGAGACGCAGTAGGATGCCATGCGGGGGATGGACCTTGTGCTGGGGGAGGAACGCCGCCGTGAAGCCACGCTTCGAGCGGCAAGATACCAGCAGGCGCTGCGGCAGTATTACTACTGCAGCGTCCGCTCTAGGATGCTCGAGGTGGACGACCTCGTCCTAAGGCGGGTGCTCTCCAGGGAAGGGCTGCATAAGCTCTCGCCCATGTGGGAGGGCCCGTTTAGGGTCGCCCACGTCTCCAGGCCTAGCGCCGTGCGCCTGGAGACGCAGGACGGGGTCCCCATCTAGAACGCCTGGAACATCCAGCACCTCCGGAAGTTCTACCCATGAAGCAAGGCCCAACGCCTGTGAAGGTCTCCGCTCGTGACACTCTCACGTAATAATGAGTGGGGCTGTACACGCCCCGGAGTCTCAGGAGTGCCGCCCTCGGGCCTCGGGGGCTTCCTCCCACGTCCTAGTGGCAGCACTTAGCTTTGCGCTGGTGAGAAGACTAGACTAGGTGCGAGACGCGGCTTTTCATTTGCTTTCCGTGGTTGGCTTGCCCCTCTTTAATGGAAATTTACATTCTGGTGTTTCTTGTCGTCTTGGTTCGATCATCTTTTTTCCTCTGTTTCTTCCCTCGGTTCTTTGTTTTGGCCCGTACTCTCCCTCGCATGCCTCACGAGGGGGCTGGACAGGTGCACTCGTGAGCATTTTTCCTGGTCTTCGCGAGGCACCCTCGCTCGAGCTCGCAAGCTGGCGCACCTCCCTTTCTTATGTCCGTGCCCCTCGGGTACCGCGACGCACAGCGCTGGGTCATGGCCGGCCATGCCTAGGGCTCTGGGCTTGGAAGAATAGGAGTTCCTTAACAAATTTTTGCAGTTCCTCGACGCCTCCCAAGCCTAAGGCAAGGAGGTCTCACGAGGTGGTGGGATGTAACACCCCGGATGTAACTTTCGTTTTGCATTTTGTTCATTTTCGGCTATGTGTTACGATATTTCCTTCGTGGTCGGGTTTTGTCTTTCGTTTTGCATTTTGTTCATGTCATGCATCTCATATCATGTCATCATGTGCATCTCATTTGCATACGTGTTCGTCTCATGCATCCGAGCATTATCCCCGTTGTCCGTTTTGCAATCCGACACTCCCACCTCCTCCGACGCACCCCTCTTGTTTTCCTTTTCGTGAGCGGGTGTTGAGCATTCTCGGAATGGACCGAGGCTTGCCAAGTGGCCTTGGTATACCACCGGTAGACCACCTGTCAAGTTTCGTTCCATTTGGAGGTCGTTTGGTGCTCCAACGGTTAACCGGGTAACCGCAAAGTCCATTTGTGTGTTGCAGCAAACCCCCCTCTAAACAGCCCAAAACCCCTCTAAGTCTCTTCCATGCTCTAGGTCGTTCGATCACGCTCGTGTGGGTGAAAACCGCACTCTATTTGGAGTCTCCTAGCTCCCTCTACCTATAAAGATACCTTCCCCCTCCAAAATCTCGGGCAAAAACCACCCTAACCCTAGTATCCTTCACCTCTCCGCGGCCGGACGCGTCCGCCACCGCCGGACGAACCAGCGCCGCCGCCCCGCGCCAATCTCAGCGCGCCACGTGGCCGAGCCCGCCGCCCGTACGCCGCCGGCCCGCGAGCCCGCGTCGGGCCCGCCGAGCCCGCGCCTTGCCCGTGCCTCGCCCGCGCGCCCGCTCCTCCGCCCTCGGTTCCCCGCGCCGCCGCCGGAACCCGTCGCCCCGCCGCCTCGCCGCCGTCCTCCGCCGCGCCTCGTCACCGGCCGCTGCCGCCGCGAGGTCCGGCACGCCCCGTCGCCTCCGCCGCCGTTGTCGCCGCTCGCCGCCGCCTCCCCGGCTGCGCCTCCCTTCGGCCACTCCTCCTCGCCCTCTCCCTCCTCTTCCCCGAGCTCCGGCCGCTCCGCCCCGAGCTCCGGCGAGCCTCGGGCCCGATCCGATCAAAACGCAGGGTTGAGTTTCTTCTCCTCTTCCTCGATTTTTCTCTAAGTCATGAAGTTTTTACATTATATGCCCCTATTCATTGCATCATAACTCTCCGCATATAGCTCCGTTTCGTGCGTATAATATATCGAAATGTTTTCTCTAGATGCTCTTCATTTTGTTCCATTACGCCATGTTCATTTGAGTCCATCTTGATGCCCAAATCTCTGGTGCAAGAGTTCTAGTTGTTGTTATCTGCTGTTACTTATCAGTACTTAGGGTTTTGTTATTTTTGTTGCATTTAATCTGTGCATCTTATGGGCATGAGCCCTACATGTGTTTTGATGTATGCCATGCCATCTTTACAGAGGTGTATTCCATGTATTTTTGTGATCTCTGTGGTGACTAACACAAGCATGCAAACTATGCTTCGTGATGTTTCTGTTTTCAGGGCTTAATAATTTTAGTCTGTGACTGCTGTTATTTTGTTGCTATGTATCCATGTGGCTACAGAGAGATCCATGCTCCTTTTGGAGATGTTCAGTAAGGATGTTTTATAGATATGGTTATGCTCTATCCATTAATGCCCTTGTTTGCAATTATGGAGTGCCATAGCATGACTCAATCTTGCTCTACTTTTGCTATAAAATATTTCTGGCAGATTCTTAACATGATATTCAATTTTGGCAAGCTTGTTGTAGTTGTTTCATACATGATATGTACTTTCTCTTGCCATGGAGAGCTTCATAAACATGCCATCTTGATGTAGGTGTGCTTGTTTTGTCATGCATTGCTTTGTGATGAGTGCATCAAGCTCACCAAGATGCCTTCATATTATTGTTTCTGCCATGCTCTGTTTTCTGCCAAGTCTGAAACCTGTTAACGAAACTTGCTATGTTTACATGGTTGCCATCATATCTTCTGGTCCTTTTTGGCTTATGGTCAGTAAGGGATTTTTGTCATATGCATTTATTAGATTACTTTCATGCCTTGTTTTTCTATGTTAAGTTCCTGTAGCATGTTGTTTCCTTTATCTGAACACTGCTATCTGATGCTGTTTCTGCCATGTCCAGTAATTTCTCCAAGTCTGTGAACCTGTTATCTTTTGCACTTTTGTCATGCTTGTTTGAGCTTGTTATGTTGTGATCTAGACGTAGCTCAGTTTTCATCTTTTGTCAAGCATCACCTGTAGATTACTGCCATATGCTTTGTTGCTATGTTGGAGTGTTGTAGCATAGTTTCTTGTTGCATTCTAATTGCTATCATGCTGTTAATCGCAGATTCGTGTCATTCTTGTTTTGCTTGCCATTTGCAAACCGTGCATCCGTTTCCGGTGATCTTTATATCGATTTCGACCGAAATCATCTCATCTTTCCAGTGGCATGCTTGGTTTGCCAAGTTACTGCCTTGTTCATCATTTTTCTTCCGGAGCACGCATATGCATCACATATCATATCTCACATATCATACATGTTTTGCATCATGTTACTTGTGCATTTCTCGTGATTGATTGTGGTTCCGTTGCTGGTGTTATTGTTTTGGGTAGAGCCGGGAGACGAGTTTATGAACGAGGAACCTGTTGAGTACGCTTACGAGGATCAAGCTTTCGACAACTCTGAGAACCTTGCAGGCAAGATGACCGTACCCTCGATATCACTTCTATCTTTGCTTTGCTAGTTGTTCGCTCTATTGCCATGTTGCGCTACCTACCATCTGCTATATCATGCCTCCCATATTTCCATGTCAAGCCTCTAACCATCCTTTCCTATCAAACCGTTGTTTGGCTAAGTTACCGCTTTTGCTCAACCGTTCTTATAGCATTGCTAGTTGCAGGTGAAGTTGAAGTTTGTTCCATGTTGGAACATGGATATTTTGGAATATCACAATATCTCTTTTAATTAATGCATCTATATATTTGGTAAAGGGCGGAAGGCTCGGCCTTATGCCTGGTGTTTTGTTCCACTCTTGCCGCCCTAGTTTCCGTCATACCGGTATTATGTTCCTTGAGTTTGCGTTCCTTACGTGGTTGGGTGATTTATGGGACCCCCTTGACAGTTCACCTTGAATAAAACTCCTCCAGCAAGGCCCAACCTTGGTTTTACCATTTGACCACCTACCACCTACACTTCCCTTGGGTTTTCGCGAGCCCTAGGGTCATCTTTATTTTAGACCCCCACGGGCCAGTGCTCCTTCGAGTGTTGGTTCGAACCGAGCTGCCTGCGGGGCCACCTTGGGGAAACTTGAGGACTGGTTTTACTCGTAGCTAGTCTCATCCGGTGTTGCCCTGAGAACGAGATATGTGCAGCTCCTATCGGGATTTGTCGGCACATCGGGCGGCTTTGCTGGTCTTGTTTTACCATTGTCGAAATGTCTTGTAAACCGGGATTCCGAGACTGATCGGGTCTTCCTGGGAGAAGGTTTATCCTTCGTTGACCGTGAGAGCTTATAATGGGCTAAGTTGGGACACCCCTGCAGGGTATTATCTTTCGAAAGTCGTGCCCGCGGTTATGAGGCAGATGGGAATTTGTTAATGTCCAGTTGTAGAGAACTTGTCACTTGACTTAACTAAAATACATCAACCGCGTGTGTAGCCGTGATGGTCTCTTCTCGGCGGAGTCCGGGAAGTGAACACGGTTTCTGGGTTATGTTTGACCTAAGTAGGAGTTCAGGATCAGTTCTTGGTCATTTCTAGTTTCGCGACCGTTGCGTTGCTTCTCTTCTCGCTCTCACTTGCGTATGTTAGCCACCATATATGCTTAGTGCCTGCTGCAGTTCCACCTCATTACACCATCCTTTCCTATAAGCTTAAATAGTCTTGATCTCGCGGGTGTGAGATTGCCGAGTCCTCGTGACTCACAGATTCTACCAAAACAGTTGCAGGTGCCGACGACGCCAGTGCAGATGACGCAACCGAGCTCAAGTGGGAGTTCGACGAGGAACATGGTCGTTACTATGTGTCTTTTCCTGATGATCAGTAGAGGAGCCCAGTTGGGACGATCGGGGATCTAGCATTTGGGGTTATCTTATTTTCATTTGGATTTGACCATAGCCGGTCTATATGTGTGGATTTTGGATGATGTATGAATTATATTTATGTATTGTGTGAAGTGGCGATTGTAAGCCAACGCTCGTTATCCCATTCTTGTTCATTACATGGGATTGTGTGAAGATAACCCTTCTTGCGACAATACCACAATGCGGTTATGCCTCTAAGTCGTGCCTCGACACGTGGCAGATATAGCCGCATCGTGGGCGTTACATGGGAGATGCACGCCTCACGAGGCAGAAACTACTTCAGACACGCCGAGCAAACACTACTGGAATCAGCTAATTTGCCATCTGCCAGATCTTTGCCGTCTGCTAGCTGACGGCAAAGAAGCTCTTTGCCATCAGCTACACATAAACAGACGGCAAAGAAAAGGCTGACGGCAAAGAAGCTCTTTGCCATCTGCCAGGTGTTTGCCGTCTGCCAGCTGACGGCAAAGAATCTTTGCCGTCCGCTGGCGGACGGCAAAGAGTGTGGTGGCCCCCACCCCCCGCTCGTTTGAAAAAATCCTAACGGCCCACCTCTTTGCCGTCCGCTAGCGGACGGCAAAGAGGCAGAAAGGCGGACGGCAAAGGCTGGCGGACGGCAAAGAGGGCACTTGCCTAACGGCAGGTACCCCCCGCCCGTTACTCACTTCGTCCTCGCCTCGCCCTTCTCCTCCCACCCCGCCGCCGCCGCCCGCCGCGCGCCGCCGCCCCGTCGCCCCGGCTCCCCGCCGCCCCACCGCCCCGTCGCCCCCCCCCGCCCCGGCCCCCCGCCGCCCCGGGCCCCACCGCCGCCCCGCACCCCACCGCTGCCACGGCCCCCCGCCGTCCCGGCCCCCCGCCTGCCCGCGCCCCCCGCCGCCTCCTCCACTGCCCCGCCCCGGCCCCCCGCCCCCCATCCGCCCCGGCCCCCCGCCGCCCCGCCTCCTCCACCGCCCCGCCCCGGCCCCCCGCCGGCCGGGCCCCCGCCGCCCCGCCCCGGCCCTCCGTCGCCGGCCCCGCCCCGGCCCTCCCCCAGAGTGAGCCCCTCCTCCCTTTTTTTCTGTTTTTTTGTTTTTTTTTCTGTTTTTTTGTTTTTTTTTCTGTTTAAGTTTAGGTTTAATTAGTTTAAATAGTTTAGTTTTAATTAGTTTAGGTTTTTAGTTTAGGTTAGTTTAGGTTTAGGTTAAGTAGAAGGGGGAAGAAGAAGAAGAAGAAGAAGAAGAAGAGGAGGAGGAGGAGGAGAAGGAGAAGGAGAAGGAGAAGGAGAAGAAGAAGAAGAAGAAGAAGAAGAAGAAGAAGAAGAAGAAGAAGAAGAAGAAGAAGAAGAAGAAGAAGAAGAAGAAGAAGAAGAAGAAGAAGAAGAGGAGGAGGAGGAGGAGGAGGAGGAGGAGGAGGAGGAGGAGAAAGAAGAAGAAGAAGAAGAAGAAGAAGAAGAAGAAGAAGAAGAAGAGGAGGAGGAGGAGGAGAAGGAGAAGAAGAAGAAGAAGAAGAAGAAGAAGAGGAGGAGGAGGAGGAGGAGGAGAAAGAAGAAGAAGAAGAAGAAGAAGAAGAAGAAGAAGAAGAAGAAGAAGAAGAAGAGGAGGAGGAGACACCCCGAAGCCCCGACCCCGAAACAGCACCCCGACCCCGACACGGCACCCCGACACCGACACGGCACCCCGACACCTACACGACACCCCGACCCCCGACACGACACCCCCGACACCCCGACCCCGAGAACCCGACCCCGACCCCGACCCCGACACCCCGACCCCGAGCCTGACCCGACACCCCGACCCCGACACCGACACGGCACCCCGACCCCGACCCGGCACCCCGACCCCCGACACCGACACGACACCCCGACCCCCGACACGACACCCCGACACCCCGACCCCGAGACCCCGACCCCGACCCCGACCCCGACACCCCGACCCCGAGCCTGACCCGACACCCCGACCCCGACACCGACACGGCACCCCGACCCCGACCCGGCACCCCGACCCGACACCCCGACCCCGAGACCCCGACCCCGACACGGCACCCCGAGACCGACACGACACCCCGACCCCGACACGGCACCCCGAGACCGACACGACACCCCGACCCCCGACACGACACCCCCGACACCCCGACACCCCGACCCCGAGACCCCGACCCTGACCTCGACCCCGACCCCGACACCCCGACCCCGAGCCTGACCCGACACCCCGACCCCGACACCGACACGGCACCCCGACCCCGACCCAGCACCCCGACCCGACACCCCGACCCCGAGACCCCAACCCCGAAAAGGTGTTCTTTGGCCGTCCAGAAGCCGACGGGGTCATATATTTGTGAATTATTAGTTAGGTCATATATCTTTTGATTTTGTTATGAAAAACATCATATATAATTGTGTTGATCGGGTAGTTTTAAATGTGCAGTTGTTTCATCGCTGCGAGGTTTGGTGTTCGACGACCTCGCCGTGCGTTTGACGAGCTCTGCCCCTTCGTTCGTGGGTGAGCACAAATGACATGTCCTCCTCCCCCATTAATTATTTGATCTGTTCCGATGAAACTTGATAGCTAGATATATATGTGTCTTGAATCATCAGTATGCGTAACCAATATGTGTCTCCCGTTCGAAAGCGTCATAGTTATAAATATGCATGCATTTGCATATTTATAACCTTGATTCTTTCGAATTGTCCAACACTATCCATGGACAGCCCGAGTATGTTTAGATTGGGTTCGTTTTCCCATATGCTTTGCTCCGGATCCGACGCATAAATTTCGTCAGTGCCTCCCCTGTTGTTCTCCGGGTACACATCCTCTCTGTTTATTGCAGAGACGTGTATCAGGAGAACAGCGGGGAGGTGCTGCCGAAATTTTGCGTAGGATCCGGGGCATAGCATGGGAAAATGAACCCAATCTAAACATACTCGGGTGGGATTAGGACCTATCATTACCTATTAGAGTGTAGGTTGCATGGACGTAATAAAATTGACAAAGTAGATCAACTGATGAATACATACATGGTGAATTATATATATATATATATATTTGTTGTGTGTCTAGTAGCTCTGAAAGTCAAGATGAGTGATCGTGCGTGGATGTACACTGGTCACACTGGTCAGAACAAATGGAGCACTGAATGGTTCACAAAAACCAAGGGGTTTGTGCGAGCCGCATTTGCAAATGGCCAGAGGAAAACCTGGTGCCCCTGTTTACGGTGCGGCAATTGGGAAAAGAGGACAGAGGCTGAAATGGGCAAACACCTGCAGAAGAGTGGTTTTACGCCCGATTATACGGTGTGGACATTTCATGGTGAGTCTGCCCAACGTGACCGAGCTGAGGTGGATCGTCGTCGCACCGACGAGCATGGTACCGGTATGGAAAACATGGTGCAAGACTTTGATGATGCTCGGGATTCGGACGAGGAGATGGAGGAATCTGCAAAGGCCTTCAATGAAATGTTGGAGTCTTCAAAACGTCCGCTCCATGAGCACACTGAGCTTTGTCAGTTGGATGCCATCTCACAAGTAATGGCTCTGAAGGCTCAGTTCAACTTGGGCAGAGAATGCTACGATGCAATGATGACAGTATTTGGACGCTTTCTACCCAAAGGCCATGTAATGCCTGCAAACCTGTACCAGTCGGACAAAATCCTCCGTGCACTGAAGATGCCCTATGATAAGATACATGCCTGTGAGAAAGGATGTGTCTTGTTTAGGCTTGACTATGCGGACTTGAACTGTTGTCCCATTTGCAAGTCTTCCAGGTATGTTGTGGTAGACAACGGTATGGGTGAGAAGACACAGACCAAAATCCCCGTTAGTGTTCTTCGGTATATGCCAATCGTACCAAGACTTCAACGTCTTTTCATGGTCGAAGAGACGGCCAGACAGATGACATGGCACAAAACGGGCAAAAGAACCGAACTAGATGCAGATGGGAATCTGATGATTGTACACACATCGGATGGTGTTGCGTGGAAAAAGTTTGATGAATTACATGGTGACAAAGCGGCAGATCCGAGGCATCCTCGAGTCGGCATCAGCACGGATGGGTTCAGTGTGTTTGGTATGACGGCAGCCCAATACAGTTGTTGGCCCGTATTTGTCTTTCCACTCAATCTCCCCCCCGGACAGATTATGCAAAGAAAGAACATTTTCCTGACGTTGATAATTCCAGGGCCCAACTATCCGGGGAAAAATATGAATGTGTACATGCAACCGCTTAAGGACGAATTGCAAGAAGCCTGGGATAATGGGTTCAAGACATACGATGCCTATAGCAAACGGAACTTCATAATGCGTGTCTGGTACATGTACTCGACGCATGACTTGCCGGCGTATGCGCTATTCGTTGGCTGGTGTGTGCATGGAAGGTTCCCGTGCCCCACATGCAAGGGAGCTCTTGAGTTTCGTTGGCTTCAGGCCGGTCGCAAGTTTTCTTGCTTCGACATGCATAGAGAGTTCCTGAATCCTCGCCATAAGTTCAGGAAAGACAAGAAGAACTTCATCAGAGGTAGAGTTGTCAAAAACTCTGCACCACATGCATTGACAGGCCAACAGACCCTGGATCAGTTAAACGCTCTCGAGCCAGATCCCGAGCGTCCAGGGTGCTTCAAGGGGTATAATTCTAAGCACGCCTGGACTCACAAAACATGCTTATGGGATCTGCCTTACTTCAAAGACCTCCTTTGCCCACACAACATCGACGTGATGCACACTGAGAAGAATATCGCTGAGGCACTTTTTGGTACATTGTTCGGCATAGATGGGAAGTCAAAGGATAATACTAAGGCTAGAGTCGATCTGGAGGCGCTATGTGATAGGCCGTTACAAAACATGAAAGAACCGAAAGGAAAGCAGAACTGGACGAAGCCAAAGGCATGGTTCAATCTTGGAAGGCCGGCTATGAGGGAAATTATCTTGTGGGTGAAAATGCAGTTGATGTTCCCCGATGGGTATGCAGCGAATCTACAGAGGGGAGCCAGTCTTGATAAATTGAAGATATTTGGTCTCAAGAGTCATGATTGGCACATATGGATTGAGCGGGTAATGCCGGTGATGTTGCGTGGCTTCATCCCTGAGGATGAATGGCTAGTACTGGCAGAACTCAGCTATTTCTTCCGTGTTCTTTGTGCGAAAGAACTATCGCCTAGCGTGCTAGAAGAAATGGAAGAGTTGGCGCCGGAGTTGATCTGCAAGTTAGAGAAGATCTTTCCACCGGGCTTCTTTAATCCAATGCAACATTTGATTTTTAGTAATTCTTAAGGCCTTCTACTTAAGTTCCTTCATTTAGTAATTCTTAGCCGTAGCGCTCAAGTTTCTATTTGCTAACTTAGGCGCCTCCGAGATGGTGTGCGGATCGGATGGATTGTTGGGAGGTGTTGGTTGATGAGTGGTGCTCACAAGAATGGCTAGCCCTCCACAACCAGGCCAAGGACAAACGTGCCCAAATGGAAGGTGTGCCACACCATCAAGGCAGCTTCAACTTATATCAGTTCGGGCGCAACTGGGTATGTGGTTTGCTTCATGATTCATGCAATTCATTCATCATGCTAGCTTGAGCCCTTTAGTTACTAATTTTCATTGTTTCTCTCTTTCAGGCACGCCACAATAAGGCGGATAAGGTGCCAGAGGTGTACGACCTGTATGCCATGGCCCACACTGGCTCTTACAAGAAAGTCAAGGCTTTCTCTCAGTCTGACCTCGATGATGCAAACAACTTCACCAACATCTCCTCCCACAACAAGCTCATGAGATATAGAGATGAGGGGAAGGCGAGGAAAGGGGAGGACTTTAACCCGAGCCAGGGTCCCATTGATCCAGAGCTGGTGATGATATCTGGTGGCGGGAGGTCCCATGGCTCCATAGCCATTGGAGATGGACTTATCCGTTGTCCTAGCACTCTCCCGGAGATCAAGGCGCGCCAGTCGAGCTCCGCTCCTGAGATAAGGCCTCGTGAACGGCCAGTGCAACTCGCCATCAAGGTTAGTGATACGTACTTAGCTATCTTTCTCCATTACATTGTGTGCGCTTCCATCAATGATTACAAATGGTCATGTGAGTGGTGTTGCAGGCTGCTATACAGAGTGAGAGAGATAGAACGGAGAAACTTCTGGCGGAGGCGGCGGAGAGGCAGTGGGAGTTGGAGGAGAGGACGACAAAGATGATGGAGGAGGAGAGGGCACGGAATGACATGCAGGCAAGGGCCATGTACGAGCTCCTTGTGGTAAGTTTCTTCTGCAGATTAGCCAAAACATTCATGTAGTGTTTGTCTCATTACTAACTAGTATGACTGAGTCGTCAAAACCAAATGTGCAGTCTGTGTGCGAGAAGACCGGTCAGACCGCTCCGCCGATGCCAGTGATTGCTCCTGGGACCACGGTGAGTTTAATTTGAATGGACATTACTTGCTAGTCTTAACATTTGAGTGTCATAATGCTAACGAGACATTGGAAATGATCTTTGGTGCAGCTTAACTCCAGAAACGCATCGCATGATCCTTCTCCAGCTACCGGCACTAGCCAGCCCGCTCCTACACCTCCCTGATCACGGTAAGTTTCTCTAGTGTTTTGCTTAACAAATGCATAAAGACCTAGACTTAGCTTTATTTCCTCCAATATGCTTACCATAATGACCTAGAGTTAGCTTCTTTTCCTCCAAAATGACTTAATAAGCTTACTGACCTCATAAACCATCCATTTTACCTAAGTTAGCTCTAAAACGATATGTACTTAGCTTACTCATGTCAAAAATTGCATAATTAGCTCATAAACGACCCATTTCACCTAGGTTAACTCATAAACGACCCATTTCACCTAGGTTAGCTCATAAACGACCCATTTCACCTAGGTTAGCTCATAAACGACCCATTTCACCTAGGTTAGCTCATAAACGACCCATTTCACCTAAGTTAGCTCAAAAAGATCCATTTCAACTAAATTAGCTCATAAATGATCCATCACCTAAGTTAGCTAAAAAACGATCCATTTCAACTAAATTAGCTCAAAAATGATCCATTTCAACAAAGTTAGCTCAAAAACGATCCATTTCAACTAAGTTAGCTCAAAAATGATCCATTTGACCTAAGTGAGCTAAAAACGATCCATTTCACCTTAGTTACCTCAAAAACGATCCATTTCAACTAAGTTAGCTCAAAAACGATCCATTTCAACTAGGTTAGCTCCAAAATGACCCATTTCACCTTACTTAGCTCAAAAACGATGCCCTTCACCTTAGTTAGCTCATAAACGACCCATTTCAACTAAGTTAGCTCATAAATGATCCATTTCAACTAAGTTAGCTCATAAACAACCCATTTCAACTTAGTTAGCTCATATATGATCCATTTCACCTAAGTTAGCTCATAAATGACATATACTTCTTGTTCTAGTCTTCTTCTTGTTCTAGTCACCTATTTCTAACTTTCTTATTTACCATTTTGCAGATTTCATTCACTTGATGGAAGCTAGCTAGCTATGATGGAGTGCTTGCTTTTCCTTTGATGAAACTTTGCATTGTATCTAGCTTGCTATCTTCATGACACTTTGCATTGTAATATATATATGGATGGAACAATGTGTATGGATGGAACTTCCTTATGTATGAACAATGTGTATGGATGAAACTGATGTGATATGTGATATGAAACTTATGTGCTAGATATGTGTGGATATGTGCTGGATATGAAACTTATATATGTGATATGTGCTGCAAATTGTGGGATTTAATAAAAAACAGAAAAAACAGACAATATGCAGCCTCTTTGCCGTCTGCCACCGACGGCAAAGAGCCTTTGCCGTCTGCGGCGGACGGCAAAGAAGCCACGTGGCAGCCAACTGTGCTTCCTGGGAGCTGACCCATTTGGTCAGTTTGCCTACAATGGCAGACGGCAAAGACTTTGCCGTCCGTGGCAGACGGCAAAGAACCTGCACTTTGCCATCAGTGGCAGACGGCAAAGAACCTGCACTTTGCCATCAGTGGCAGACGGCAAAGAACCTGCCATCTAGTGACGTGTAGATGACATCATAAGGCGGACGGCAAAGGTCTGCCGTTAGCCACTTAACGGACTGACATCGCAAATATTGCCGTCCGCCCTCTTTGCCGTCCGCGGCGGACGGCAAAGAGCCTTTGCCGTCCGCCGCCAGGAAGCAGACGGCAAAGCAGCTGTTTACCGTAGCCTTCTTTGCCGGAGCCTTTTGCCGTCCGCGGCTGACGGCAAAGGTCTTTGCCGTCCGCCTTTCGAGCCTTTGCCGTCCGCCATGGCAGACGGCAAAGTAGCTGTTTCCTGTAGTGAAAGTTATCTCTACACGCCTACATAAAACACTGATGCTGCAACACGACACAGGAACAATAAACATAGCATAGCAACTTGGAAATCACGGTTCATTACACGCCCTTGCAGGGCCCCATACTTGTTTCTTTTTCGAATGCAGGAGGAAAGGAAAGAACAAAACAAAAGTGATATGCACCCCCACAGCAGTTTGTGAGGGTAGGCCCATGGCACCCTCCTGGACTCAGCCAGACCCCTCCTCGCGCTTCACTGGGATGCAGTGACGATACGGTCCGCTACCGCCTTCGAAGCGGTCACGGCGGCGTGGCGGCTGGTCATAGCCGCCGCTGCTGGAGCTATCGCTGGAGGAAGAACCACCATAGCTGGATGAGCCGCGGCCGGCGCCGAGCGCAAGTCCACCTTCACCCTCGTCATGACCGTCGTCAAGGCCGAGCACCTCACAGCCGCCGTTGTCCTCAGGGTAGCATCCGACGCGGCGACCATCTTCCCCGAGTGGAAGCGCGGCCGGGGAGGCCGCGCAACCATGGCGCGCCTCACTTCATCGCCGGGGCTGCGCCAACCTGGGCGGCTCCCGCCGCGCGAGGAGGCGCCGCCGCGGCCGCAAGGGGCCACGGCGGGGGTCGCGACGTACTTACATGGGCGACCGCGCCCCCTCTTGGGCAGCGGCAAGTCGGGCCCCTCCTGGCGGGCCTTTCCCTTCTCTGTGGCCGAGAACCTCTTCACCGACGCCATGGGTGTCACTACTAGTAGTGAAGCAAGGAAGAAGAAGCGAGCGGAGCAAGAAGAGCTGGGCGACGGGGCTCTGCCCCCTCCTCATTTATAGCAGGAGAAGGCCAACCGGCGACCCCCCATGATCACATGTAATGATGGTTTTCTCTGCATGCATCAGGGACTCGTCAAGTCGGGCAGTTGCCGAGGCAGCATGGGGAAGCGGAGACGCCCACGTCCCATCAATCGCCACGCGTCAACCGAGGCCGCAGGCTGTTGGGGCCCGCGGCACTCCGTACTTGCCCCTTAGCTTCGCCTCAAAGCCAAGTCTGAGCGCGCCTTGGGCCTGGGGGTACTGTCGGCGTTCTGGGAACGGGGGTCCCCAGACTTGCCTGCCTGCGGCCCACGGCATGGCTCCAGCAGCGGCCTGGTACGGCCCATCTTCATCAACAAACACTCAAGACCCTCGCAAGGGGCCAAGCCTCGCGAGGCAGACGATGCAAGACCTCCTCGGGGGCGGCCTCACTTGGCTGGCTCGCGAGGGGCGGAGAGATCAAGGCGAGGGGCACCTCGCGAGGTTCCTGTGATGCAAGCCATGACGACCAAGGCCAGGCGGGCACCAGCGGGCGCAGTGTACTCGTTTCCTCTTTGGTGCTAAAGAGGCAAGCGTAGGCGAGGAGTCCTGAGGCATCAGGCAAAGGTTTCCATATCGGTGCAACACGACCAAGACCAGCAGGACGGAGGTCACCATGGAGCCCAGGACGGCGTCACCACCAGAGCCTTTGGCAGGCGAAGACCACCTTTAGTTAGGATAACTTGTACTGGTTGTCTCCCTTCAAATTTGGCCATTGTTGGATCCCTTCCCGCCTACATTTGGGAAGAGGACCAGGTCCTCTATAAATAGGACTAGCCACCACAGTAGGAGGCAACTGATCATGGATCAATCAAATCATCCTCAACCACACCAGCTCACCGAGCTCAAGAACACCTCTCCTCAGGAGGTTGTTCTTCCCTTGTACCTGTTCATCCTCAGCCCAAGAGGCAATCCACCACACCACACTGGAGTAGGGTATTACACCACTTCGGTGGCCCGAACCAGTATAAACCCTGTGTCACTTGTTCTGCGGGTTCGAGGTGCTGAGCCTTGGGATCGTGGGGAGTGGGTGAGCTAGGGAAGGGAGAGATCTTCGTGCGCACCCCAGTGTTCAAACCTCGAGGGTTTTGCCGTAACCCGAAATCCGCCAACCCCGAAGCCCCCGTCGAGCCAACATCCGAACAGGATGATTGGGAGGAGGGGCAAGTTAACCCTGACGATTCGGTCGGGAACGAGGACTCGGAGGATTGTAACTATCTACCAATCTTCGAGGATGATATGAGCCTTGGAGACGAAGACTTCATTGTGCCAGAGGAACCACCCGAGCAGGAGCGCTTTAAGCACCAGCTAAGCGCTACCGCGAGAAGCCTAAAAAAGAAGCAGCAATAGCTCCAAGCCGAACAGGATACACTCAATGACTGATGGACCCAGGTCCTGGCTGCCGAAGAGTATGGCCTTCTGTTGGAAATATGCCCTAGAGGCAATAATAAAATGGTTATTATTATATTTCCTTGTTCATGATAATTGTCTATTGTTCATGCTATAATTGTGTTATCCGGAAATCGTAATACATGTGTGAATACATAGACCACAACATGTCCCTAGTGAGCCTCTAGTTTACTAGCTCGTTGATCAATAGATGGTTATGGTTTCCTAACCATGGACATAGGATGTCATTGATAACGGGATCACATCATTAGGATAATGATGTGATGGACAAGACCCAATCCTAAGCATAGCACAAGATCGTGTAGTTCGTCTGCTAAAGCTTTTCTAATGTCAAGTATCTTTTCCTTAGACCATGAGATGGTGCAACTCCCATATACCGTAAGGGTACTTTGGGTGTGCCAAACGTCACAACGTAACTGGGTGGCTATAAAGGTACACTACAGGTATCCCCAAAAGTATCTGTTGGGTTGGCACGAATCGAGACTGGGATTTGTCACTCCGTATGACGGAGAGGTATCTCTGGGCCCACTCAGTAAGACATCATCATAATGAGCTCAATGTGACTATGGGGTTGGTCATGGGATGATGTGTTAAGGAATGAGTAAAGAGACTTGCCGTAACGAGATTGAACAAGGTATCGGTATACCGACGATCGAATCTCGGGCAAGTGCTATATCGGTAGACAAAGGGAATCGTATGCGGGATTGATTGAATCCTTGACATTGTGGTTCATCCGATGAGATCATCGTGGAACATGTGGGAGCCAACATGGGTATCCAGATCCCGCTGTTGGTTATTGGCCGGAGAGATGTCTCGGTCATGTTTGCATAGTTCCCGAACCCGTAGGGTCTACACACTTAAGGTTCGATGATGCTAGGGTTATACAGAATAGATGTACGTGGTTACCGAATGTTGTTCGGAGTCCCGGATGAGATCCCGGACGTCACGAGGAGTTCCGGAATGGTCCGAAGGTAAAGATTTATATATGGGAAGTCTAGTTTCAGTCACCGGAAAGGTTTCGGGGTTTATCGGTATTGTACCGGGACCACCGAAGGGGTTTCGGGGGTCCACCGGGAGGGTCCACCTGCCCCGAAGGACCTAATGGGCTGTAGTTGGGTGGGAACCAGCCCCTTAGTGGGCAGGTGCGCCCCCCAAGGGCCCAAGGCGCCTAGGGTGGGAAACCCTTGGGGGCCGCTGCCCCCCCCCAGTTGGAAACCCTAAGGGGGCTGCTGCCCCCCCCCGAGGGGCCGCCCCCCTCTAGATGGATCTAGGGGGCCGCCCGCCTCCCCTTCCCTCTTGGCGCAGCCCTACCCCTCTCCCTCCTCGTCTCTCGCAGTGCTTGGCGAAGCCCTGCTGGAGTGCCACGCTCCTCCACCACCACCACGTCGTCGTGCTGCTGCTGGACGGAGTCTTCCCCAACCTCTCCCTCTCTCCTTGCTGGATCAAAGCGCAGGAGACGTCACCGGGCTGCACGTGTGTTGAACGCGGAGGCACTGTTGTTCGGTGCTTAGATCGGATTCGACCGCAATCTGAATCGCTTCGTGTACGACTCCACCGACCGCGTTCTTGCAACGCTTCCGCATCACGATATTCAAAGGTATGAAGATGCACTCCCCTCTCGTTGCTAGTAAGCTCCATAGATTGATCTTGGTGATGCGTAGAAAATTTTAATTTCTGCAACGATCCCCAACAGTGGCATCATGAGCTAGGTCTATGCGTAGTTTCTATGCACGAGTAGAACACAAGTTGTTGTGGGCGTCGATTTTGTCAATTTACTTGCCGTTACTAGTCTTATATTGATTCGGCGGCATCATGGGATGAAGCGGCCCGGACCGACCTTGCACGTACACTTACGTGAGACAGGTTCCACCGACTGACATGCACTAGTTGCATAAGGTGGCTAGCGGGTGTCTATCTCTCCCACTTTAGTCGGATCGGATTCGATGAAAAGGGTCCTTATGAAGGGTAAATAGAAATTGGCATATCACGTTGTGGTTTTGGCGTAGGTAAGAAACGTTCTTGCTAAGAAACCTATAGGAGCCACGTAAAAATTTGCAACAACAATTAGAGGACGTCTAACTTGTTTTTGCAGCATATGCTGTGTGATGTGATGTGGCCAAAAGGATGTGGTGAATGATATATGTGATGTATGAGATTGATCATGTTCTTGTAATAGGAATCACGACTTGCATGTCGATGAGTATGACAACCGGCAGGAGCCATAGGAGTTGTCTTAATTTATTTATGACCTGTGTGTCAACATAAACGTCATGTAATTACTTTACTTTATTGCTAAACCGTTAGCCATATTAGTAGAAGTAATAGTTGACGAGACAACTTCATGAAGAGACGATGATGGAGATCATGATGATGGAGATCATGGTGTCATGCCGGTGACGATGATGATCATGGCGCCCCGAAGATGGAGGTCAAAAGGAGCAAAATGATATTGGCCATATCATGTCACTATTTGATTGCATGTGATGTTTATCATGTTTTTACATCTTATTTTCTTAGAACGACGGTAGCATAAATAAGATGATCCCTCATTAAAATATTAAGAATTGTGTTCCCCCTAACTGTGCACTGTTGCTAAGGTCCGTTGTTCCGAAGCACCACGTGATGATTGGGTGTGATAGGTTCTAACGTTCGCATACAACGGGTGTAAGCCAGATTTACACACGCAATACACTTATGTTGACTTGACGAGCCTAGCATGTACAGACATGGCCTCGGAATACGGAAGACCGAAAGGTCGAACATGAGTCATATAGAAGATACGATCAACATGAAGATGTTCACCGATGATGACTAGTCCGTCTCACGTGATGATCGGACACGGCCAAGTTGACTCGGATCATGTATCACTTAGATGACTAGAGGGATGTCTATCTGAGTGGGAGTTCATTAAATAATTTGATTAGATGAACTTAATTATCACGAACATAGTCTAAAACTTTGCAATATGTCTTGTAGATCAAATGGCCCACGCTAATGTTGCCCTCAACTTCAACGCGTCCTAGAGAAAACCAAGCTGAAAGACGATGGTAGCAACTACACGGACTGGGTCCGTAACCTGAGGATTATCCTCATAGCTGCCAAGAAAGCATATGTCCTTGATGCACCGCTAGGTGAAGCACCTGTTTTCCCAGCAACTCAAGACATTATGAACGCCTGGCAGTCGCGTAGTGACGATTACTCCCTGGTTCAGTGCGGCATGCTTTACAGCTTAGAACCAGGGCTCCAAAAGCGTTTTGAGCAGCACGGAGCATATGAGATGTTCCAAGAGCTGAAAATGGTTTTCCAAGCTCATGCCCGGGTCGAGAGATATGAAGTCTCCGACAAGTTCTACAGTTGTAAGATGGAGGAGAATAGTTCTATCAGCGAGCACATACTCAAAATGTCTGGGTTGCACAACCGCTTATCTCAGCTGGGAGTTAATCTCCCGGATGATGCGGTCATTGACATAATCCTTCAGTCGCTCCCACCTAGCTACAAGAGCTTTGTGATGAACTTCAATATGCTGGGGATGGAAAAGACCATTCCTGAGGTATATTCAATGCTGAAATCAGCGGAGGTGGAGATCAAAAAGGAACATCAAGTGTTGATGGTGAATAAAACCACTAAGTTCAAGAAAGGCAAGGGTAAGAAGAACTTCAAGAAGGACGGCAAGGGAGTTGCCGCGCCCGGTAAGCCAGTTGCCGGGAAGAAGCCAAAGCATGGACCCAAGCCTGAGACTGAGTGCTTTTATTGCAATGGAAACGGTCACTGGAAGCGGAACTGCCCCAAGTACTTAGCGGATAAGAAGGCCGGCAATACCAAAGGTATATGTGATATACATGTTATTGATGTGTACCTAACCAGCGCTCATAGTAGCTCTTGGGTATTTGATACCGGTGCGGTTGCTCATATTTGTAACTCAAAACAGGAGCTGCGGAATAAGCGGAGACTGGCGAAGGACGAGGTGACGATGCGCGTCGGGAATGGTTCCAAGGTCGATGTGATCGCCGTCGGCACGTACGTCCACATTTACCTACGGGATTAGTTTTAAACCTCAATAATTGTTATTTAGTACCAGCTTTGAGCATGAACATTGTATCTGGATCTGGTTTAATGCGAGATGGCTACTCATTTAAATCTGAGAATAATGGTTGTTCTATTTATATGAGAGACATGTTTTATGGTCATGCCCCGCTGGTCAATGGTTTATTCTTATTTAATCTCGAACGTGATGTTACACATATTCATAGTGTGAATGCCAAAAGATGTAAGGTTGATAATGATAGTCCCACATACTTGTGGCACTGCCGCCTTGGTCACATTGGTGTCAAACACATGAAGAAACTCCATGCAGATGGACTTTTGGAGTCTCTTGATTATGAATCATTTGACACGTGCGAACTATGCCTCATGGGCAAAATGACCAAGACTCCGTTCTCCGGAACAATGGAGCGAGCAACCAACTTATTGGAAATCATACATACTGATGTGTGCGGTCCAATGAGCGTTGAGGCTCAAGGTGATTATCGCTATGTTCTCACCCTCACGGATGACTTAAGTAGATATGTGTATGTCTACTTAATGAAACACAAGTCTGAGACCTTTGAAAAGTTCAAGGAATTTCAGAGTGAGGTTGAGAATCAACATGACTGGAAAATCAAGTTCTTACGGTCAGATCGTGGGGGAGAATATTTGAGTCACGAATTTGGCACGCACTTAAGGAAATGTGGAATTGTTTCACAACTCACGCCGCCTGGAACACCTCAGCGTAATGGTGTGTCCAAACGTCGAAATCGCACTCTATTGGATATGGTGCGATCCATGATGTCTCTTACCGACCTACCGCTATCATTTTGGGGTTATGCTATAGAGACTGTCGCATTCACTTTAAATAGGGCTCCGTCAAAATCCGTTGAGACGACACCGTATGAATTATGGTTTGGGAAGAAATCTAAGCTATCGTTTCTGAAAGTTTGGGGATGCGATGCTTATGTCAAGAAACTTCAACCTGAAAAGCTCGAACCCAAATCGAAAAAATGCGTCTTCATAGGATACCCTAAGGAAACTATTGGGTATACCTTCTACCTGAGATCCGAAGGCAAGATCTTTGTTGCCCAGAATGGATCCTTTCTAGAGAAAGAGTTTCTCTCAAAAGAAGTAAGTGGGAGGAAAGTAGAAGTTGATGAAGTATTGCCTCTTGAACCGGAGAGTAGCGCAGCTCAAGAAAATGTTTCTGTGGTGCCTGCACCGACTAGAGAGGAAGTTAATGACGATGCTCATGAAACTTCAGATCAAGTTACTACTGAACTTCGTAGGTCCACAAGGACACGTTCCACGCCAGAATGGTATGGCCACCGTGTCCTAGAAGTAATGTTGTTAGACAACGGTGAACCTTCGAACTATGAAGAAGCGATGGCGGGCCCAGATTCCAATAAATGGCTTGAAGCCATGAAATCCGAGATAGGATCCATGTATGAAAACAAAGTATGGACTTTGACGGACTTGCCCAATGATCGGCGAGCCATAGAAAATAAATGGATCTTTAAGAAGAAGACGAACGCGGATGGCAATGTGACCATCTATAAGGCTCGGCTTGTCGCTAAGGGTTATCGACAAGTTCAAGGGGTTGACTATGATGAGACCTTCTCACCCGTAGAGAAGCTGAAGTCTGTCCGAATCATGTTAGCAATTGCTGCATTCTATGATTATGAGATATGGCAAATGGACGTCAAAATGGCATTCCTTAATGGTTTCCTTAAGGAAGAATTGTATATGATGCAGCCGGAAGGTTTTGTCGATCCTAAGAATGCTGACAAGGTATGCAAGCTCCAACGCTCGATCTATGGGCTGGTGCAAGCATCTCGGAGTTGGAACATTCGTTTTGATGAGATGATCAAAGCGTTTGGGTTTACGCAGATTTATGGAGAAGCCTGTGTTTACAAGAAAGTGAGTGGGAGCTCTGTAGCATTTCTCATATTATATGTGGATGACATACAATTGATGGGAAATGATATAGAACTCTTGGAAAGCATAAAGGCCTACTTGAATAAGTGTTTTTCAATGAAGGACCTTGGAGAAGCTGCTTACATATTAGGCATCAAGATCTATAGAGATAGATCGAGACGCCTCATTGGTCTTTCACAAAGAATATACCTTGACTAGATATTGAAGAAGTTCAATATGGATCATTCCAAGAAGGGGTTCTTGCCTGTATTGCAAGGTGTGAGATTGAGCACGGCTCAATGCCCGACCACGGCAGAAGATAGAGAAAAGATGAGTGTCATCCCCTATGCCTCGGCCATAGGATCTATTATGTATGCCATGCTGTGTACCAGACCTGATGTAAACCTTGCCGTAAGTTTCGTAGGAAGGTACCAAAGTAATCCCGGCATGGAACACTGGACAGCGCGCGGTCAAGAATATCCTGAAGTACCTGAAAAGGACTAAGGATATGTTTCTCGTTTATGGAGGTGACGAAGAGCTCGTCGTAAAGGGTTACGTCGATGCTAGTTTCAACACAGATCTGGATGACTCCAAGTCACAAACCGGATACTTGTATATTTTGAATGGTGGGGCAGTCAGCTGGTCCAGTTGCAAGCAAAGCGTCGTGGCGGGATCTACATGTGAAGCGGAGTACATGGCAGCCTCGGAGGCAACACATGAAGCAATCTGGATGAAGGAGTTCATTACTGACCTAGGAGTTATTCCCAATGCGTCGGGCCCGATGACTCTCTTCTGTGACAACACTCGAGCTATTGCCCTTGCCAAGGAGCACAGGTTTCACAAGAAGACCAGGCATATCAAGCGTCGCTTCAACTCCATTCGTAAAAAAATGTTCAAGATGGAGACATAGAGATTTGTAAAGTGCATACGGACCTGAATGTCGCAGATCCGTTGACTAAACCTCTTCCACGTGCAAAGCATGATCAACACCAGAACTCTATGGGTGTTCGATTCATCACAATGTAACTAGGTTATTGACTTTAGTGCAAGTGGGAGACTTTTGGAAATATTCCCTAGAGGCAATAATAAAATGGTTATTATTATATTTCCTTGTTCATGTTAATTGTCTATTGTTGATGCTATAATTGTGTTATCCGAAAATCATAATACATGTGTGAATACATAGACCACAACATGTCCCTAGTGAGCCTCTAGTTGACTAGCTCGTTGATCAATAGATGGTTACGGTTTCCTAACCATGGACATAGGATGTCATTGATAACGGGATCACATCATTAGGATAATGATGTGATGGACAAGACCCAATCCTAAGCATAGCACAAGATCGTGTAGTTCGTCTGATAAAGCATTTCTAATGTCAAGTATCTTTTGCTTAGACCATGAGATTGTGCAACTCCCGGATACCGTAAGGTTACTTTGGGTGTGCCATACGTCACAACGTAACTGGGTGGCTATAAAGGTACACTACAGGTATCCCCGAAAGTATCTGTTGGGTTGGCACGAATCGAGACTGGGATTTGTCACTCCGTATGACGGAGAGGTATCTCTAGGCCCACTCGGTAAGACATCATCGTAATGAGCTCAATGTGACTAAGGGGTTGGTCACGGGATGATGTGTTACGGAATGAGTAAAGAGACTTGCCGTAACAAGATTGAACAAGGTATCGGTATACCGACGATCGAATCTCGGGCAAGTGCTATATCGGTAGACAAAGGGAATCGTATACAAGATTGATTGAATCCTTGACATCGTGGTTCATCCGATGAGATCATCGTGGAACATGTGGGAGCCAACATGGGTATCCAGCTCCCGCTGTTGGTTATTGGCCGGAGAGATGTCTCGGTCATGTCTGCATAGTTCCCGAACCCGTAGGGTCTACACACTTAAGGTTCGATGACGCTAGGGTTATAGGGAATAGATGTACGTGGTTACCGAATGTTGTTCGGAGTCCCGGATGAGATCCTGGACGTCACGAGGAGTTCCGGAATGGTCCGGAGGTAAAGATTTATATATGGGAAGTCCACTTTCAGTCACCGGAAAGGTTTCGGGGTTTATCGGTATTGTAGCGGGACCACCGAAGGGGTTCTGGGGGTCCACCGGGAGGGTCCACCTGCCCCGAAGGACCTAATGGGCTGTAGTTGGGTGGGAACCAGCCCCTTAGTGGGCTGGTGCCCCCCCCCAAGGGCCCAAGGCGCCTAGGGTTGGAAACCCTAGGGGGCGCTGCCACCCGGGGGGCGGGCGCCCCCCCTAGTTGGAAACCCTAAGTGGCTGCTGCCCCCCCCCCCCGACGGGCTGCCGCCCCCCCTTTAGATGGATCTAGGGGGCCGGCCCCCTCTCCCCTTCCCCTATATATAGTGGGGGTTTTGGGGCTGCCAGAGACACGAGTCTCCCTCTCTCTTGGCCCAGCCCTACCACTTTCCCTCCTCGTCTCTCGCAGTGCTTGGCGAAGCCCTGCTAGAGTGCCACGCTCCTCCACCACCACCACGCCGTCGTGCTGCTGCTGGATGGAGTCTTCCCCAACCTCTCCCTCTCTCCTTGCGGTATCAAAGCGCGGGAGACGTCACCGGGCTGCACGTGTGTTGAACGCGGAGGCACCCTTGTTCGGTGCTTTGATCGGATTCGGTCGCGATCTGAATCGCTTCGTGTACGACTCCACCGACCGCGTTCTTGCAACGCGGATGCACTCCCCTCTCATTGCTAGTAAGCTCCATAGATTGATCTTGGTGATGCGTAGAAATTTTTAATTTCTGCAACGATCCCCAACACCTTCAACGCCCAGCAAAGAGTTATCCGAAGTGTCGGCTACTACCACAATTTGACGACGAGACCCTCGAGCCCATACCGTCAAGACATGACCGTGCTGATAAACCAGATCGACCACCACGTGGGCGACATAAAGCGACCACCTATGCCGAACACAAACCCGCACCACCTCGCCATAGAGGCAGAGAGACATCGGCTACATGATACACCTATGACCTACGACATGACCTGGACAATAGAGCAGGCCAAGCTAGATCAATCTATGGATCAAGGGGGCATGCTCCAACGGGAGAAGATAGCCATATGGCCAGGCACGACAGGCACAACCTCACCCGGGCCGAAAACCACATACGGACTTCATCCGAACTGCGTCGCGACGTCGCCTAATACAGAGGCGCCGCACACCCCTTATGCTTCACCGATGAGGTAATGGAGCACCAGTTCCTAGAAGGGTTTAAACCCATGAACATTGAATCATACTACGGAACGACAGATCCGGCAGTATGGATCGAAGATTTTCTTCTCCACATCCACATGGCTCGCGGTGACGATCTCCATGCCATCAAGTACCTCCCCCTAAAACTCAATGGACCAGCACGGCACTGGTTAAACAGCCTTCCAGAAAACTCTATTGGTAGCTGGGAAGATTTGGAAGATGCCTTTAGAGACAACTTCCAAGGTACCTATGTACGGCCCCCAGACGTCGACGACCTCAGTCACATAGTCCAGCAACCTGGAGAGTCAGCCTGGAAACTCTGGATTAGGTTCTTAATTAAAAAGAACCAAATTGTCGATTGTCCGGACGCCGAAGCCCTCGCGGCCTAAACACAGCGTCCGTGACGAGTGGCTCGCTCGACACCTCGGCCAAGAAAAACCGAAGTCTATGGCAGCTCTCACCGCACTTATGACTCGCTTTTGCGTGGGAGGAGACAGCTGGCTAGCTCGTAGAAGCAGCAGCACCAGCGACCCTGGCACCTCTAAAGCCAGAGATGGCAACGGCAAGCCACGACGCAACAAACACAAGCATCGAAGCAACAATGAAGATACCGAAGACACGGCGGTCAAGGCCGGATTCAGTGGCTCTAAACCCGGTCAGCGGAAGATGCCATTCAAAGGAAACAAAGATGGTCCATCCAGTTTGGACAGAATACTCGATCGGCCTTGCCAGATTCATGGCGCCCCTGACAAGCCTGCCAATCATACCAACAGAAATTGTTGGGTCTTTAAACTGGCCGATAAGCTAAACACCGAACATAAGGGGAAAGGGCCACCCATCGAGGACGACGATGAAGAGCCTCGCCCACCAAACACAGGGGGACAAAAGAAATCCCCCCCCCCCCCGAGGTAAAAACGGCGAATATGATATATGTTACTCATATCCCCAAGAGGGAGCGCAAGCGCGCATTAAGGGACGTCTACGCCATAGAGCCAGTCGCCCCAAAATTCAACCCATGGTCAGCCTGTCTGACCAGTTTTGATCGCATAGACCATCCAACCAGTATCCTTCATGGAGGTTCGGCAACATTAGTCCTCGATCCAATTATCGACGGATTCCATCTCGCGCGAGTCCTTATGGACGGCGGCAGCAGTCTTAACCTGCTTTATCAGGACACTGTCCGCAAAATGGGTATTGATCCGCCAAGAATCAAGCCCACTAAAACCACTTTTAAAGGAGTGATACCCGGCGTAGAGGCCTGCTGTACAGGGTCAATAATGCTGGAAGTAGTCTTCGGCTCACCAGATAATTTCCGAAGCGAAGACTTGATCTTCGACATCGTCCCCTTCCGCAGTGGCTATCATGCACTGCTCAGACGAATCGCTTTCGCCCGTTTCAATGCAGTCCCGCACTATGCTTATCTAAAGCTTAAGATGCCCGGACCACGCGGCGTCATAACAGTCAATGGAAACATGGAGCGCTCCCTCCGTACTGAGGAGCATACCGCGGCCCTCGTAGCCGATGTACAGGGTGGCCTTATCAAGCCGAATACTTCATCGGCCATCAAGCCCCCGGACAATGTTAAACGCACTACTGCAGGATGCTGCTAACGCGACACTACGATCAAAGACCCTTTGACGAAACTGTGTGTGATGTATTAATCACAAACGGGGATGTAAAAAACCGTCAAAAAAGGTGCAAAATGTTTGCGATGGCGGAGCCATCAAACACGGTTCAGATTTTAGTTGTGTGTGCGATTTAGGGCACACGGTTAACCCGTTTGAACTTTTTGCGATGAGGCAGAACAACAAAAACGGGCAGCCATATCAATGTGTGTGCGATATACGACATACAGTTCGCTCTGATGAACCGTTTGCTATTAGGGAGTGCAACATAAACGGTTAGCCAGATCAAGGTGTGTGTGATACAGGGCATACGGTTCACTCGGATGAACTGTTTTCGATTAGCGAACACAATAAAAATGGTTCAACTTCACAATATGTGTGTGATGCGTGGCAAACAACCGACTCGGATGAACTGTTTGCGATGAGAAATTACAACACAAACGGTTAAAACACTTAGTTCGTGTGCGATTCTGTGTGTACAAAAAACTTTGAAAAATGCAAACTAGTTGCTTGTGGTGGCTAGGAGCATCACACATGATGCGTCTGCGAGTACTCATATGCGATGATTAGTATGTTACACATACATTTCCTTATGTTAACACTTGTGTGATAAATAACACGTGTGGCACCAGATATGGTATTCGGGTTGTGTGTGTGCTCCTCTTAGTCTTCCCGCGCTCCAGCGAATGCTTCCCGCTCTCCAGCGAATGCTCGCGCGCTCCAGATGGGTGAATTGTAAAATCCACGCCTATTCCCTCACCGGTTTCCCGCCACCAGCTAACGGCTTGCTGCATATAACCCAGGCGGCAACGCACCATCGCGACACTCTGCGAAGGTCTAGTCCTCACCCATCTACCATTAGTTGTTCCAAGCATGCCAGGCAACGGCCAAAGCTTCGACGTAGACGCCTACCTGCGTTACATCTTCGGCGAGGAGAACGAGCCGGAGCAGGTCGGGGAGCAAGAGCTTCATCGGCCGGTGCAGGCACCATGGCCCATCGGCAGCGATATCGGCGTCACAGTCCTTGAGAGCACAATCGACATATTGCAGAGGAGGTGTGACGAGCGGTTTGCCATCCACTGTGCAAAAGATCCATAGCTGCTCGGTGGCATGATCGACGACCCACCCGAAGTGCCGCCGTCACCAGTGCTCATCGAGAGCCTGATGCCCCGCAAGGAATGGGCAGAGGACCTCTGTGATTCAGTCAAGATAAAGGCAGCCTGCGGCTTCATCATTGCCCGCGGCGGCCGTGTCAACCTCGATCCCGATGATGTGGTTGCCAGGCTCAAGCGCATCCTTGGCAGAGTTGACATCCCCGATGAAGTAGAACATCGCCAACATGATATCTTGAG
Source organism: Aegilops tauschii subsp. strangulata (assembly GCF_002575655.3). Lineage (NCBI taxonomy): Eukaryota > Viridiplantae > Streptophyta > Magnoliopsida > Poales > Poaceae > Aegilops > Aegilops tauschii. Next base: position 512,653,480 of record NC_053037.3, on the reverse strand, counting down.
GATGCAGGTGATCGACGGAATTTGCTACCAGGCCGGAGACATGGAAATGGAGTGGTTCCGCGGAGTTGTCATGCGCGCGATTACACGCTGTCAAGCTCTTCTGGAAGAGGCCCAGCAGCCCCAAGAGCCTCCCAGCGCCAGCAGCTCCGTAGGGGGAGCCGGGTCAGGACACTTGGAGTGAACGGCCGCAAGGGTGCTATGCTGATCATGGAGTCCGAGAAGACCATCGTCGGAAGGCCTTTTAGCTTATATTTTAATATAATTGTATGCATATGTAGGTCATGAGTTTTCTGGGCCTTGCCGCATGTGGCATTTTAAATTATCCTGAATATGTAAGACAATTATAAAGAATTATTAGCCATTGCCATTGTAACTTTGCCTCCACGGCGAGCAGAGCGCACGCAGGGACGCCAGAGCGGAGCGTGCCGCGGCCGCCTCAACGACGAGCAACCACGTGGTCAACCTTCTGCCATTAATAAATTTTGACCTTGTTTCTCATCACATTGCTAATTACAATGCAATAAGTAATTGCAAATCTGTTCACACCAATCAAACTAATATGTGTTCACACTTAGCACCGGGCTATAACAACTACCCACTCGAAAATTACTTCACAGTTCCTCTCCTCATCACCCACAAAACTGTTTTTTTCTGTCAAGTCGTTCTGCCATGACCGATAGGAGGAGTTTAGGGTGGACATATAACCAGGCAACAAAGACCAAGGCCACAGAAGCACTAGAGACGTCCCGCCGCGAAGCCGCAGCCGCAGCAGAGATGTCCCGGCGTGCCGCGGAGCCCTCGAACGAGCTCTCACGGGCACGCGAGGGCTCTCACAAGCGCATTCGCGGCGTCGGCCATCGCGACGAGCCGGCGTTCCTGAAGTCCTTCGCCGGCGACGACGACATTCTCGCTGGCGTCACTACGCAGCAGGAGCTGGTCGACGGCTTGATGAAGCTGCTCAAGATCAGCGATGCCTCGGTTGACAAGGCGACCGGCCTCGTCGAGCAACTCATGGGTGACAATGCGAAGCTCCTCAAGTTGGTCGCCAAGAAGGAGGAGGAGGCCACCGGCTGGAAGATGCTGCATGAGCAGAGCAGTGCCTCGGAGATGATGCTGAAAGCGGTCGTCGAGGAACTGATGGGTGGCTTGAGGAAGCTCCAGATCGAGCGCGAGCAGGAGGTGGAGGAATCCGTGGCTGCTTTCAAGCAAAGTCGTGAGGAATTGAAGAAGGAGCTGGAGGATTTCGCCGCCCGGCGATCCATCGACGAGTAGAGACAGTAGCGACCCAGATCGTTGTCTGCATTTTCCTTCTTCTCTTGCCCCCGTGTCTTTCGGGCTTTGCCGCATGTGGCATTTTAAATTATCCAGAATATGTAAGACAATTATTTTTCACGCCATTGTAAATTTGTCGTCGTATTATCCATTGCGATTTTATTTGTGGTCGTATTATCCATTGCCCTATGTGGCAATTTAAACTAGGGCAGAATACGAGTTGAAAACACGAACAAAGCAAATGCTGCCATGGGATCACAAGTAAACACTCTCCGTCCAGGTGCTTTAATTAACCCATTAATGGAGAAGTTGTGAGTGAGGCGGGTGGCGGCTGGTGCATGGAGGTCAAAGAGCTCGCTTCCCGATGAGCATGGGCGGCCTTGTTGCTCGCACGTATCTCGTCGAGCCCGCGAGGTGGACAGGATGCATGCGTCCCGTCGAGCCTGCGTGGCGGACTGCTCGCACGCATCCCGTCGAGGCTGCACGGCGGACTTCTCGCACTCGCCCCGTCTAATCAAACATCTGCACGCATGCCACCGAGTATGGTTAAATTTCGACACGGTTAATATAATACAACTATTTGCGATATTAACATGTCAGCTTTTGTTTCAAAAAGGACTTCGTTGGCTACTAATGTGTGCGCCTCTTCTCAAACTGGACGATTTTTTTACCACGGCATATATGTGCCATGTCATGAAACCATGCCAAGTTTCATTTTTTGGGTGACTTTTTGATCTACTGGGATTTAAAAACCGAGATTCTCAATGTTTCAGGACGACGACAAGTTTGTAATTCATTCCCATTCCTCAAATGAGACCTAAACATGCACCCAATGACACATGTACGATTTCCCACCCATTTTGCTTCACTGGAGCATGTGCTTGTAGTTCAAATTTGAATTATGGACTACATTAAGTGCGTAGAAAACTTAGTAATTAGTAATATATATACAATGGCCAAACGAACCCTGAACAGTTTCAAATTTCAGCCCAACACTCTTGTTATTCGATGTTGCCTGTAGAAAACAAAGTTCAAGGCGAGAAGAGGCAGCGATTATCGTTTCGCCCACAAGACGGGCATGTTTCCCTACCGGAACCACGAGGGTTGCGACAGGCTCCGGTTTGTAAAAGGCATGTAATATAGCTTCGCCCAAATTGGAAAATTACATGTACCATGTAGTGACACCATGCCAAGTTTCATGATTTCCTGGTGAGTTTTGGATTTACAGAGATTTAAAAACCGAGATTCTCAATGTTTGTGGCCAAGCCAGGACGACGAGATGGTTGAATTCGTTCCCATTCGTTCCATGGGACCTAAACATGCACCCCAAGGAAACATGTATGTTTTTTCTAGCCATTTTGGTGCACGGGAGCATGTATTTGTAGTTCAGATTTGAATTATGGACATTAAATGCCTATAAAACTGAATTAATGAATAAAAAAGGTCAAACGAACCCTGAATAATTTCAAAGTTCAGCGCGAATCTCCCATTGTTCCGTGTCGCGTGTAGAAGAAAATACGAGGCTAGAAGAGGGAGTAATTATCGTTTGGCCCACAAGGGGACACGTTTCCCTATCAAAACCACGAGGGTTCTTGCGACAGGCTCCGGTTTGTAAGAGGTTTGTAATAAAGCTTGGCCCAAATTGACAACGTTTTTACCACGATATATATGTGCCATGACGTGACACCATGCTACCTTTGATGACTTTCTGGTGAGTTTTGGATTTATGGGGACTTAAAAACCGAGATTCGAAATGTTTGAGGACGAGCCAGGACAGCGGTATGGTTGTAATTCATTACCATTCCTGGCATGGGACCTAAACATGCACCCAAGGACACATGTATAATTTTTCTAGCCATTTTGGTGAACTGAAGCATGTATTTGCAGTTCAGATTTGAATTATGGACATTAAATGCCTAGGAAACTCAATTAGTGTATAAAAAGGCCAAACGAACCCTGAATAAGTTTAAATTTCAGCACGTATATCATGTCGTTCCATGTTGCCCGTGGAAGAAAATACAAGGCGAAAAGAGGCAGTGATTACATTTCGCCCACAAGGGGAACACGTTTCCCTATCGGAACCACGAGGCTTCTTTGAGAGAAGCTCCAATTTTTGTAAGAGGTTTGTAATAAAGCTTGGCCCAAATTGGACAATGTTTTTACCACGACATATTATGTGCGATGACATGACACCATGCCAACTTTGATGACTTTCTGGTGAGTATAGGATTTACGGGGATTTAAAAACAGAGATTCCAAATGTTTGAGGACGAGCCAGGATGCGGGTACAGTTGTAATTCGTTACCATTCCTGGCATGGGACCTAAAAATGCAACCAAGGACACATGTACAAATTTTCTAGCCATTTTGGTGAACCGGAGCATGTATTTGAAGTTCAGATTTGAATTATGGACATTAAACGCCTAAGAAACTCAATTAGTGTACAAAAAGGCCAAACGAACCCTGAATAAGTTTAAATTTCACCACAGATATCCTGTCATTCCATGTTGCCCGTAGAAGAAAATACAAGGCGAAAAGAGGCAGTGATTATGTTTCGCCCACAAGGGGGACACGTTTCCCTATCGGAACCACGAGGCTTCTTTGAGCGAAGCTCCAGTTTGCAAGAGGCTTGTAATAAAACTTGCGCCACAATGGAGAAAAAAATTCCTCGACATATAAGTGCCATGTCGTGTCACCATGCCAGGTTTCATGATTTTCGGCTTAGTTTTGGATTTACGGGGATTTAAAAACTGAGATTCTTCTCATGAAATGTTTTCAAATAGCACACGGTTCACTCACGAAAGCCGATATTCAATGAAAACTTCGTGGAAACCATAATTCAAAGTTTCATAAAAATCTGGAAAAATGTTGGATGTTAAGAAGGTGATGTTTTATTGCGACACAAAATTTCAAGTTGAAAAACATTACGAGATGTGAGCTATGAAAAAGACAAATTCAGCCCTGAGTAGTGACATTACTATTCGACACTATTCAATGCTGATTTTGTATTTTCATAGCTCACATCTCGTAATGTGTTTCAACTTGAAATTTTGTGTGGCAATAGAACATCATCCTCCTAACATCCTGCATTTTTCAATTTTTTTGAAACTTCAAAACATCTTTTTCTCGTGGTTTTCATCGGTTTCCATTGAATGTTAGTTTTCGTATGATATTCCCCCCTGCTGAGCGCGCGATCTGAGTCCTGCGTTCTGATTGGCCAGAACCCAAACCCCACGGATCGTACGTGTGCACTGTTGGATGCTCCCAGATCGAACGGCAACCCCGAGCCCTTTCGACAGCATATGCAGTACGTGGGTAAGCACTGTGTGCATGCGTCGTGTAGCTCACGCTTCCTTCTCTACTAGGTTTTCATTCAAAAGAGGCTACCGTTTCTCGCCACTCCTCTCACCGGTTTCCCGCCTCTTCTCCCATCGTTTTCCCGCTACCAGTGTCAGTGCTCATTGAAGGCTAGCGGCGACACACCGGCCATGTAAAATATGCCACACAGTTCTAAAAGCACAAATGTGTGTGATAGGAGGGAGTAGGTCCCATAGGGTGACCAGCGTGAAAGCCTTAAAGGCAAGGATGCAATTCTTATCATCAAGGGCCGGCTTCCCATCCGCTAGCCTAGTCGAATAGAATGCAGAAGTTAAGCGTGCTCGGGCTGGAGTAGTCCAAGGATGGGTGACCCGGTGGGAAGTTGCATATCTCAAGCTTCATTTTGTAGACTATGTTTTTATGGGTTATTTTTTTCTCTAAAAACTTAAAGAACGATTGACTCGACCTGTCATGGCAACTATGTTTTTATGGGTTATTTTTCTTCTAAAAAATTAAAGAATGATTGACTTGACCTGCCATGGCGATTATATAAACCTTCTTCGGGTTGAATGCAGGGTATAGGGGGCAGGGTGTTCTTCTCGAGCATGTCTCCCTTATGCGGCTTATAGATGCAGCACATATTTGTGCGCTCCCCGAGGTATATATACTATCCTTTACCGACAATTAGGGGGCCCCACACAATCTATCCCTTTGACCCAACAACGAGAAGGGTTTAACCATGATGGTTTCGTATTGATACTAGTAAGGTACACGTGCATTGCACACATGAGATTTGGTAACCAAATTATGAATAAATACCACACTATAGCATGTAAGCTTTGAGTCATATATGCATGATGTAGATGTTTGTTTAATTCTTATAGTTCATCTCATCCAAAATCAATTAGTTTTATTAAAAAAATCTATTTTAAGTTCATGGAATTGTGCATTGTAAAGGTAAAAACAAAAAGTGACAATTCATTTAGAAAAAAAAAGTTTGGACAATTAAGATATGTAAGATTCTAGAGAACAAAGGAGAAGTGCTTGTGTTTTGAGGTTTGTGCATTATGCTTAAGTTCAACCATGGAATCTTCTAGATTGTACATGTGGCAGAATCTGGTGGAATGTAGATGACATCCAACGAGCAGTAGTGCTCGGATTTGCCATCTCTGTACCGTCGGATTGGCTTCATCCAACGACCAAATTTCAAAGTTATTCGCACACTATATATGTGTATAGATGTATATATATAGATGCTAGACAAAATAAAGTTTGAGCGCATGCGTGGGACGCCCCCCCCCCCCCCCGCTGCCGCCGCAGCTGCCTCGAAGTTGGGAAACTGACATCGTACTTATTGAACCAGGCTTGGAGTCGGGTACGGTGTTTGGTTTGTAATGTAGTTGGTGGCCTATCGAAGTTGTGCATTTGGGATTTAAACACATCATACACTACCGTACCCATACATATTTTTGGGCCGCATGCAGTGTATATGGGGTCTTCTGATCGACCACGTCTACCTTGTGCGGTTTTTTCTGACGACTCGCATATCTATGGGCTCCCCGAGTGTACATATATCATCCCTTTGACCGATAATGAGGGGTATGCGTTGGCCATGGATGGATTCCTCTGTGTTAGGGCCGGTCACCGTCACATGTCGCTCAACCAAAGCTCGAGCTCATGCGCTGTCAGGATTCCCTCCCACATGCTCGAGCTCATGCGTTGTCAGGATTCCCTCCCAAATGCTTCTCAATCTTTGATTGTCAGGATTCCCTCCTACATCAAACCCTGCCTATCTCGTCCTTAACTACCTTGCTTCATGGTTACTGTCTGTATCGAGAGGTAGGCACCACATCTAAATTGTACATTATTCTACATTCAAAATACACATCACCCCTTCCCAACGTACATCATTTTGGGCTGCATGCAAGAGGTGCTGGTTTTGTGGTCCCTCTCGTGTGATTTTTATGATGGTTCAATCTGTTGGCCCAAGCGGTTTATCGACAACAACAACTATCATTTGACCAAATGATAGATTCATTGGTCCGTCTTATGGTAGGTCATGGCGACACCATGTATGACGAAAGTGTCGATCATTACGTGCATCCGCCCCGCTGACACGAAGTGGGAGGTGGTGGGCCAAGCATCCTAGCTAGGTATGACATTATGTCATTATATATATCCAAGGGTGGTTTCGGGTTTGCGAGGTAGGTGCCACCAAAGTTATGCATTTTGTATTTAAAGTTTTAAACATCCGCAATAATCCTGCATATATTTGGCCACTTCCAGGTGGTTCTTGACTTCTGGCCCCTCTCATCGATCTTCAATGATGCGCCCAACCGTGGGCTCGCGCGGTAAAAGTTGTGCATTGGAATTTTGAACATCACAGACCACCCTTTTCACTCATATATATTTGGCCACATGCTGGTGTGGCTGTCTTTTAACCCTCTCTAACATTATTTTTTGCTGCAAAAACCCTGATGAGACACGGGAATAATATCTTAACCGTGTGCGATACAAGTGCGTTGTGAATCACCATGCCTGCGCAAGCGCGAGCAAATTAAGGTGGATGTACTGGCTCAACCGTGTGCGATGCAAGTGCGCTGAAATCACCACGACCAGGCAAGCGCGAGCAAATTAAGGTGGAGGTACTGGCTCAAATGTGTGCGATGCAAGTGCATTGAAATCACCACGACCGCGCAAGCACGAGCAAAGGGGTGGAGGTACTGGCTTAACCGTGTGCGATGCAAGTGCGCTGTAAAACCACCACCTGTGCAAGCTAAAGGCAGGTAAGTTTATTTGGAAATTAGGACGAACTGTGTGCGATAAACCAACTATCTAGAAATATAAAAAACAAACTAACCGCCTTGAGCGTTGCAAAAATCGGCGGTTCCGCGCCACTTTTCCTTATTATCATACACGCATAGTTTTATTGGACCGTGCGCGATCTTGGGCACTCCCGCCCCGCAATAATTCCTTTACCCAAATTTTAGTAGCCGCCGTACTTCAACCATCGCCCACACTCCTCCAGCACCGACCTTATAGTAAAATTGTAGTAGCCGAGGCATTTGAACCGTCGCCCTCCCTCGTCCACCACCATCTCCACCCACCATTACTAAAAATTTCAGTAGCCGCGGCGTATCCTCAAACACCAACCCCCTCCCCTCCACAGTCCCCCACCCACCCCCTCCTCCCCTCAAACCCTAGCTCGCGGCCGCCACCGACACCGCCACCAACCCCTGCCGGTATGCCCGTTCCTCCTAGCTTATATAATAAGTTCAAGTTACCCAGCGATTCCCATACTGTCGCCCCACTCCCCTGAGTTTTAGATGAGGCCTGCAGTGTCCCTCCCCGCCAGATCCACATCCCCTGCTCCAGAATGTCCTAGCCTAAGCTCCACCACTTATCTCGAGGAGCCCGACGAGCGTTCGATCAAGAAGAGGTTTATCATGGCCTCTCCGGCGGACGTTGGCAAGGTGGCCGTTCGCCCTGACCTGTCGATCCCGAGCAACACGTCGCCGCAGAAGCCGGCGAAGACGTTGACTACGTTGCCATGCCGAAGGCTTCTTGTCAGCAGGCTAGCGATTACTGTATCTCGGGAAAGCTGGCTACGACATCAAGTTCGTCAACAGCGACGGCTTCACGTGGGCCATGTCACAGGTTAAGTGGTCCATCCCCAACCCCTCTGGTTCAACCGCCGACGATCTCTTCGACGACCCTGCTGCTGATCTCCTCCGCCAAGCGGTCAAGGATTTGCGAGCTTTATACGCCATCAAGCCCATTTTATCATTTCTAAAGGACACGTTCTACGGCGGCTACTAGGGATCCTCAATTGCCAAGTTAGATCTCATCGACCACGACCACGACCATGAGGAGGGCACCCATGAAGGTTCTTCCAAGGTGAAACAGCCCATCTGTGACATCAGAGATCGCACCATGGGTCTGTGCTCTTCCAACTGGAAGGATCCCGTCCATGAAATGTGAGGCAACATTCTATCAGCAAATCTTACCCTTTCTAGCTTGCCAACCCGTACCCTTTGTTATAGTAGCATTTGCCGTGCGGTGCTTTAACTGTGTCGTGTTTAATTATCTCAGTTATGCAAAAATGTATTGTTCAATAGGGCTATGTGATGTTTAGGTATGAATTGTCCACTTCAGTTTCACGAATGGCTATATTTGGTTGTTTATAGTGAGTAGATGCCTTGTTTATCTGTATTTGGTTGTTAGGTTGGTTGCAATGAGCATTTTTCCAGTTATCGAGCAGATGCCTTGTTTATCTGTATTTGGTTCTTAGTTTGGTTGCAGTGAGCATTTGTCCAGTTATCAAGCAGATGCCTTGTTTATCTGTATTTGGTTGCTTTTTTTAGCATTTGCCCAGTTATCAAGCAGATGCCTTGTTTATCTTTATCTGCTTGTTAGGTTGGTTGTACTGAACATTTGTCCAGTTTTCAAGCATATGCCCTATTTATCTGTATTTGCTTGTTAGGTTGGTTGCAGTGAGACTCTGTCCAGTTTTCAATGGCTATATTTGGGTGTTATACTGGTCATTTATGCCTTGTTTATTTCAGTCATTCACAATGTGTTGTTCATTATGTGCAAGTCGGAACTGTGCCGCTCGACTACATCAATACCAATTTGAACGGCTATATTTGGTTCCAGTTATTCCTGGTGTAGTTAACACATGTTATTTTGGTTATACACATTTATCCAGTGTGATGTTTAAGCATTACTTATGTTCTATTCATTTTCAACAATACCAGTTTGAATTGCAATATTTGATGGCTGTTAAGCCTGTTGTCGATAACATTGCCTTCCAGTTTATATCTGCTTTAACAGCATGCTGAAACAAACACATTCAAGCTATCATTTGGAGATGATGTTGTTTACCTTTGCTATATTTGTTTGATGTTAAGTTTGTTGTACTTATCATGCCTTTCCACTACTTATGCAGGACAACAACGGGAGTGGCCACCATTTTCCGCCGAGGTTAGGTTCATCCCTCGGATTGTACTCCCCCCGTCGTTCCATAATGTAGTGCATATAGATCTAGGCCTGGACACTTGTTAGCTTCTAATATTGACTTGTTGCTTGTAGGTACATATGCCCTTGGCAAGGATCCACGCATCGACCCTTTCTGCGTATGGGGCAATGAGATATTGATGAACAAGCATCAAGTGAGGAAACTGATAAGGATTATTAGCAAAAAGATACGAATGGTGGCAAGCAAATTATTTGTTTATGCTCTATCCAACACAACAGTGAGCTGTAGGATGGTAACTACAAACTCTCCAGCCTTCTCTTTTTACTGCCCATAATGAGTTGTTAGACAACAATGTCTGAATCTTTTTCGTTCCCAGTGGTTCCCATAGCAGTTCACTCAAGATTACCTCGCAAAGTACATGATTGGTGGACACGCAATGAATGTTAAAGTATTTCATCCAGACTACAATGAGCATGGAGAAGTCGTAATGAAGAGAATGAAGGATGGACGGGCAGCCATCACAAGGGGTTGGCCTAGAATCATGCGCGCATTACTGATGTCGCTTGAAGCTACGTCGGTATTTCCCCAAAGAGGAAGGGATGATGCAGCACAGCGGCGGTAGGTATTTCCCTCATATATGAAACCAAGATTATCGAACCAGTAGGAGAACCAAGCAACACAACGTAAACAGCCCCGCACAAAGATAAAGGGGTTGTCAATCCCTTCCGGGGTACGGCGCCTCAAGATAGGCAAACATACGTGAGGTAAATTGTAGTAGATTGATAGATCGAACGCCAAATAAAATAAATAGAAATAAAATGCAGAAAGGTATTTTTGTATTTTTGGTTTAGTAGATATGAATAAAAGTGCAAATAAAATAGATTGCAAAGCAAATATATGAGGAAGAAGACCCGGGGGCCGTAGGTTTCACTAGTGGCTTCTCTCGAGAAAAATAGCAAATGGTGGGTAAACAAATTATTGTTGGGCTATTGATAGAACTTCAAATAATTATGATGATATCCAGGCAATGATCATTACATAGGCATCACGTCCAAGATTAGTAGACCGACTCCTACCTGCATCTACTACTATTACTCCACACATCGACCGCTATCCAGCATGCATCTAGTGTATTAAGTTCATGGAAAAACGGAGTAATGCAATAAGAACGATGACATGATGTAGACAAGATCCGTTTATCTATGGCAGTAGATATAGATCTCGTCTTTTTATCCTTAGTAGCAACGGTACATACATGTCGGTTCCCTTTCTATCACTGGGATCAAGCACTCTAAGATCAAACCCACTACCGGGTACCTCTTCCCATTGCAAGATAAATAGATCAAGTTGGCCAAACAAAACCCAAATATCGGAGAAGAAATACGAGGCTATAAGAGATCATGCATATAAGAGATCAAAGAAACTCAAATAACTTTCATGGATATAAAAAGATATAACTGATCATCAACTTGAAGTTCATCAGATCCCAACATACACACCGCAAAAAGAGTTACATCATATGGATCTCCAAGAGACCATTGTATTGAGAATTCAGCGAGAGAGAGAAAGCCATCTAGCTACTAAATACGGACCCGAAGGTCTACAAAGAATTACTCACCCATCATCGGAGATGCACCAATGGAAGTGGTGAACCCCTCCGTGATGGTGTCTAGATCGGATCTGGTAGTTCTAGACACTGCGGCGGCTGGATGAATATTTCTTCGATGCTTCTAGGGTTTTGGTATTTTTGGGGTATTTATAGAGCAAAGAGGTGGTCCGGGGGGCACCCGAGGTGGGCACAACCCACCCGGGCGCGCCTGGGCCTCCTGTCGTGTCCTGGTGGGTTGTGCCCCCCTCGGGGCACCCCCAGGTGCAACCAGGGCCCATTGCCTTCCTTCTGGCCCATAAAAAATCACCATGGAGTTTCGTGGCATTTGGACTTCATCTGATATTGATTTCCTGCGATGTAAAAAACATGGAAAAAACAGCAACTGGCACTTGGCACTATGTCAATAGGTTAGTACCAACAAATGATATAAAATGACTATAAAATGATTATTAAACATCCAAGATTGATAATAAAACTGCATGGAACAATCAAAAATTATAGATACGTTGGAGACATATCAACATCCCCAAGCTTAACTCCTGCTCGTCCTCGAGTATGTAAGTGATAAAAACAGAATTTTGATGTGGAATGTTGTTTATCAAGTCATATCATATTCTTTTCTTTATAGCATGGACATTTGGACTTTTATATGATTCAAAGCAATAGTCTAGTTTTGACATAATAATTGAGATACTCAAGCATATCAACAAGCAACCATGTCTTTCAAAATATCAATGCTAAAACAAGTTATCCCTAGCCCATCATGCTGAAACATTGATCCATTCGTGAAACACACTCGAATATTAACTACACCCAATACTCGAGCACGATCATATTGCCCCCTAGATGGTACTTTTGTAAGAGAGGATGGAGACTCAAATTCAAAAATAAAAAATGCATAAAGTAAAAGAAAGGCCCTTCGCAGAGGGAAGTAGGGATTTGTAGAGGTGCCAGAGCTCAAAGCGAAAAAAATTAGAGATAAATTTTTTTTGGGAGGTGTATCCATCCCACCAACGAAAACGACGTAGAGCTACAAACACTTTCCATGCTAGATATGCCATAGGCGGTTCCCAAACAGAAAATAAAGATTATTCCTTTTTCCACCATACTTTCACTTTCCATGGCTACCCTTATCCACGGGTGCCTTCCATACCAACACTTTCCAAGGAATTTATTATTTGACAACATAAAGTAAATTCATTTTTTTTCATTTCAGGACTGGGCATCCCTAAACCTTTGCCTTACTCTCATGCAATGAAAAATGAATAAACACTCATCATGAGAATAACACATCCAACATGGAAAATATTAGCCATCTGTTACAGTTCCGCGGGCGAAACAAATACACAAAAGAGAAGTTTATTTTGAAAATTATACATGGCACATGCAAATTTGGTTAGAACGGCAAAATAATACCGCATATAGATAGATATAGTGGACTCATGTGGCAAAACTGGTTTAAAGGATTTTGGATGCAGAAGTAGAGGTCATACTTGGTGCAAAATGAAGGCTAGCAAAAAGATTGAGAAGCGACCAACCAAGAAATGAATAATCTCAAGAAAGCATTAAACATAATTAACACTGAATAATGCACCACAAGTAGGATATAATTTTCATTGCATGATTATTGACTTTCGTGCATGCATAGGGAATCACAAACCTTAACACCAATATTCTTACTAGAGCACAACTACTCATCAACATAACTCACATTTCACATCATCATATCTCAAAACTATTACTAAGAATCAAGTTTATTTTGTCCAATGATCTTCATGACATATTTTTTTCTTTATCCTTCTTAGATATCTATCACTTTGGGACTAATTTTCATGTGTTGCTTTTCATAAGCTCAAACAAGTATAAGTGAAGATCATGAGCATAACAAATATGTTTCTTTCAAAATAATTTAAGTGAAGCAAGAGAGAATTTCTTCAAAATTTTACTAACTCTCAAATAAATCTAAGTGAATCAAGAGAGCATTTCTTCAAAAATAACAAAGCACACCGTGCTCAAAAAGATATAAGTGAAGCACTAGAGCAAGTCCTTGCTCATAGAAGATTTAAGTGAAGCACAGAGAGCAATTCTACCAAGCCATGATATAATTTTGGCTCTCTCAAATAGGTGTGTCTAGCAAGGATTGATGACTTAGAACACAAAATAAAACAATCAAAGACTCATATCATACAAGACGCTCCAAGCAGAACACATATCATGTGACGAATAAAAATATAGTCTCAAGTAAAATACCGATAGTTGTTGGAAGAAAGCGGGGATGCCACTCGGGGGCATCCCCAAGCTTAGTTGGTTGCTCATTCTTGGATAATAGCTTGGGATGCCGGGGCATCCCCAAGCTTAGGCTCTTACATCCTTCCTTCATCCATCGTAAGATAACCAAAAAACTTGAAAACTTCAATCACACAAAACTCAACAAAACCTTTGTGAGATCCGTTAGTATAAGAAAGCAAACCACTACTATAAGTGCTGTATCAAACCAATTCATATTTTTTTTGTATTATATCTACTGTATTCCAACTTTTCTATGGCAAACAATCATCTAAGAAAACCATAGAGCTATCGAAATGAGCACACAACACAAAGAAAACATAATCTGTCAAAAAAGAACAGTCTGTAGTAGTCTGACTTTAGCGAATACTTATGCAACTCCAAAAATTCTACCAAAATAGGACGGCCTGGGTAATTTGTATATTAAGCTTCTGCAAAAAGAATCAGGGCAAAAGCTCTTTTCTGTTATTTATGAAAATTATTTTTGTGAGCACAAAGTTTCTGTCTTTTTCAGCAAGATCAAACAACTATCACCAAAGAAGATCCTATAGGCTTTACTTGGCACAAACACTAACTAAAACACAAAAAACACAATCATACCAGTAGAATAATTGTTTAAACACACAAAACCATAGAGCAAAAAGCAAACATAAATTTTATTCATTGGGTTGCCTCCAACAAGCGCTATAGTTTTACGCCCTTAGCTAGGCATAATATTTCAACGATGCTCACACAACAGATAATAATCAAAACACAAAGAGAGCATCATGAAACATGTGACAAACACATTTAAGTCTAACATACTTCCTATGCATAGGAATTTTATAGGAAAACAAATTATCAAGACAAGAAACATCCAGCATATGCAAAGCAGAGGAATAAAACATTGACAATCTCAACACAATGAGAGGAAATTTAATAACATGAAAATTTCTACAACCATATTTTCCTCTCTCATAATAATTATATGTAGGATCATAATCAAATTCAATAATATAACTATCATATAAAATTTTCTCTTTATGATATACATGCATGCAAAGTTGACGCTCTTCCAAAATAGTGGGATTATTTTTATCTAAAGTTGACACTCTTCCAAACCCACTTCTAATATTATTGCAAGCATATTCATCATGAGGTTTAAATAAATTTTCAAGATCATAAGAATTATTATCACCCCAATCATGATCCTTGCAATAAGTAGTGGACATAGCAATATTAGCATCCCCAAGCTTGGGGTTTTGCATATTATTGGCACAATTAACATTAATAGAATTTATAGTAAAATCATTGCAATCATGCTTTTCATTCAAAGAGCTATCATGAATCACTTCATAAATATCTTCATCATAGTTTTCAGATTCACGAATCTCAAGCAAAACTTCATAAAGATAGTCTAGTGCACTCAACTCACTAGCAATTGGTTCATCATAATTGGATCTCTTAAAAAGATTAGATAGTGGATGAGGATCCATATCAAGAGATTTTTAGCAAGCGAAGATGCAAGCAAATAGAAGGCACATGGCAACACAAGCAAACATGAGATCTGACGAGAAAAAGGCAAACGAAAAAGAGGGCGAATAAAACGGCAAATTTTTATGAAGTGGGGGAGAGGAAAACGAGAGGCAAATGGCAAATAATGTAAATTGCGAGGAGATGAGATTTGTGATTAGGAACCTGGTTATGTTGAAGATCCTCCCTGGCAACGGCACCAGAAATTCCTTTTGATGTCGCTTGAAGCTACGTCGGTATTTCCCCAAAGAGGAAGGGATGATGCAGCACAACGGCGGTAGGTATTTCCCTCATATATGAAACCAAGGATATCGAACCATTAGGAGAACCAAGCAACACAACGTAAACAGCCCCTGCACACAGATAACAAATCCTCGCAACCCAACGTGTTAAAGGGGTTGTCAATCCCTTTCGGGGTACGGCACCTCAAGATAGGCAAACAGACGTGAGGTAAATTGTAATAGATTGATAGATCGAACGCCAAATAAAATAAATAAAAAGAAAACTCTGCAAGGTATTTTTGTATTTTTGGTTTAGTAGATCTGAATAAAAAGTGCAAATTAAATAGATCTCAAAGCAAATATATGAGGAAGAAGACCCGGGGGCCGTAGGTTTCACTAGTGGCTTCTCTCGAGAAAAATATCAAACGGTGGGTAAACAAATTACTATTGGGCAATTGATAGAACTTCAAATAATTATGACAATATCCAGGCAATGATTATTACATACGCATCACGTCCAAGATTAGTAGACCGACTCCTGCCTGCATCTACTACTATTACTCCACACATCGAACGCTATCCAGCATGCATCTAGTGTATTAAGTTCATGGAAAATCAGAGCAATGCAATAAGAACGATGACATGATGTAGACAAGATCCGTTAATCTATGGCGGTATATATAGATCTCGTCTTTTTATCCCTAGTAGCAACGATACATACATGTCGGTTCCCTTTCTGTCACTGGGATCAAGCATCGTAAGATCGAACCCACTACCGGCCACCTCTTCCCATTGCAAGACAAACAGATCAAGTTGGCCAAACAAAACCCAAATATCGGAGAAGAAATACGAGGCTATAAGAGATCATGCATATAAGAGATCAAAGAAACTCAAATAACTTTCATGGATATAAAAAGATATAACTGATCATAAGCTCGAAGTTCATCAGATCCCAGCAAACACACCGCAAAAAGAGTTACATCATATGGATCTCCAAGAGACCATTGTATTGAGAATTCAGCAAGAGAGGCAAAGCCATCTAGCTACTAACTACGGACCCGAAGGTCTACAAAGAACTACTCACGCATCATCGGAGAGGCCCCAATGGAAGTGGTGAACCCCTCCATGATGGTGTCTAGATTGGATCTAGTGGTTCTGGACTCTGCGGCGGCTGGATGAATATTTCTTCGATGCTTCTAGTGTTTCCTCTGGTATTTTGGGGTATTTATAGAGCAAAGAGGCGGTCCGGGGGGCAACCGAGGTGGGCACAACCCACCAGGGCGCGCCTGGGCCTCCTGGCGCGCCCTGGTGGGTTGTGCCCCCCTGGGGGCACCCCCCAGGTGCAACCAGGGACCATTGCCTTCCTTCCGGCCCATAAAAAATCATCGTGGAGTTTCGTGGCATTTGGACTTCATCTGATGTTGATTTCCTGCAATGTAAAAAACATGGAAAAAACAACAACTGGCACTTGGCACTATGTCAATAGGTTAGTACCAAAAAATGATATAAATGACTATAAAATTATAATAAAACATCCAAGATTGATAATAAAACATCATGGAACAATCAAAAATTATAGATACGTTGGAGACGTATCAATTACGCATGGAGGAGGGCACAATATGGGCATTCCACTTCACCTTCTCCAGCAACCAAAATGTCTTTCGCCTCTCTCTTTACAGTCTTTAGTACAACTGTGGTTCATCATTATTTACTTGGTGCTTCTGAAGTTCTTCAGTATATGTACCTGTGCATCGAATTATGCATTCGTGGTTGAACCTATATTTGTAATAAACATGGTTGGATATCCAAATTCAAAACATGTGATTTGTAAATTAGGGATTAATTAGGGATTACACTGCACACAATTTGCGAAAGCGAAACGTCTGCGATAGACGTGGAGACCTGAAACATTTCTAGGATCCACTACGTGTGCGATCAATCTCCACTGCACACACGACTTTCTCTTGAAAACTGTTTGCGTTAGGCCACCTTGCGCAAATGTTTACCACATAAAAACTATGTGTGATGGACAGCCTTTGCCACATAGTTTCTTCTATGCACCGTGTGTGACGCATTCAATAATGCAAACGATAAAATTGTTAATATCGTGTGTAATGGCAATGCTATCACAAACGATTTAACAGGAAAAATTGTGTGTGATGTACCTGTGAACGGAAACGTTTTCCTTGGAGCGACTGTGTGGGATGTACATACGAACGGAAGCGTTTAGTGGGGACTGACTGTGTGGGATGTACTTGCGACCGGAAACAATTTTGCCTGTATAATTGTATTTTTAGATCTACTGTACGTATTTCCGTATTTGAGCGCTCGCCGGTCGCACACGAACTCATTTTGCCGAGCGTGTGTGCCAGGAGGGCATATCCCCGATGGCTTTTGGGTCGTGTGTAAAGGACCCCCCTATCGTCGTCACTCACTAGGTGACGGTTCCAAATGCCGTCGCGGAAACGGGTTAAAACCGTTTGTATAGCACCGACGCGCACCAGTGATGAGTCCGGTCCTCCCTGCACGATGACAGCTCGGCAACTCCAGAGGTAGACGAGAAGTTTCGCCTTCGTCGATTGCCACCACATCCGCGGCATTTGTACTGCGTGTGCATATTACGCACTCAAAATACCTTGGGAATCAACGGAGGCACATTACAGATAGGTATATAGTATGGTTTGACCCTATATGACCTCGACCTTTTTTCTTTGATTATTTTTCTCTATTTTCTTCAATACCACAGGTGCATTAAAACCTAGCTATCCCCCGGATGTACAAGGACTCTTTTCGAGCCCGGTTTCATACAGACAACCGTGGGCCGTTCCTCTCAAGGAATCTTCCTCAAAGGCGAAAGCGACGCAGACGTGCGGGAGGGTGTGCAAAGGATCTTCAAGACCACCTTTTCTTTCTACGACCTGTATACAGCTTTCCCTTGTTCACAAATTCTTGGTATGTAAAATAGCCTTGATGCTTATGGCATCCTCTGCAAAAATATGTTTTGACGTATCAATCAGACTATAATGGAAACAGTTTCACCCAACCCTGTTCGGTATTGGCTTATTTCCTAATCTGTATTCCCTCTTTACGTCAGATTGGCATATACACCTCGACACGATTTAAAATCGCCAGGGGCTCTATCCGGCCACATATATTTTTCAAAAAAAAAGTCTGAAAACTTTTATAGTACACTTCGGCGTCCCGAATATGGCATTATATGCATCAGCTCCGAATCATGTCTTTGGTCAATAGTTGGGTTGCCCGGCTCCTGTGGTTACTACCTTACGTTCCGCTCGTTCGGCTAGGGTAGTAAAGGGAGAACTACTGCGATTGTGTTTCTGGCTCGTCCGGTAAACACCTCATTAGAGAAAGCCGAAAACTGACTGTCATGATGCGGCGAGAGATGGTCAGCTATTCGGCGACATAATATAAATCTTTTGCAATTTTTTGCTCCGTATTATACGAAGGACTGGCTTCGGTTCGGTCACACGCCTAAGGCATCCCAGTTCGCATAGTCGCATGCGCACCAGGGGCTAGTTCTTAGCCCCACCGTCAAACTCCTATGGCTAAGTGAAAGTGCTAAAGCCGCATAGTCTGATTACCTGGTTCGCTATGTAAATCACCTCCTTTACGGACCAAGACGTTGGGTCAAGAGTGATTACACGTTATTCAGAACACCCCCGTAGCATCTACGTGGGGGCTGATGCCGGCACTGGCAAAATTTCAGAGTAATACAATACGGCCGCACAGGAGGTATGTAGCTCGGATAAAAGTATAAATATATTACAATGCCTTGGTTTATAATACAAGGTCTAGGCAGTTTGGATATATTCACTCGAACATAATATCCTTCGAGCATTGACCCTCTATAAGACGGGCACCCTCTAGGACGTCTTCAAAATAGCGCTCCGGCTTGCGGTGGTCCTTGCCTCCGGGCGGACCCTCAACTGCCACGACGTCGGCCTTCATTTTTGCCCACTGCATCTTGACATGGGCAAAGGCCATCCGCACACCCTCTATGCACGCCGAGCGCTTCACAGCCTCAACTCGTGGCAAGGCGTCGCCGAGCCGCTTGACCAGGCCGAAGTAGCTGCTAGGAATGGGTCCGGCTGGCCATAGCCGGACTATGATGTCCTTCATGGCCAAACCAGACATCCTATGCAGCTCCGCCAGCTGCATCATCTGGTTGTTTAGCAGCGCTGGCCGCTCCGGCGCCAGGTACTGCGACCAGAAGAGTTTCTCCGTCGTGTTCCCTTCTTGGGCCCGGAAATGCTGGGCGGCGCCGGCAGCACTCCAAGGGAGATCCGCAAAGGCGTTTGGAGCACTCCATAGTCGATTTAGTAAAGCATATCTCCGACTGCCAAATATACTCTGTAAAAGAAAAGGCTTACCAGCCGCTATTTGTCCGGCTTGCTTGATCTCCTCGCGAGCCGCCCGGGACTCGGTCCGCGCCTCCTTGGCCTCTTGGAGGGCCTTGGCAAGTTCGGCTGCCTGGGCCTTATTCTACTCCTCCAAGGACTCGCACTTGCCGGCGGCATCCTTGAGCTCTTGCTCCACCTCGGTCACCCTCTCCTCCTACTGACGGCGGGCGGCCTGTTTGGCGTTTAAATCCGCAGCCGCTTTGTTTGCGGCCGCTTTACTTGCCTTCGCCTCCTCCTTGGCTTCGGCAAGGACACTCTTGAGGGTCTCGACCTCGGTCGCGCTTCCTACAATTATACACATAGCAGCACATGAGCTTAAACTCTGAGTTTGCATTACAAGTCAGACTTGTAAGGGATCTTTTAAAAGCATACCTTGTGCCTCATCGAACCGCTTGTTAATGTGGTCGATCTCATCATCAGCCGGCTTCAGCTTCCGCTTGAGTTCGGAAACTTCAGCGGCCTGGGCGAAAGCCGCTAATAGTGAAGCCTGTTTATCAAAATAGACAAGTATGTTATCTCCGACGAATATTTGATCCTCTGTCCGGCCCCTTTTTTAAGAATCGAACAGAGTCTTAGGGGTAACTATATATACACAGGCATATTTTTTGCACATGCAAAAGCGGCTAAGAATATTACATCGCATACCTCAAAGCCTGTTAATAGGCTGGTGAAAGCTTCATTCAGCCCGCTTTTGGCAGACTGAACCTTCTCAACCACCATACCCATCAGGGTACGGTGCTCCTCCACGACGGAAGCACGTCAAAGTGCTTCCCTCAAAGTGTCCGGTGCCTCCGGATTGATGGAGGTCGTCGGTGGAGTCGGCACTCCCCCCATCTTTAAAGGGGGTTGCTCGCTCGATTCCGGAGCCGTGTGGGTATCCGGAGTGGTATTCGACTGGGAGCCGGACTGGTCTGGGCCCCCGTCGTCAGTTTCCATGGGGGTTGCGCCCCCATGTTCTCGGCAGCCGAGGCATTACCCTCTGGCGCCATTTCAGCGGCCTTCTGCACCTCTCCCTAGCCCTGAGAGGTCCTTTGGGATAACACCTCAGTGTCATCCACGGCATGTGGCGGAGAGGCTCACGGAGGCATTTCGCTCTCCATCATCTCTGGCGCCAAAGAGTTCCCCGAAGATGATGATTGTTGGGGGAGATCACGGGCCGGACTGAAATACATAAATGATATGTTATCCTACAATTTGTAAAAGGCCGGGTATATGTATAGTATCTTTAAATACTTACGATTTGGCCAGGGGCTTCGCCCTGAGGAGCCACTAGAGGATGGCTTCGGCATCCGAGTCCGAGCCATACGAGAGGGATATCTTCCCCCTTTTGGACGCCCCCGCCTCTAGGTCAGCGGAGGCCGCCCTCTTCTTCTTCTTCTCCTTGAGGGGAGAATTGCTCTCTTCCTCATCCTCCTCTTCGTCTTCATCTCCCTCGTGGGATGAGGGAGCTTCGGTATCTCTAGACATAGCGTCCGAAGTACCTTTACAGCAGAGGCCACTTTTGGCTTCCTTGCACTTCTTCTTGGCCTTCTTCTCCGGCGCCTGGTACGGCGCCGGCACCAGCATCCTCGCTAGCAGAGGATTAGCTGGGTTTTCGGGTAGCGGAGCCGGACACTTGATCCGCTTCGCCTTGTTTGTCCAACCCCAACCCTGATCAAAGGACAGAATTCTCAGCATACCCCTTTGTGTTGCGAACTAAGTTACGTTCGGAGACCAAAATACTTACCGGGGTGCCCAGGTGAGCGCAGTCGAGGCCGATGTCGTCGGTCGTCTCTGACCACGACTTCTGGGCCTTGAAAAGCAGCTTCCAGATTGCTTTGTGCGTCGTGCTGAAGAATCACTACAAGGTCCGCGGCCCTTCCGAATTGAACTCCCACATGTGGAGAGGCCGGCGTTGGCAGGGAAGGGTCCGCCCGAATAGCATCACCTGGATCACGTCAGGGAGGCTGGTGTTCTTTTCTATCATGTTTTTGATGCGCTTCTGCAGCATCAACACCTCATCGGTCGACCCCCTGTCCAGACCTTTGTTGATCCACGACGCGAGCCGCATCGGGTGTTCGGATCTAAACTCAGGAGTGGCCGCCCAGTTGGCGCCGCGGGGTTCGGTGATGTAGAACCACTCCTTTGCCATATCTTGACGGTTTCCATGAGGGCCCCCTTGGGCCAGGTGACGTTGGGGAGCTTGCTCACCATGGCGCCTCCGCAGTCTGCATGCTGCCCGTCAACCACCCAAGCCTAAAACTGAGTGCTTCTACTGCAAAGGAAATGGTCATTGGAAGTGGAACTGCCCCAAATACTTGGCGGATAAGAAGGATGGCAAAGTGAACAAAGATATATTTGATATACATGTTGTTAATGTGTACTTACTAGTGTTCGTAGTGGCCCCTGGGTATTTGATACCGGTTCAGTTGCTAAGATTAGTAACTCGAAACAGGAGTTGCAGAATAAATAGAGACTAGTTAAGGGCGAGGTGACGATGTGTGTTGGAAGTGATTCCAAGGTTGATACAATCACCAATATCGCACACTCCCTCTACCTTCGGGATTAGTGTTGAACCTAAATGTTATTTGATGTTTGCGTTGAGCATGGATACGATTAGATCATGTTTATTGCAATACGACTATTCCTTTAAGTTAGCGAATAATTGTTGTTCTGTTTATAAATGAATAAAACCTTCTATGGACATACACCCAATGTGAATGGTTTATTGAATCTTGATCGTAGTGATACACATATTCATAACATTGATGCAAAAAGATGCAAAGTTAGTAATGATAGTGCAACATACTTGTGGCACTACCGTTTAGGTCATATTGGTGTAAAACACATGAAGAAACTCCATACGGATGGACATTTGGAATCACTTGATTATGAATCATTTTATACTTGTGAAATATGCTTCATGGGCAAGATGACTAAAACTCCGTTCTTCGAAACAATGGAGTGAGCTAATGACTTATTGGAAATAATACATACCGATGTATGAGGTCCGATGAGTGTTGAAGCATGCGGCGGGTATCATTATTTTCTGACCTTCACAGATGATTTGAGTAGGTATGGGTATATCTACTTGATGAAACACAAGTCTGAATCATTTGAAAAGTTCAAAGAATTTCAGAGTGAAGTATCATCGTAACAAGAAAATAAAGTTTCTACGATCTGATCGCGGAAGCAAATATTTGAGTTACGAGTTTGGCCTTCATTGAAAACAATGTGGAATTGTTTCACAACTCGCGCCTCCTGGAACACCACAGCGTAATGGTGTGTCCGAACATCGTAACCATACTTTATTGGATATAGTCCATGCTATGATGTCTCTTACCGATTTACCACTATCGTTTTGGGGTTATGCATTAGAGACAGTCGCATTCACGTTAAATAGGGCACCATCTAAATCCGTTGACCGTATGAACTATAGTTTGGCAAGAAACCTAGCTACCGTTGCTTAAAGTTTGGGGTTGCAACACTTATGTCAAAAGGCTTCAGCCTGATAAGCTCGAACCCAAATCGGAGAAGTGCGTCTTCATAGGATACCCTAAGGAAATAATTGGGTACACCTTCTACCACATATCCGAAGGCAAGGTCTTTGTTGCTAAGAATGGATCGTTTCTGGAGAAAGGGTTTCTCTCGAAAGAAGTGAGTGGGAGGAAAGTACAACTTGATGTGGTAATTGTACCTTCTCTCGAATTGGATAGTAGCACATCACAGAAAATTGTTCCCATGATGCGTACACCAACTATAGTGGAAACTAATGATGATGATCATAAAACTTCAGATAAAGTTACTACTGAACTTCATAGGTTGACCAGAGCATGATCCGCACCAGAGTGGTATGGTAGTCTTGTCCCGGAAGTCATGTTACTAGACCAAGGTGAACCTACGAACTATGAAGAAGCTATGATGAGCCCAGATTCCGACAGATGGAGATTCCAACAGATGGCTTGAGGCCATGAAATCTGAGATAGGATCCATGTAGGAGAACAAAGTATGGACTTTGGTGGACTTGCCCGATGATCAGCAAGCCATAGAGAATAAATGGATCTTCAAGAGGAAGACAAACGCTGATGGTAATGTCACCATCTACAAAGCTCAACTTCTTGCGAAAGGTTTTCGACAAGTTCAAGGAGTTGACTACAATGAGACTTCCTCACAAGTAGCGATGCTTAAGTTAGTCCGAATCATGTTAGCAATTGCCGAATTTTATAATTATGAAATCTGGCAAATGGATGTCAAAACTGCATTCCTTAATGGGTTTCTTAAAGAAGAGTTGTATATGATGCAACCAGAAAGTTTTGTCGATCCTAAAGGTGCTAACAAAGTGTGCAAACTCCAGCGATCCATCTATGGACTGGTGCAAGCACCTCGGAGTTGTAATATACGCTTTGATGAGGTGATCCAAGAATATGGTTTTATACAGACTTATGGTGAAGCCTGTATTTACAAGAAAGTGAGTGGGAGCTCTATAGCATTTCTGATATTATATGTGGATGACATATTGTTGATCGAAAATGATATCGAATTTCTAGATAGCATAAAAGGATACTTGAATAAGGATTTTTCAATTAAAGGCCTCGATGAAGCTGCTTATATATTGGGCATCAAGATCTATAGAGATAGATCAAGACGCTTGATAGGACTTTCACAAAGCACATACCTTGATAGAGTTTTGAAGAAGTTCAAAATGGATCAGTCAAAGAAAGGGTTCTTGCTTGTGTTACAAGGTGTAAAGTTGAGTAAGACTCAAAACCCGACCATGGCAGAATATATATAGAGAGAATGAAAGTCATTCCCTATGCCTCAGTCATAGGTTCTATAAAGTATGCGATGCTGTGTACCAGACATGTTGTGTGCCTTGCCATGAGTTTGGCAAGGGGGTACAATAGTGATCCAAGAGTAGATCACTGGACATCGGTCAAAATTATCCTTAGGTACCTATAGAGGACTAAGGAAATGTTTCTCGGTTATGGAGGTTAGAAAGAGTTTGTCGTAAATAGTTACGTCGATGCAAGCTTTGACACCAATCCGGATGACTCTGAGTCTCGATCTAGATACATATTGAAAGTGGGAGCAGTTAGCTAGAGTAGCTCCATGCAGAGCATAGTAGACATAGAAATTTGCAAAATACATACGGACCTGAATGTGAGAGACCCGTTGACAAAACCTCTCTCAGAAGAAAAACATGATCACACCTTAGTACTCTTTGAGAGTTAATCACATGGCGATGTGAACTAGATTATTGACTCTAGTAAACTCTTTCGGTGTTGATCACATGGCGATGTGAACTAGATTATTGACTCTAGTGCAAGTGGGAGACTGATGGAAATATGCCCTAGAGGCAATAATAAAATGGTTATTATTATATATCCTAAATCATAATAAAGTTTTATTATTCATGCTAGAATTGTATTGATCAGAAACTTAGATACATGTGTGAATACATAAAAAAATACTGTGTCCCTAGTAAGCCTCTACTAGACTAGCTCGTTGATCAAAGATGGTTAAGGTTTCCTAACCATAGACATGTGTTGTCATTTGATAACGGGATCATATCATTAGGAGAATGATGTGATGGACAAGACCCATCCGTTAGCTTAGCATAATGATCGTTCAGTTTATTGCTATTGCTTTCTTCATGTCAAATACTTATTTCTTAGACTATGAGATTATGCAACTCCCAAATACTGGAGGAATACCTTGTGTGCTATCAAACGTCCCAACATAACTGGGTGATCATAAAGATGCTCTACAGGTATTTCCGAAGGTGTTTGTTGAGTTGGCATAGATCGAGAATAGGATTTGTCACTCCGAGTATCGGAGAGGTATCTTTGGGCCCTCTCAGTAATACACATCATAAGCTTGCAAGCAAATGACTTAGGAGTTAGTCACGAGGTGATGTATTACGGAACGAGTAAAGAGACTTGCCGGTAACGAGATTGAACTAGGTATGAAGATACTGCCGATCGAATCTCGGGCAAGTAGCATACTGATGGACAAAGGGAATTACGTATGTTGTCATAACGGTTCGACCGATAAAGATCTTCGTAGAATATGTAGGAGCCAATATGGGCATCCAGGTTCCGCTATTGGTTATTGACCGGAGAGGTGTCTCGGTCATGTCTACATAGTTCTCGAACCCGTAGGGTCCGCACGCTTAACGTTCGTTGACGATATAGTGTTATATTAGTTATATGTTTTTGTGATCGAATTTTTTTTGGAGTCCCGGATGAGATCACGGACATGACAAGGAGTCTCAAAATGGCTGAGAGGTAAAGATTGATATATAGGACGATTGTATTTGGACACTGGCAGTGTTTCGGGACGTACCGGGAAGGAATTGGGTCACCAAAAGGGGTTCCGGGCAACCCCCGGCAAGATATGGGCCTTATGGGCCAAAGGAGGGGACAGACCAACCCACATGGGGGCTGGTGCACCCCCTCCCTTGTTTGGCCAGCCCTAGGGAAGGAAAAGGGGGAGGGCTAGCCCCTCCCGCCTCTCCCTCTCATGGAAGAAAGGAAAGGGGGGCGCCACCTCCCCGCACTCCAAATAAGGAAAAGGGGGGCGCGGCTTAGGATTCCTCCTACTTGGGCGCCTCCCTCCCTCCTACCTATATATATGTGGGAGGGGGGCACCTAGCACACAACAGACAATTGTCTGGCCGTGTGCGACGCCCCCCTCCATCGTTTACACCCCTGGACATATTTTCGTAGTGCTTAGGCGAAGCCCTGCGGAGATCACTTCACCATCACCGTCACCACGCCGTCGTGCTATCGGAACTCATCTACTACCTCGCCATCTTGCTAGATCAAGAAGGCGGGGGACGTCACCGAGCTGAACGTGTGCAGAACACGGAGGTGCCGTACGTTCGATACTTGATCGGTTGGAGCGCGAAGAAGTTCGACTACATCAACCGCGTTGTTAAACGCTTCCGCTTACGCTCTACGAGGGTACGTAGACACACTCCCCCCTCTCGTTTCTATGCATCTCCATGGATAGATCATTGCGTGTGTGTAGAATTTTTTTTGTTTTCCATGCAACGTTTCCCAACACATACGATCCCACATTTTGAACTTATTTTCCCACCGAAACTCCTCACACATTCCAGCTAATCTCCAAGAAGAATTATTAGCATAATGAAAATTCTTACATTAATGTACATTGGACCTGGGTCTAGGGATGTCAACCGGGTCCCGTTTAAACCCACTATATAATCTAATAGTGTATTTTTTTCTTTTCCGGGAAAATGAACTATGAAGCTAGGTAATGCTAGCCAAACGGGACTTGCGGACATCATTTATTTGCCATTTACTTCCCTAAGGTCTAGTCTTTGTATTTTTATTTCCTTGTTCCGGCACATCAATAGACAACCTTTCTCCCATCAAAATTCACCTCCTTTAGCTGATGTATTATTTCTTATTAGTTCTTCTTCTTGTATTGTGTGCTCTATCTTTTGAAGTTTGTGCCATACATTATTTCCAACCTTTCTTCGTTTCCCGCATGGACATCTAGTGATAGTGAGTGATAGTGACCGGATATGTAATTTCTAGAATACTCATGGCTTACAATAGATGGTCTATGCGCGCTGGTGCTTATGCCTTGATGATGGCGACTAATTGAAATGGAAGAGAACTACTCAGAATTTTTCAACCTTGTAAATGTCCATGTAATTCATATGTGGTTACTTTTTGCGGAAAGCCAGGGAACCGCCGGAGCAACCTATCTATTGACTGCACTCACTGGTCGAGTGCGAAAGAGCATGCTCCAAAGCACACATTCACACATCATACAAATCGTACAATACGTAAGAGTGTCTACACCAGACTTGACAAATCTGACTCCTTAAACACCACAGACACGACCGGGCACATCCGCGAATAGTGACCGCACACGCCTCAGATTACTCACTCTGCATCCGAGTCTCTCATATTTCAACCCCTAGATCCATACAAAGCATGCAAAATAAATCCTACTACATACTACGTACTACCCCAGCTAATCTTCGTCGTCGGAGATGTCCACGACGTCGGTGTCGGGCGCCTGGTGGGCGGGCGTGTAGGAGGGCTCCGGCTCATCCTCCTCCTGCTTGACCTCATCCATGTAGGCGAGCATCTCAGCCTCCTACGCGGCCTACTGTGCCTCCATCTCTTGCCAGCGATGGCGTCTGGCCGCCGTAGTCGACTCCGAGTGGAGGGAATCGAGGATGGCCTGCTGCTTCGCCTACTGATCCGCGTCGCCAGCGTCCCCCACATCCTGCTCCTCCTCAACCTCCTCCTCCTCCTCCCCCCCAGACCACTGCATTTGGAGGGAGCCCGCCGACGTTCCCGGCTTCGTGCCTTGCCCGAATCTCCTCAAGGAGCACCAACAGGCGCTCCAGCGTTAGAAATGTGTAGCTCCTCACCTGACGGCGTGGGGGCATGGCTACTAGGTGGACGGAAGTGGAAAATGGCGGCGGCAGCGGAGAGACGGAGGAAAATGTGGGTGGTAGGGTTTCGGTGCCGGCGGTCGACGTAAACAGCTAGACTAGGCACTACGCGGCCCGCCGGAGCGGCGTCACGCGACGACATCGGTCTGACGGAGGAGACGAGATTCGGACCACGAGTTTCAGCATGGGACCCCTGTTGGGAAACGTTGCATGGAAAACAAAAAAAATTCTACGCACACGCAAGATCTATCAAGGAGATGCATAGCAACGAGAGGGGAGAGTGTGTCTACATACCCTCGTAGACGGTAAGTGGAAGCGTTTGGTAACGCGGTTGATGTAGTCGAACTTCTTCACGCTCCAACCGATCAAGTACCGAGCGTACGGCACCTCTGCGTACAGCACACGTTCAGCTCGGTGATGTCCTCCGCCTTCTTGATCCAGCAAGGCGGCGAGGTAGTGGATGAGTTCCGGCAGCACGACGGCGTGGTGACGGTGATGGTGAAGCTATCTCCGCAGGGCTCTGCCTAAGCACTAAGAAAATATGACGGAGGGTGTAAACGGTGGAGGGGGGCGCCGCACACGGCTAAGCAATTGTTGTGGTTGCGCTAGGCGCCCCACTCCCACATAAATATAGGTGGGGGAGGAGGGAGCATCCAGGAGGCGCCCCCAAGTAGGCTGAATCCTATTTGGGGTCCTTCCCAAGTGGCGCCACCTTACCATATTTATTGGAGGGGGGAAGGAAAGGGGGAAGAGGGAAGGAAGGGGGAGGCCGAATCCCCCCTTTCCTTTCCCCCACTTGGGCGGCTGCCATAGGGGGTGCACCAGCCCCTTGTGGGCTGGTGTGCTCCCCTCTAATGGCCCAATAGGCCCATTACCCTCCCGGGGGTGTCCGGTAGCCCCTCCGGTATTTCGATGACTACCCGGACACATCGAAACACTTTTGGTGTCCGAATACCATCGTCCTATATATCTATCTTTACCTCTCGACCATTTCGAGACTCCTCATCATGTCTGTGATCTCATACGGGACTCCGAACAAAATTCGGTTACCAAATCATATAACTCATATAACACTATATCGTCAATGAACGTTAAGCGTGCGAACCCTACGGGTTCGAGAACTATGTAGACATGACCGAGACACCTCTCCGGTCAATAACCAATAGCGGAACCTAGATACCCATATTGGTTCCTCCATATTCTACGAAGATCTTTATCGGTCGAACCGTTATGACAACATGCATAATTCCCTTTATCCATCGGTATGTTACTTGCCCGAGATTCGATCCTCGGTATCTTCATACCTAGTTCAATCTCGTTACTGGCAAGTCTCTTTACTCATTCCGTAATACATAATCTTGCAACTAACACCTTAGTCACTTTGCTTGCAAGGCTTCTTATGATGTCTATTACCGAGAGGGCCCAGAGATACCTCTCCGATACTCGGAGTGTCAAATCCTAATCTCGATCTATGCCAACTCAACAAACACTTTCGAAGATACCTGCAGAGCATCTTTATGATCACCTAGTTATGTTGTCATGTTTGATAGCACACAAGGTATTCCTCTGGTATCCGGGGGTTGCATAATCTCATAGTCAAAGGAATATGTATTTATCATCAAGAAATCAATAGCAATAAACTGAACGATCAATATGCTAAGCTAACGGATGGGTCTTGTCCATCACATCATTCTCCTAATGATGTGATCCCGTTATCAAATGACAACACATGTCTATGGTTTGATCAACGAGCTAGTCTAGTAGAGGCTTGCTAGGGACACGGTATTTGTTTATGTATTCACACATGTATTTAAGTTTCTGATCAATACAATTCTAGCATGAATAATAAACCTTTATCATGAATAAGAAAATATAACATAACAACTTTATTATTGCCTCTAGGGCATATTTCCTTCAGTCTCCCACTTGCACTAGAGTCAATAATCTAGATTACATTGTAATGAATCTAACATCCATGGAGTCTTGGTGCTGATCATGTTTTGCTCGCGGAAGAGGCTTAGTCAACAGGTCTGCCACATTCAGATCTGTATGTATTTTGCAAATCTCTATGTCTCCATCCTTGAGCTTTTCACGAATGCAGTTGAAGCGTCTCTTGATGTGTTTGGTTCTCTTGTGAAACATGGATTCCTTTGCCAAGGAAATTGCTTCAGTGTTTTCACAAAAGATTTTCATTGGACCCGATGCACTGGGTATTACACCCAGATCGAATATTAACTCCTTCATCCAGACTCCTTCATGAGCTACTTCCGAGGTAGCTATGTACTCTGCTTCACACGTAGATCCCGCCACAACGCTCTGCTTGGAACTTCAGCAACCGACAGCTCCACCATTCAATTTAAATACATATCCGGTTTGTGACTTAGAGTCATCCAGATCTGTGTCGAAGCTAGCATCGACGTAACCATTTATGACGAGCTCTTCGTCACCTCCATAAACGAGAAACATATCCTTGTTCCTTTTTAGGTACTTCAGGATGTTCTTGACCGCTGTCCAGTAATCCACTCCTGGATTACTTTGGTACCTCCTTGCCAAACTTATGGCAAGGCACACATCAGGTCTGGTACAGAACATTGCATACATGATAGAACCTATGGCTGAGGCATAGGGAATGACTTTCATTCTCTCTCTATCCTCTGCAGTGGTCGGGCTTCGAGTCTGACTCAATATCACACCTTGTAACACAGGCAAGAACCCATTCTTTGACTGATCCATTTTGAACTTCTTCAAAACTTTATCAAGGTATGTGCTTTGTGAAAGTCCTATTAAGCGTCTTGATCTATCTCTATTGATCTTGATGCCCAATATATAAGCAGCATCACCGAGGTCTTTCATTGAAAAAATCTTATTCAAGTATCCTTTTATGCTATCCATAAATTCTATATCGTTTCCAATCAACAATATGTCATCCACATATCATATCAAAAATGCTACAGAGCTCCCACTCACTTTCTTGTAAATACAAGCTTCATCGTAAGTCTGTATAAAACCATATTCTTTGATCACTTTATCAAAGCGTATATTCCAACTCCGAGATGCTTGCATCAGTCCATAGATGGAATGATGGAGCTTGCACACTTTGTTAGCACCTTTAGGATTGACAAGACCTTCTGGTTGTATCATATACAACTCTTCTTTAAGATATCCATTAAGGAATGTAGTTTTGACATCTATTTGCCAGATTTCATAATCATAAAATGCGACAATTGCTAACATGATTCGGACAGACTTAAGCATCGCTACGGGTGAGAAAGTCTCATCGTAGTCAACTCCTTCAACTTGTCAAAAACCTTTTTCGACAAGTTGAGCTTTGTAGATAGTAACATTACCATCACCGTCAGTCTTCTTCTTGAAGATCCATTTCTTTTCTATGGCTTGCCGATCAATGGGCAAGTCCACAAAAGTCCATACTTTGTTTTCATACATGGATCCTATCTCGGATTTCATGGCCTCAAGCCATCTGTCCGAATCTGGGATCATCATAGCTTCTTCATAGTTCATAGGTTCGCCTTGGTCTAATAACATGACTTCCAGAACAGGATTACCGTACCACTCTGGTGCAGATCATGCTTTGGTCGACTGATACGTCTCCAACGTATCTATAATTTTTGATTGTTCCATGCTATTATATTATCTGTTTTGGATGTTTTATATGCATTAATATGCTATTTTATATTATTTTTGGGACTAACTTATTAACCTAGAGCCCAGTGCCAGTTTCTATTTTTTCCTTGTTTTTGAGCTTCGCGGAGAAGGAATACTAAACGGAGTCCAAACGGAATAAAACTTCATGATGATTTTTCTTGGACCAGAAGACACCCAGGGGACTTGGAGTGCAAGTCAAAAGAGCCACGAGCGGTGGCAACGGTGGAGGGCGAGCCCCCCTACCTTGTGGGCCCTTCGGTGACTCCTTGACCTAGATCTTCCTCCTATATATTCACATATATTCCAAAACCCTCAGAAGCATCCACGAAAACACTTTTCCACCACCGCAACCTTCTGTTCGCGTGAGATCCCATCTTGGGGCCTTTTCTGGCATCCTGCAGGAGGGGGATTGGATCACGGAGGGCATCTACATCAACTCTATTGCCCGTCCAATGAAGCGTGAGTAGTTTACCACAGACCTACGGGTCCATAGCTAGTAGCTAGATGGCTTGTTCTTCTTCTTCTTCTTCTTCTTTTCTCTCTCTCTCTCTCTCTCCCTCTCTCTCTTTGATTCTCAATACCATGTTCTCCTTGATGTTCTTGGAGATCTATCCGATGTAATCTTGTTTTGCAGTGTGTTTGTCGAGATCCAATGAATTGTGGATTTATGATCAGCTTATCTGTGAATATTATTTGAATCTTCTCTGAATTCTTTTATGCATGATTTGGTATCTTCGTATTTCTCTCTGAATTATCAGTTTGGTTTGGCGAACTATATTGGCTTTTCTTGCAATCAGAGAGGTGCTTAGCTTTGGGTTTAATCTTGCCTGATTTCACCTAGTGACAAAGTAGGGGTAGCGAGACACGTATTGAATTGTTGCCATCGAGGATAAAAAGATGGGGTTTTCATCATATTGCTTGAGTTAATTCTTCGACATTATGTCATCTTACTTAAGGCGTTACTCCGTTCTTTATGAACTTAATACTCTAGATGCATGCTGGATAGCGGTCGATGTGTGGAGTAATAGTAGTAGATGCAGGCAGGAGTCGGTCTAGTTGACACGGACATGATGCCTATATTCCATAATCATTGCCTTGGATATCGTCATAAATTTGTGCTTTTCTATCAATTGCTCGACAGTAATTCGTTCACCCACCGTATTATTTGCCTTCAAGAGAGAAGCCTCTTGTGAAACCTATGGCCCCCGGGTCTATTTTCCATCATATTAGTTTCCGATCTACTATTTTGCAATATTTTATTTTCAGATCTATAAACCAAAAAACCCAAAAACATTTATCTTTTGTTTAGTTTTATCTTTCTCTATCAGATCTCAACTTTGCAAGTGACCGTGAAGGGATTGATAACCCCTTTATCATGTTGGGTGCTAGTATTTGATTGTTTGTGCAGGTGCATCTATTGGAGACTTGCGCGTGTCTCCTACTAGATTGATACCTTGGTTCTTAATTGGGGGAAATACTTATCTCTACTGTGTTGCATCACCCTTTCCTCTTCAAGGGGAAAACCAACGCAAGCTCAAGAAGTAGCAGGAAGAATTTCTGGCGCTGTTGCGGGGGAGATCTACGTCAAGCCTACCAAGTACCCATCATAAAAATCTCATCTCTTGCATTACATTCGCCATTTGCCTATCGTTTTCCTCTCTCCCACTTCTAAACTGATTTTTCAGAAAGGTATGCCTTTTTATTCGCGCTTCTTCCGTTCGCCTTTTCACTTGCTTTTTTTTGCTCGGTTGCTAGATCGGTTTGTTGCCACCATGTCTGAATCTGAGGAGGTTTTCATCGAAAAGGATAGTAGTAATCTTGAGGAAAATTTTGATGACTTTGCTAATAATGATCCTCATGAAGAACCTACTATCATGCATACAAAAAAATTCGTATTGGTAGCGGTAATATTATTGGAAAAGGTGTTATTCAAGATTTCTTTACTTGTGCTGACACGCTACCTATGCTAGGAGGATCTATTCTTCATAAAACTAATAGTCTTGTGGATTCCACTATTAACAAGCCTATGGGAAGGATTAATGATGTTCTTATTATTGCAAATAGGAATTATGTGCCCGTAGATTTCATTGTTCTTGATATAGATTGCAATCGTACATGTCCTATTATTCTTGGTAGACCTTTCCTTAGAATGATTGGTGCAATTATTGATATGAAAGAAGGAAACATTAGATTTCAATTTCCGTTAAGGAAAGGCATGGAACACTTTCCTAGAAAGAAAATTAAGTTGCCATATTAATCTATTATGAGAGCTACTTATGGATTGCATACCAAAGATGACAATACCTAGATCTATGTTTTTTTATGCCTAGCTAAGGGCGTTCAACAATAGCGCTTGTTGGGAGGCAACCCAATTTTTATTTTGTTCTTGTCTTTTTGGTTCTGTTTTTAAATAAACAATTCATCTAGCCTCTGGTTAGATGTATTTTTGTGTTTTAATTAGTGTTTGTGCCAAGTAAGACCTTGGGATGGCTTACGGTGATAGTTGATTTGATCTTGCTAAAAAACAGAAACTTTTGCATCCAGAAAAATAATTTTATTTTTTTATAGAAGCATGCTTTTGATCTTATTTTTTTGCACAAGATTTATATACAAATTGCACATGTTGTCCTAATTTTTCAGAATTCTTGGAGTTACAGAAGTATACAAAGTTTCCTGATTACTACAGATTGTTCTGTTTTTGACAGATTCTGTTTTCTATGTGTTGTTTGCTTATTTTGATGAATCTATGGGTAGTATCGGGGGGGGGGGGGGGGTATGAACCATGGAAAAGTTGGAATACAGTAGATA
This sequence comes from Aegilops tauschii subsp. strangulata, assembly GCF_002575655.3. Lineage (NCBI taxonomy): Eukaryota > Viridiplantae > Streptophyta > Magnoliopsida > Poales > Poaceae > Aegilops > Aegilops tauschii. The sequence goes on along the minus strand of NC_053037.3, from coordinate 512,618,971 downwards.
TTACACCAATATAAATAAAGAATGAGTTCACAACAGTACCAAAAGTGGTGGTTTTATTTTCTTATACTAACGGATCTCATGAGTTTTCTGTTGAGTTTTGTGTTTGATACGTCTCCAACGTATCTACAACTTATGAAGTATTCATGCCATTTTTACAACAATTTTATATGGTTTTGGTATGATTTGCATGGAACTAACCCGGATTGGTGCTGTTTTCAGCAGAACTACCGTGGTGTTGTTTTTCGTGCAGAAATGAAAGTTCTCCAAATGAGCTGAAACTTTTTGATGATTTTTTCTGAACAAAAGAGACCCCCGAAGCTTCATGGGAGGGCCAGAAGAGCCACGAGGAGGGAACAACCCACCAGGGCACGCCTGGTGGGCCTGTCTTGCCCCGGTGGGTTGTGCTCACCTCGAGGCCCATCTTAGCGTGAAACCAACGCCAAAAAATCATATAAATAGAGAAACCATCAAGGGTTACCCTAGATCAGAAGTTCCGCCGCCGCAAGGCTCTGTAGCCACCGAAAACCAATCTGGACCCGTTCCGGCGCCTTGCCGGAGGGGGGAATCATCTCCGGTGGCCATATTCATCATCCCGGTGGCCACCACAATGAGGAGGGAGTAGTCCACCCTCGGGGCTGAGGGTTTGTACCAGTAGCTATGTGTTTAATCTCTCTCTCTCTCGTGTTCTTGAGATGTCACGATCTTGATGTATCGCGGGCTTTGTAAACACAGTCGGATCATATGGTGTTTTCCCCTCTCTATCTTGTTGTGATGAATTGAGTTTTTTCCTTTGAGATTTCGTTTTTATCGAACTGAATACTTTTATGGATTTGAGAACACTTGATATATGTCTATCAATCGAATACTCGTGGTGACAATGGGGTATCGTATTGATTCACTTGATATATGTTTTGGCACTCAACTCGCGGATTCCCGAGGTGACATTGGGGTAATCTGTGCATAGGGGTTGATGCACGTTCTTGTCTTTGTTTCTCTGGTAGAAATCTTGGGGCACTCTTTGAAGTTCTTTGTGTTGGATTGAGTATTCTGAATATAATTTTCTTTGGTGTTATTTTAGTATGAACTCTAGGATAGATCGAACGGAAAGAATAGCTTTGTGTTATTTTAGTACGAACTCTTGAATAGATTGAACGGAAAGAATAGCTTGAGGTGGTTTCGTACCCTACAAACAATTTATTCTTATGTTCTTCGCTAGATAGGAACTTTGGAGTGATTCTTCATCACACTTTGAGGGGTGGTTATATGATCCAATTATATTAGCTTTGTTGAGAGGTTGCACTAGTGAAAGTACGGATCCTAGGCCTCATTTTCAAGCATTGCAATACCGTTTTTGTGCACGTTTACTATTTGCTAACTTGCTGTTTTTATTTATTCAGATTATAAAAAAATATTTCTACCATCCATATTAAACTTTTATCACCATCTCTTCGCTGAACTACTACACCTATACAATTTTCCATTGTCTTGGGTGTGTTGGGGACACAAGATATTTCTTGTATTTGGTTGCAGGGTCGTTTGAGAGAGACCATCTTCATCCTACACCTCTCACGGATTGATAAACCTTAGGTCATCCACTTGAGGGAAATTGCTACTATCCTACAAAACTCTGCGCTTGAAGCCCCAACACGTGTCTACAAGAATAAAGTTGCATAGTAGACATCAAGCTCTTTTCTGGCGCCGTTGCTGGGGAGGTGAGTGCTTGAAGGTATATCTTTAGATCTTGGAACCAAATATTTTAGTTTCTTGTTTTATCACTAGTTTGGGTTTAAAAAAGAAAACTACATAAAAAATGGAATTGAGGTTGCATCATATTATTGATCATCTTTATAGTATCTTTCGTGAACATGATGGAAAGGAAAATTGTGCTCAATTGGTAGAAGAAGAGTTCTATAAAATGTTTGGCATAAATGATGAGCATGATTGCAATGTTATTAGTATGAATTCTTTGAATATTCATGATGCTAATGATATGCAAAACCATAAGCTTGGGGAAGCTATGTTTGATAAAGATGATACTTTTAGTCCCCCAAGATTTGATGTGCAAATTTGTTATAATGATTGCATGCCTCCTATTTATGATGATTACAATGATGAAAGTGGATTTGGAGAGGTCATGACTTTATTTAGTGATGAATCCACCATTTTGGATGAGGCTTCAATTGACTATGACAACAAAGTTGCTATCTATGATGATTATGGTGATGACATGTATGCTATAAAGAATAATGATAACCATGAAACTTGTCATCATGATTTTAATTTTCAATCCCATGATAGTTATTTTGTTCAGTTTGCTCCCACTACTATTCATGAGAATAAATTTGCTTATGTGGAGAGTAATAAAATTTCCATGCTTGTAGATCATGAAAAGAATGCCTTATGTGATAGTTATATTGTTGAATTTCTTCATGATGCTACTAAAAATTATTATGAGGCATGAACTTATGATTGTAGGAATTGCAATAATATCAAGTTTCCTCTCTACGTGTTAAAAGTTTTGAAGTTATGCTTGTTTTGCCTTCCTATGCTAGTTGATTCTTGTTCCCATAAGTTGTTTGCTCACAAATCCCTATGCATAGGAAGTGGGTTAAACTTAAATGTGCTAGTCATATGCTTCATGATGCTCTCATTATGTTTCAATTCTTATCTTTTATGCGAGCATCATTGAAATCATCATGGCTAGCTTAAAAGGCACTAAAGAAAAGTGCTTGTTGGGAGACAACCCAACACTTTTACCTACTGTTTTTGTGTGTTCACATGATTAAACTACTATAGTAATCATGTTTTATTGCTTTTGTTTCCATAAAGTGCGAAGTAAAGCCTTTGGGATAGTGTCAATGATAGTTGACTTGATTCTGTCCAAAAACAGAAACTTTTGCGCTCAGTCCGGGAATTTTGAAAATTCACTGGAACGTGATTTTGATCTGAAATTTTTACAGGCGATAGATATACAAATTACCCAGGTTTTCCTTTTTTCCAGAATTTTTGGAGTAGCAGAAGTATGGTAGTTATCCAGATCATTACAGACTGTTCTGTTTTTGACAGATTCTGTTTTCAATGAATAGTTTGCTTGTTTTCTGGTTTCTATGGCTTATATTGCTCAATATAAATTGTGGAAATGATATGCTACAGTAGGCATTGTGTGGAATCAATTATGAATCTTTTCTTTGACAGTACCAAAGTGAAATGGTTTTCTCTTTATCATACTAACCTATCTCACAAAGTTCCGTTCAGTTTTGTGCGATCGAAGTTTTCAAGTTTTGGGTGAGATGTCGATATGAGGAGAATAAGGAGTGACAAGACCCTAAGCTTGGGGATGCCCAAGGCACCCCAAGTTAATATCTAAGGAAGATCCAAGCAACTAAGCTTGGGGATGCCCCGGAAGGCATCCCCTCTTTTGTCTACAACATTATCGGTAACCTCACTTGGAGCTACATTTTTATTCATCACATGATATGAGTTTCGCTTGGAGCGTCATTTTATTTTGTTAGGATTTTCTTTCTGTTATTTAGAATAATGTTCTGCATCTTTTATTTCAATAAAAATGTCAAGTATAGCCTTTGCCATGCTTATCTTGCAAGTATATGAGTTGCTGTTTCAAAACAGAAAGTTTATCGATGTTGCATAAATTCCCTAGAAAAGTCAGAATGTGATAAAATGTTGAAACTTTTTGCAAAATAAGATCTGATAAATTTTCTACAGTCTGGTAAATTTTCATAATATTTGGAGTTTAAGAAGTATTGATACTCTTGCATTCTTTACAGACTGTACTGTTTTGGCAGATTGCTGTAATGTTAGCATTGTCTGCATATGTTTGCTTGTCTAATGATTCTATTAGAGGATAGGAGTATTAAATATGCAGAGGCATTTAGTATGAAATGTTGAATAATAATTTTAGTGATTTGCTACAGTAGAGAATGACAAGGTTTTTGCATTGGTTTATACTAACTTATCTCACGAGTTCTTGTTGAATTTTGTGTGGATGAAGCTTTTGAGATTTAGGAAAAACGTGATATGAGAAGAATTAAGGAGACAAAAAAGCTCAATCTTGGGGATGCCCAAGGCATCCCAAGATAATATTCAAGAAGTCTCAAGCATCTAAGCTTGGGGATTCCCCGGTAGACATCCCACCTTTCTTCGTCAACAATTATCGGTTAGTATCGGTTGAGCCTAAGTTTTTGCTTCTTCACATGATGTGCGCTATTCTTAGAATGTCATTTTATTTTGTTTTTGCTTGCTGTTTTAACAAAGTACTTAGATCTGAAAGTTTTTAAATAAAACAGAGTCCTCAAATAGTTGCGAGGTAGGCTAGGTAAGCGGCATTCACATCCCGTCAACGAGGCTCTTTTCTATGGAATTGCTCTAGTGCTTCACTTATATTTTTTGAGCACGGTTTGCTTTAGTATTTTTGAAGAAATTCTCTCTTGCTTCACTTAAATTAATTTGAGAGAAAGAAATTTTATGCTCATGATCTTCACTTATATTTGTTTGAGCTTATCAAAAGCAACACATGAAAATTAGTCCCAAAGTGATAGATATCCAAGAAGGATATAATAAAAACTTTCATGAAGATCATTGGACAAAATAAACTTGATTCCTCATAATAGTTTTGAGATATGATGATGTGATATATGAGTCATGTTGATGAGTAATTATGCTTTAGTAAGAATATTGGTGTTAAGAGTTGTGATTCCCTATGCAAGCACGAAAGTCAATAGTTGTGCAATGAAATTACATCCTACTTGTGGTGCATTATTCGGTGTTGATTATGCTCAATGCTCGCTTATGAATTTATTCGTTTCTTGGTTGGTCGCTTCTCAATCTTTTGCTAGCCTTCATTTTGCACTAAGTATGATCACTACTTGTGCATCCAAAATCCTTTAAACCAGTTTTGCCACATGAGTCCACCATACCTACCTATATGCGGTACTCTTTTGCTGTTCTAAGCAAATTTGTATGTGCCATCTCTGATTTTCAAAATAAATTTCTCTTTTGTGTGCTCGTACCAGCCGCGAGGCGGTGAGGGGTGGCCAATATTTCCCATGCTAGATGTGTTATTCTCACAATGAGTGTTTATTCACTTCTCATGACACGAGAGTAAGGCAAAGGTATTAGGGATGCCCAGTCCTGAAATGAAGAATGAATTTACTTTATGTTGTCAAATAATAAATTCCTTGGAAAGTGTTGGTATGCGGTTAGCCATGGAAAGTGAAAGTATGGTGGAAAAACGAATAAACTTTATTTTCTGTTTGGGAACCGCCTATGATATATCTAGCATGGAAAGTGTTGGGAGCTCTCAGTCTTCGTTGGTGGGAAAAGTATGCCTCTCAAAATGTTTTTTATCTCTTAATTTTTGCTTTGAGCTCTGGCACCTCTACAAATCCCTACTTCCCTCTGTGAAGGGCCTTTCTTTTACTTTATGTAATTTTTATTTTTAATTTGAGTCTCCATCTTGTCTTATAAAGCATCAACTAGGAGGCACTGTGATCGTACTTGAGCATTGGGTGTAGCTAATATGCGAGTGTGTTTCATAAATGGATCAATGATCGAGCATGATGGGCCAGGGATAACTTATTTTAGCGTTGATATTGTGAAAGACATGGTTGCTTGTTGGTATGCTTGAGTATTAAAGTCCTCATGTCAAAACTAGACTATTGCTTTGAACCATATAAAAGTCCAAATGTCCATGCTACAAAAGAAAAGAGTTTATGATGACTATGAAGCATTCCACAACAATAATTCCATGTTCTATTGCTACTTTATCATGATAAGTTTTATGAGAAAAAGTTGCTGTTATGATGCTAGGAAAAGTGATTGAAATTATCATTGATCAAACTTATGCACTTTGCTAGCATGCACACTTCATAAATTATTTCTTTTATCATTTACCTACTCGGGGATGAGTAGGAACTAAGATTGGGGATGTTGATACGTCTCCAATGTATCTACAATTTACGAAGTATTCATGCCATGTTTACAACAATTTTATATGGTTTTGGTATGATTTGCATGGAAATAACCCGGACTAACGCTGTTTTCAGCAGAACTACCGTGGTGCTGTTTTTTGTGCAGAAATGGAAGTTCTCCAAATGAGCTCAAACATTTTGATGATTTTTTTTGGAACAAAAGAGACCCCCGAAGCTTCGTGGGAGGGCCAGAAGAGCCACAAGGAGGGCACAGCCCACCAGGGCGCGCCTGGTGGGCCTGGCTTGCCCCGGTGGGTTGTGCTCACCTTGAGGCCCATCTTAGCGTGAAACCAACGCCAAAAAATCCTATAAATAGAGAAACCATTAGGGATTACCCTAGATCAGAAGTTCCACAGCTGCAAGGCTCTATAGCCACCGAAAACCAATCTAGACGCAGTTCCGGCACCCAGCCGGAGGGGGGAATCATCTCCGGTGGCCATCTTCATCATCCTGTCGGCCACCACGATGAGGAGGGAGTAGTCCACCCTCGGGGCTGAGGGTTTGTACCAGTAGCTACGTGTTTAATCTATCTCTCTCTCTCTCGTGTTCCTGAGATGTCGCGATATTGATGTATCGCGGGCTTTGTTAATATAGTTGGATCATATAGTGTTTTCCGCTCTCTATCTTGTTGTGATGAATTGAGTTTTTCCCTTTGAGATTTCGTTGTTATCGGATTGAATACCTTTATGCATTTGAGAACACTTGATATATGTCTTGCAATTTAATACTCGTGGTGACAATGGGGTATCGTATTGATTCACTTGATATATGTTTTGGCACTCAACCCGCGGATTCCCGAGGTGACATTGGGGTAATCTATGCATAGGGGTTGATGCACGTTCTTGTCTTTGTTTCTTCGGTAGAAATCTTGGGGCACTCTTTGAAGTTCTTTGTGTTGGATTGAGTATTATGAATATAATTTGCTTTGGTGTTATTTTAGTACGAACTCTAGGATAGATCGAATGGAAAGAATAACTTTGTGTTATTTTAGTACGAACTGTTGAATAGATCGAACGAAAAGAATAACTTTGAGGTGGTTTCGTACCCTACAAACAATTTATTCTTATGTTCTTCGCTAGATAGGAACTTTGGAGTGATTCTTCATCGCACTTTGAGGGGTGGTTATATGATCCAATTATATTAGCATTGTTGAGAGGTTGCACTAGTGAAAGTACGGACCCTAGGCCTCATTTTCAAGCATTGGAATACCGTTTTTGTGCCCATGTACTATTTGATACCTTGCTGTTTTTATTTATTCAGATTATAAAAATATATTTCTACCATCCATATTACACTTTTATCACCATCTCTTCGCTAAACTAGTGCACCTATACAATTTGCCATTGTATTGGGTGTGTTGGGGACACAAGAGATTTCTTGTATTTGGTTGCAGGGTCGTTTGAGAGATACCGTCTTCATCCTACACCTCTCATGGATCCATAAACATTAGGTCATCCACTTGAGGGAAAATTGCTAATGTCCTACAGAACTCTGCGCTTGGAGGCCCAACACGTGTCTACAAGAATAAAGTTGCGTAGTAGACATCAGTGTTGTGAAGTTTTCAAGTTTTGGGTATAGATTTGATGGACTATGGAATAAGGAGTGGCAAGAGCGTAAGCTTGGGGATGCCCAGGGCACCCAAAGGTAATATTCAAGGACAACCAAGAGCCTAAGCTTGGGGATGCCCCGGATGACATCCCCTCTTTTGTCTTCATCTATCGGTAAATTTACTTGAGGCTATATTTTTATTCACCACATGATATGTGTTTTGCTTGGAGCGTCTTGTATGATATGAGTCTTTACTTTTTAGTTTGCCACAATCATCCTTGCTGTACACACCTTTTGAGAGGGACACCCATGAATCGTGATTTATTACAATACTCTATGTGCTTCACTTATATCTTTTGAGCTAGGCAATTTTGCTCTAGTGCTTCACTTATATCTTTTTAGAGCACGGCGGTGGTTTTATTTTATAGAAATTGTTGAACTATCATGCTTCACTTATATTATTCTGAGAGTCTCTCTAAACAGCATGGTAATTTGCTTTGGTTATGAATTTAGTCCTAATATGATGGGCATCCAAGAGGGATATAATAAAAACTTTCATATAAAGTGCATTAATACTATGAGAAGTTTGATTCCTTATGATTGTTTTGAGATATGAGGATGGTGATATTAGAGTCATGCTAGTGAGTAATTGTGGATTGTAGAAATACTTGTGTTAAAGTTTGTGATTCCCGTAGCGTGCACGTATGGTGAACCGTTATGTAACGAAGTTGGAGCATGATTTATTTATTGATTGTCTTCCTTATGAGTGGCGGTCGGGGATGAGCGATGGTCTTTTCCTACCAATCTATACCCCTAGGAGCATGTGCGTATTACTTTGTTTCGATGACTAATAGATTTTTGCAATAAGTATGTGAGTTCTTTATGACTAATGTTGAGGTCATGGATTATACGCACTCTCACCCTTCCACCATTGCTAGCCTCTCTAGTACCGCGCAACTTTCGCCGGTACCATACACCCACCATATACCTTCCTCAAAACAGCCACCATGCCTACCTATTATGGCATTTCCATAGCCATTCCGAGATATATTTGTTGGGTAACGTAGTATTTCAAAAATTTCCAACGATCACACAAGATCTATCTAGGAGAAGCATAACAACGAGCGGGGAGAGTGTGTCCACGTACCCTCGTAGACCAAAAGCGGAAGCGTTTAGTAACGCGGTTGATGTAGTCGAACGTCTTCGCGATCAAACCGATCCAAGTACCGAACGCACGGCACCTCCGTGATCTGCACACGTTCAGCTCGGTGACGTCCCTCGAACTCTTGATCCAGTTTAGGCCGAGGGAGAGTTCCGTCAGCATGACGGCGTGGTGACGGTGATGATGAAGTTACCGGTGTAGGGCTTCACCTAAGCACTACGACGATATGACCGAGGTGTGTAACTGTGGCGGGGGCACCGCACACGGCTAAGACAAATCTTGAGTGCCTTTGGGGTGCCCCCTGCCCATGTATATAAAGGAGGGAGGAGGAGGAGGCCGGCCTAGGAGGGGCGCGCCTATAGGGGGAGTCCAACTAGGATTCCCAATCCTAGTTGGACTCACCTTCCTTTTCCAAGAGGGGAGAGAGGGAAGGAGTAGGAGAGGAAGAAGGAAAGAGAGGGGCCCCCTCCCAAGTCCAATTGGGCCTTGCCATGGGGGGCGCGCGGCCACCCCTTGAGGCCCTTTTCTCCTTTCCCATATGGCCCATTAAGGCCCACTACTTCCCCCGACGAATTCTCGTAACTCTCCGGTACTCCGAAAAATACTCCAATCACTCGGAAGCTTTCCGATGTCCGAATATAGCCTTCCAATATATCGAACTTTACCTCTCGACCATTTCGAGAATCCTCGCCATGTCCGTGATCTCATCCGGGACTGCGAACAAACTTCGGTCATCAAATCACATAACTCATAATACAAATCGTCACCGAACGTTAAGTGTGCGGACCCTACGGGTTCGAGAACTATGTAGACATGACCGAGACACATCTCCGGTCAATAACCAATAGAAGAACCTGGATGCTCATATTGGCTCCTACATATTCTATGAAGATCTTTACCGGTCAAACAGCATAACAGTATACATTGTTCCCTTTGTCATCGGTATGTTACTTAACCGAGATTCGATCGTCGGTATCCTCATAGCTAGTTCAATCTCGTTACCAGCAAGTCTCTTCACTCGTTCCGTAATGCATCATCCCGTAACTAACTCATTAGTCACATTGCTTGCAAGGCTTATAGTGATGTGCATTACCGAGAGGGCCCAGAGATACCTCTCCGATACATGGACTGACAAATCCTAATCTTGATCTATGCCAACCCAACAAACACCTTCGGAGACACCAGTAGAGCATCTTTATAATCACCCAGTTACGTTGTGACGTTTGATAGCACACAAGGTGTTCCTCCGGTATTCGGGAGTTGCATAATCTCATAGTAAGAGGAACATGTATAAGTCATGAAGAAAGAAATAGCAATAAAACTATATGATCATTATGCTAAGCTAACGGATGGGTCTTGTCCATCACATCATTCTCCTAATGATGTGATCCCATTCATCAAATGACCACACATGTCTATGGTCAGGAAACTTAACCATATTTGATTAACGAGCTAGTCTAGTAGAGGCATACTAGGGACACTTTGTTTTGTTTATGTATTCACACATGTTTCAAGTTTCCGGTTAATACAATTCTAGCATGAATAATAAACATTTATCATGATATAAGGAAATATAAATAACAACTTTTTTATTGCCTCTAGGGCATATTTCCTTTAGTCTTCCACTTGCACTAGAGTCAATAATCTAGTTCACACCGCCATGTGATTTAACACCAATAGTTCACATCACCATGTGATTAGTTCACATTGCCATGTGACTAATACCCAAAGGGTTTTACTCTCTATGTGATTAACACCCAAAGAGTACTAAGGTGTGATCATGTTTTGCTTGTGAGAGAAGCTTAGTCAATGGGTCTATCACTTTCAGAGCCGTATGTATTTTGGAAATTTTCTATGTCTACAATGCTCTGCATGGAGCTACTCTAGCTAATTGCTCCCACTTTCAATATGTATACAGATTGAGACTCGGAGTCATCCGGATTGGTGTAAAAGCTTGCATCGATGTAACTCTTTACGACGAACTCTTTATCACCTCCATAACTGAGAAATATTTCCTTAGTCCTCTAAGGATAATTTTTGACCAATGTCCAGTGATCTACTCCTAGATCACTATTGTACCCTTACCAAACTCAGGGCAGGGTATGCAATAGGTCTGGTACACAGCATGGCATACTTTATAGAACCTATGGCTGAGGCATAGGGAATGACTTTCATTCTCTCTCTATCTTCTGCCGTGGTCGGGCTTTGAGTCTTACTCAACTTCACACCTTGCAACACAGGCAAGAACTCCTTCTTTAACTGTTCCATTTTGAACTACTTCAAAATATTATCAAGGTATGTATTCATTGAAAAATCTTATCAAGCATCTTGATTTATCTCTATAGATCTTGATGCTCAATATGTAAGAAGCTTCACCGAGGTATTTCTTTGAAAAACTCCTTTCAAACACTCCTTTATGCTTTCTAGAAAATTCTACATCATTTCCGATCAACAATATGTCATTCACATATACTTATCAGAAAGGCTTTAGTGCTCCCACTCACTTTCTTGTAAATACAGGCTTCATTACAAGTCTGTATAAAACCTTATGCTTTGATCACACTATCAAAGCGTATATTCCAACTCTGAGAGGCTTGCACCAATCCATAAATGGATCGCTGGAGCTTGCACACTTTGTTAGCACCTTTAGGATCGACAAAACCTTCTCGTTGCAACATATACAACTCTTCTTTGAGATATCTATTACGGAATGCAGTTTTGACATCCATTTACCAAATTTCATAAAATGTGGCAATTGCTAACATGATTCGGACAGACTCTAAGCATCGATACGAGTGAGAAAATCTCATCGTAGACAGCACCTTGAACTTGTCGAAAACCTTTTGCGACAATTCAAGCTTTGTAGATAGTAACACTACTATCAGCATCTGTCTTCCTCTTGAAGGTCCATTTATTCTTAGTGGCTCACCGATCATCGGGCAAGTCAATCAAAGTCCATACTTTGTTCTCATACATGGATCCCATCTCAGATTTCATGGCCTCAAACCATTTCGCGGAATCTGGGCTCATCATCGCTTCCTCATAGTTTGTAGGTTCGTCATGGTCTAGTAACATGACTCCCAGAATAGGATTACCGTACCACTCCGGTGCGGAACATATTCTGTTTGACCTACGAGGTTCGATAGTAACTTGATCTGAAGTTTCATGATCATCATCATTAACTTCCTCACTAATTGGTGTCACTGGAACTGATTTATGTGATGAACTACTTTCCAATTTGGGAGAAGGTATAATTACCTCTTCAATTTCTACTTTCCTCGCACTCACTTCTTTCGAGAGAAACTTCTTCTCTAGAAAGGATCCATTCTTAGCAACGAATGTCTTGCCTTCGGATCTGTGGTAGAAGGTGTACACAACAGTTTCCTTTGGGTATCCTATGAAGACGCATTTCTCCGAGTTGGGTTCGAGCTTATCAGGTTGAAACTTTTTCACATAAGCATCACAACCCCAAACTTTAAGAAACGACAGCTTAGGTTTCTTGCTAAACCACAGTTCATATGGTGCCGTCTGAACGGATTTAGATGGTGCCCTATTTAACGTGAATGCAGCTGTCTCTAATGCAGAACCCCAAAACGATAGTGGTAAATCGGTAAGAGACATCATAAATCGCACCATAGTACGGTTACGATGTTCGGACACACCATTATGGTATGGTGTTCCAGGTGGCATGAGTTGTGAAACTATTCCACAGTTTTAAATGCAGGCCAAACTCGTAACTCAAATATTTGCCTCCGCGATCAGATCGTAGAAACTTTATTTTCTTGTTACAATGATTTTCCACTTCACTGTGATATTCTTTGAACTTTTCAAATGTTTCAGACTTGTGTTTCATGAAGTAGATATACCCGTATATGCTCAAATCATCTGTGAAGGTCAGAAAATATTGATACCCGCCGCGAGCCTCAACACTCATCGAACGAATACATCGGTATGTATTATTTCCAATAAGTCAGTGGCTCGCTCTATTGTTCTTGAGAACAGAGTCTTAGTCATCTTGCCCATGAGGCATGGTTCGCAAGCATCAAATGATTAATAATCAAGTGATTCCAAAAGTCCATCCGCATGGAGTTTCTTCATGCGCTTTACACCAATATGACCTAAACGGCAGTGCCACGAATAAGTTGCACTATCATTATAAAATTATATCTTTTGGCATCAATATTATGTGTATCACTGTGATCGAGATTCAGTAAACCATTTACATTGGATGTAAGACCATTAGAAGGTTTTATTCATGTAAACAGAACAACAATTATTCTCTGACTTAAATGAATAACCGTATCGCTATAAACATGATCCAATCATATTTATGCTCAATGCAAACACCAAATAACATTTATTTAGTTCCAATACTAATCCCGAAGGAAAAAGGGAGTGTGCGATGGTGATCTTATCAACCTTGGAATCACTTCCAACACACATCGTCACCTTGCCCTCAACTAGTCTCTGTTCATTTTGTAACTCCTGTTTCAAGTTACTAATCGTAGCAACTGAACCGGTATCAAATACCCAGGGGCTACTATGAATACTAGTGAAGTACACATCAATAACATGTATATCATATATACTTTTTTTCACTTTTCCATCCTTCTTATCCGCCAAGTATTTGGGGCAGTTCCGCTTCCAGTGACCATTTCCTTTGCAGTAGAAGCACTCAGTTTCAGGCTTGGGTCTAGTTTTGGGCTTCTTCATGGGAGTGGCAACTTGGTTGTCATTCTTCTTGAAGTTCCCCTTCTTTCCCTTGCCCTTTTACTTGAAACTAGTGGTCTTGTCAACCATCAACACTTGATGCTTTTCTTGATTTCTACCTTCGCCGATTTCAGCATCGCGAAGAGCTCGGGGAATCGTTTTCGTCATCCCTTGCATATTATAGTTCATCATGAAGTTCCAGTAACTTGGTGATAGTGACTAGAGAACTCTGTCAATCACTATCTTATCTGGAAGATTAACTCCCACTTGATTCAAGTGATTGTAGTACTCAGACATTCTAAGCACATGCTCACTCATTGAGCTATTCTCCTCCATCTTGTAGGCAAAGTACTTGACAGAGGTCTCATACCTCTCGACTCGGCCATGAGTCTGAAATACCAATTTCAGCTCTTGGAACATCTCATATGCTCCGTGATATTTCAATACATTTTTGAAGTCCCGGTTCTAAGCCATAAAGCATGGTGCACTAAACTATCAAGTAGTCATCAGACCGAGCTTGTCAAACGTTCATAACGTCTGCATCTGCTCCTGCAATAATTCTGTCACCTAGCGGTGCATCAAGGACATAATTCTTCTATGCAGCAATGAGGATAATCCTCAGATCACGGACCTAGTCCGCATCATTGCTACTATACAACTTTCAACTTATTTTTCTCTAGGAACATATAAAAAATAAACGGGGAGCTATATAGTGAGCTATCGATCTACAACATAATTTGCAAATACTATCAAGACTAAGTTCATGATAAATTAAAGTTCAATTAATCATATTACTTAAGAACTCCCACTTAGATAGACATCCCTCTAGTCATCTAAATGATCACGTGATCCATATCAACTAAACCATGTCCGATCATCACGTGAGATGGAGTAGTTTTTAATGGTGAACATCTCTATGTTGATCATATCTACTATATGATTCACGTTCGACCTTTTGGACTCAGTGTTCCGAGGCCATATCTGCATATGCTAGGCTCGTCAAGTTTAACCCAAGTATTCCGCACGTGCAAAACTGGCTTGCACCCATTGTATGTGAACGTAGAGCTTATCACGCCCGATCATCACGTGGTGTCTCAGCACGAAGAGCTGTCGCAACAGTGCATACTCAGGGAGAACACTTATACCTTGAAATTTTAGTAAGGGATCATCTTATAAAGCTATCGTTGTACTAAGCAAAATAAGATGCATAAAAGATAAACATCACATGCAATCAAAAATGTGACATGATATGGCCATTATCATCTTGTGCCTTTGATCTCCATCTCCAAAGTACCGTCATGATCTCCATTGTCACCGGCATGACACCATGATCTCCATCACTTGATCTCTATCAACATGTCATCACATGGTCGTCTCACCAACTATTGCTTTTGCAACTATTGCTATCGCATAGCGATAAAGTAAAGCAATTACATGATGCTTGCATCTTATGCAATAAAGAGACGGCCATAAGGCTCCTACCAGTTGCCGATAACTTTAACAAAACATGATCATCTCATACAACAAATTATATCACATCATGTCTTGACCATATGACATCACAACATGCCCTGCGAAAACAAGTTAGACGTCCTCTACTTTGCTGTTGCAAGTTTTACGTGGCTGCTTCGGGCTTCTAGCAAGAACCGTTCTTACCTACGCATCAAAACCACAATGATTTGTCGTCAAGTGTGCACTTTTAACCTTCAACAAGGCCAGGGCGTAGTCACACTCGATTCAACTAAAGTTGGAGAAACAGACACCCACTAGCCACCTGTGTGAAGCACGGGAGTAGAACCAGTCTCATGAATGCGGTCATGTAATGTCGGTCTGGGCCGCTTCATCCAACAATACCGCCAAATCAAAGTACGACATGCTGGTAAGCAGTATGACTATTATCACCCACAACTCTTTGTGTTCTACTCGTGCATATAACATCTACGCATAGACCTGGCTCGCATGCCACTGTTTGGCAACATGGTATTTGAAAAATTTCCTACGTTCACACAAGATCTATCTAGGAGAAGCATAGCAACAAGCAGGGAGAGTGTGTCCACATACCCTCGTAGACCGAAAGCGGAAGCGTTTAGTAACGCGGTTGATGTAGGCGTACGTCTTCGCGATCCAACCGATCCAAGTACCGAATGCACGGCACCTCCGCGATCTGCACACCTTCAGCTCGGTGACGTCCCTCGAACTCTTGATCCAGTTGAGGCTGAGGGAGAGTTCCGTCAGCACGACGGCGTGGTGACGATGGTGATGAAGTTACCGGCGCAGGGCTTCGCCTAAGCACTACGACGATATGACCGAGGTGTGTAACTGTGGAGGGGGGCACTGCACACGGCTAAGACAAATCTTGAGTGCCTTTGGGGTGCCCCCTGCCCACGTATATAAAGGAGGGAGTAGGAGGTGGCCGGCCTAGGAGGGGCGCGCCTATAGGGGGAGTCCAACTAGGATTCCCAATCCTAGTTGGAGTCCCCTTCCTTTTCCAAGAGGGGAGAGAGGGAAGGAGTAGGAGAGGGAGAAGGAAAGAGAGGGGGGCACCGCCCCCTCCCTAGTACAAATGGGACTTGCCATGGGGGGGCGCGCGGCCACCCCTTGAGGCCCTTCTCTCCTTTCCCGTATGGCCCATTAAGGCCCACTACTTCCCCCGGTGAATTACTGTAACTCTCCGGTACTCCGAAAAATACCCGAATCACTCGGAACCTTTCCGATGTCCGAATATAGCCTTCCAATATATCAACCTTTACCTCTTGACCATTTTGAGACTCCTCGTCATGTCCGTGATCTCATCCGGGACTCCGAAAAGACTTCGGTCATCAAATCACATAACTCATAATACAAATCGTCATCGAACGTTAAGCGTGCGGACCCTACGGGTTCGATAACTATGTAGACATGACCGAGACACATCTGGTAAATAACCAGTAGCGAAACCTGGATGCTCATATTGGATCCTACATATTCTACGAAGATCTTTATCGGTCAAACCGCATAACAGTATACGTTGTTCCCTTTGTCATCGGTATGTTACTTGCCCGAGATTCGATCGTCGGTATCCTCATACCTAGTTCTATCTCGTTACCGGAAAGTCACTTTACTCATTCCATAATGCATCATCCCGTAACTAACTCATTAGTCACATTGTTTGCAAGGATTATAGTGATGTGCATTACCGAGAGGGCCCAGAGATACCTCTCCGATACACAGAGTGACAAATCCTAATCTTGATCTATGCCAACCCAACAAACACCTTCGGAGACACCTGTAGAGCATCTTTATAATCACCCAGTTACATTGTGACGTTTGATAGCACACGAGGTGTTCCTCCGGTATTCGGGAGTTGCATAATCTCATAGTCAGAGGAACATGTATAAGTCATGAAGAAAGTAATAGCAATAAAACTATATGATCATTATGCTAAGCTAACGGATGGGTCTTGTCCATCACATCATTCTCCTAATGATGTGATCCCGTTTATCAAATGACAACACATGTCTATGGTCAGGAAACTTAACCATATTCGATTAACGAGCTAGTCTAGTAGAGGCATACTAGGGAAACTTTATTTTGTCTATGTATTCACACATGTATGAAGTTTCCGGTTAATACAATTCTAGCATGAATAATAAACATTTATCATGATATAGGGAAATATAAATAACAACTTTATTATTGCCTCTAGGGCATATTTCCTTCAGTATTGCCTTGCAACTTCCACCGTTCCATTTTATTATGACACGCTCCATCATTGTCATATTGCTTTGCATGATCGTAAGAAAGCTAGCGTGATGTTTACATGGCTTGTCCGTTTTTGATGTCATTTCCTATGCTAGATCTTTGCACATCCCGGTACACCGCCGGAGGCATTCATATAGAGTCATATTTTTTTCTAAGTATCGAGTTGTATTCTTGAGTTGTAAGTAAATAAAAGTGTGATGATCTTCATTATAAGAGCATTGTCCCATGTGAGAAAAAATAAAGAGGCCAAAGAAGCCAAACAAAAAAATGAGAGAAAAGAGAGAAGGGCAATGTTACTATCCTTTTTCCCACACTTGTGCTTCAAAGTAGCACCATGATCTTCATGATAGAGAGTCTCCTATGTTATCACTTTCATATACTAGTGGGAATTTTTCATTATAGAACTTGGCTTGTATATTCCAATGATGGGCTTCCTACAATTTCCCTAGGTCTTCGTGAGCAAGCGAGTTGGATGCACACCCGCTTAGTTTCTTATTGAGCTTTCATAAACTTATAGCTCTAATGCATCCGTTGCAAGGCAATCCCTACTCACTCGCATTGATATCTATTTATGGGCATCTCCATAGCCCGTTGATAAGCCTAGGTCATGTGAGACTATCTCCTTCTTTTTGTCTTCTCCACAACCACCATATTCCCACCTATAGTGCTACGTCCATCGCTCACACTCATGTATTGCGTGAAAGTTGAAAAGGTTTGAGAACATCAAAAGTATGAAACAATTGCTTGGCTTGTCATCGGGGTTGTGCATGATTTGAATACTTTGTGTGATGAAGATGGAGCATAGCCAGATATATGATTTTGTAGGGATAGCTTTCTTTGGCCATGTTATTTTGAGAAGACATGATTACTTTATTAGTATGCTTTGAAGTATTATCATTTTTATGTCAATATTAAACTTTTATTTTGAATCTTATTGATATGAACATTCATGCCACAATAAAGAAAATTACCTGGATAAATATGTTTGGTAGCATTCTACATCAAAAATTCTATTTTTATCATTTACCTACTCGAGGACGAGCAGGAATTAAGCTTGGGGATGCTTGATATGTCTCCAACGTATCTATAATTTTTGATTGTTCCAAGCTATTGTATTATCTGTTTTGGATATTTTAGATGCACTAATATGCTATTTTATATTATTTTTGGGACTAACTAATTAACCTAGAGCCCAGTGCCAGTTTCTGTTTTTTCCTTGTTTTTGTGCTTCGCAGAAAAGGAATACTAAACGGATTCCAAATGGAATAAAGCTTCATGAATGATTTTTCTTGGACCAGAAGACACCTAGGCGACTTGGAGTGCAAGTCAGCAGAGCCACAGGGCGGCGGCAAGGGTGGAGGGCGCACCCTAGGGGGGCGCCCCTACCTTGTGGGCCCCTCAGTGACTCCCTGACGTAGATCTTCCTCCTATATATTCACATATATTCCCAAACCCTCAGAAGCATCCACGAAGACACTTTTCCACCGCTACAACCTTCCGTTCCCGTGAGATCCCATCTGGAGGCCTTTTCCGGCATCCTGCTGGAGGGGGATTCGATAACGGAGGGCATCTACATCAACTCTATTGCCCTTCCGATGAAGCGTGAGTAGTTTACCACAGACCTACGGGTCCATAGCTAGTAGCTAGATGGCTTCTTCTCTCTCTCTTTGATTCTCAATACCATGTTCTCCTCGATGTTCTTGGAGATCTATCCGATGTAATCTTCTTTTGCGGTGTGTTTGTCGAGATCCGATGAATTGTGGATTTATGATCAACTTATCTATGAATATTATTTGAATCTTCTCTGAATTCTTTTATGCATGATTTGGTATCTTTGTATTTCTCTTCGAATTATCGGTTTGGTTTGGCCAACTAGATTGGTTTTTCTTGCAATGGGAGAGGTGCTTAGCTTTGGGTTCAATCTTGTGTGATTTCTCCCAGTGACAATGTAGTGGTAGCGAGACACATATTGAATTGTTGCCATCGAGGATAAAAAGATGGGGTTTCCATCATATTGCTTGAGTTAATTCTTCTACATCATGTCATCTTACTTAAGGTGTTACTTCGTTCTTTATGAACTTAATACTCTAGATGCATGCTGAATAGCGGTCGATGTGTGGATTAATAGTAGTAGATGCAGGCAAGAGTCGGTCTACTTGACACGGACGTGATGCCTATATTGCATAATCATTGCCTTGGATATCGTCATAACTAAGCGCTTTTCTATCAATTGCTCGACAGTAATTTGTTCACCCACCGTATTATTTGCCTTCAAGAGTGAAGCCTCTTGTGAAAACAATGTCCCCCGGGTCTATTTTCCATCATATTAGTTCCCGATCTACTATTTTGCAATCTTTTATTTTCAGATCTATAAACCAAAAAACCCAAAAATATTTTATCTTTTGTTTAGTTTTATCTATCTCGATCAGGTCTCACCTTTGCAAGTGACTGTGAAGGGATTGACAAGCCCTTTATCGCGTTGGGTGCAAGATTTTGATTGTTTGTGTAGGTGCATCTATTGGAGACTTGGGTGTGTCTCCTACTGGATTGATACCTTGGTTCTTAACTGAGGGAAATACTTATCTCTACCGTGCTACATCACCCTTTCCTCTTCAAGGGAAAAACCAACGCAAGCTCAAGAAGTAGCATCAACCTACGAAGTTCAGTAGTAACTTGATCTGAAGTTTCATGATCATTATCATTAGCTTCTAGTAGGCATCACGGGAACGGTTTTCTCTGATGTGCTACTTTCCAATTCGAGAGAAGGTACAATTACCTCATCAAGTTCGACTTTCCTCCCACTCACTTCTTTCGAGAGAAACTCCTTCTCTAGAAAGGATCCATTCTTAGCAACAAAGATCTTGCCTTCAGATCTGTGATAGAAGGTTTACCCAATTGTTTCCTTAGGGTATCCTATGAAGACGCACTTCTCCGATTTGGATTCGAGCTTATGAGGCTGAAGACTTTTGACATATGTGCCGTAACCCCAAACTTTAAGAAACAACAGCTTAGGTTCCTTGCCAAACCACAGTTCATATGGTGTCATCTCAACGGATTTAGACGGTGCCCTATTTAACGTGAATGCAGTTCTCTCTAATGCATAACCCCAAAACGATAGTGGTAAATCGGTAAGAGACATCATAGATCACACCGTATCTAATAAAGTACGGTTACGACGTTCGGACACACCATTACGCTATGGTGTTCTAGGTGGCGTGAGTTGTGAAACAATTCCACATTGTTTTAGATGAAGGCCAAACTCGTAACTCAAATATTCGCCTCCGCGATCAGATCGTAGATACTTTATTTTCTTGTTAAGATGATTCTCCACTTCACTCTGAAATTATTTGAACTTTTCAAATGTTTCAGACTTGTGTTTCATGAGGTAGATATACCCATGCCTACTCAAATCATCTGTGAAGGTCAAAAAATAACGACACCCGCCGCGTGCCTCAACACTCATCGGACCGCATACATCGGTATGTATTATTTCCAATAAGTCATTAGCTCGCTCCATTGTTCCAGAGACGGACTTTTAGTCATCTTGCCCATGAGGCATGGTTTGCAAGTATGAAATGATTCATAATCAAGTGATTCCAAAAGCCCATCCGCATGGAATTTCTTCATGCGCTTTACACCAATATGACCCAAACGGCAGTGCCCCAAATATGTTGCACTATCATTATCAACTTTGCATCTTTTGGCATCAATATTATGAATATGCGCTACAAAAAAAGACACTTCCGTGATGATACGTGTTTGTCACAGTAGGTCACGTTTTCTGTGATGCATGTACATCCTTGACGATTTTATGACAGAATCAAGATAGTCATACCTATGCTGTCGTAGAAGTGTTCCATGACATTACCAAAATTACATCACGGAAGTGTCCACCTCCATGACGATAAATCGCGCGTCATGGAAGTGCTTTCGTCAAGGGTGACCGACACGTGGCATCCACCGTAACGGGTCGCCGTTAAGCTATCGGGTTCGGTTTTGGATCCGATAACCCGCTAACAGCCCGGACCAATGAGGATTTTCCACGTGTAAAATTCTCATTGGCCGGAGGAAACACGTGTTGGCTCACCGTTGGGACAGATGTCATCCATTCATTGGACAGGAGGCGCCTATGATACGTCGACACGTGGCACGGCCCAATAGAGGCCCATTCCGGTGAAAAGTCCGGCCCGTTTGACTTGGTCAAAAGGTAACGGGCCGGCCCACGGAAAGCCTGTTAACCGCCTGTTCATATATAGCCCATTTACGGCCCGCTAACTGACGGCATGTTACGGCCTATCGGAGTTAAGCCTAGTAGCTTCATCTGGGCCGTCCAATATGATTCCAGTCCGTTGTAACTTCTGGCCCGTGTATGGCCCATGATGTCTTTCGGCCCATACAAGGCCATTTGTAACTCTTGGCCCATTAACGGCCCATGGTGAATCTGGCCCGCAATGAACAGTGTACCACTTTATACCCATTAACGGCCCATTATTCCATTGGGCCTTTTCCAACCCGTGTTATCTTTCGGCCTTCTCAGGGCCCATTTATTCTTGGGCTCATTTCCAGCATTCGGTTACTTACGGCCCGTTATTGGCCTTTTCTGCTTGTGGGCCAAATTCAGCTCGCGGTTATAATCGGCCCGTTTGCGGCCCGTTAACCCGTTGGGTCGTTTTCATAGCATCATCAAATACGGCCAATTAACGAAGGCCTGTTATTGTCGGCCCATGAACGGATGATTCCAAATGTAGCCCGTTTACGGCCCATAATGCAGTCTGTTATTGGCCCATGTTTGGCCTATCAATCATACGCCACATAGAAGGCCCATTGATATTACGGCCCGTAGAAGGCCCATTGTTTCTACGGACCTTAGAAGGCCCATTGTTTCTAGGGCCCATAGGAGGCCCATGGTAACTACAGTAAATATGTAGCCCATGGTTATTGTGGCCTAGTTTTAAAAAATAGGTTATTGCGGCCACTAGCAAACCACGGAAAAAGAACTACACTGACTACAAGCAAACAAATAAACAAGACAACAAGGAAATAAATAAGCAAGCAACTTATGCTAGGCTATCACGGCTATTACACATATTACATCCACTGGGCATCAAAGTTCGCCACCAATGCAAATATAGGGAACAAAGCAGCATATCATATACACTGGTTGTCAAAGTTGGCGACCAGTGCAAATAAACGCCGCAGCAAAACAAGTCCAGAATTGAAACCACTTTAGAAGAGCTCAAGAAACAATATCGTGGGTACCCATAATGCTGGCAAGATGCTTAGCAAGCTTATTAACTTTCTCTTGTTTGGCGCTTAAATCCTCCAGCACTTGCTGTTGCACCAGAAAGTATGCATCTGAATTCTGCAGGGACTTCCTCAGTCCTTCGGCTTCCTATCGCATAACATCTGATCGATGTCTTTCAACTTGAAGCTGAGACTCAAGAAGCCGAACTGATTCAGGCAGCGAGTTCGAAGAGCTGGTGCCAGTAGTAGTAGCTAGTAACTCAAACACTACATCAAGACAGGACTTTGGGATTGTCTCAGTGTCTTCAATATAGTTTTTATCAGCTTTCTTGGAGACCAACAGGGATGTCTCACTATCTTGGACCTTACCTGCATTACTTCCTTTACCATTGCATAACGGGGTGCTCTTCTCCAATATTTTATCCGCGTTCTAAAAGAGAAACAAACAAACACATCACAGGTTTACAATGTAGTATATGAAACTCATTTTGGTAAACCAGTTCAGTAGTAAGGTGGATAGGATAACAGCATGAAACAAACATATATCTATGTAGTATGGTCACTGTATGGTCTATATCATTCTAGTTTATGTTGCCAAATCAAGATAGATACAGTTCGAATCCTATCTATTTAAGACAAAGCAGTAAAGACAGAATATAAGTGTGGGAAACTACACAGCAATAACAACACTTGTAATGTGCATGGCATGAGAACATAACTATTTATTCAATTGAAACTGAAATCAACATAGAGCAAGTCACAATAGCAAACACGTTAAAGAAACAGGTTTAAAACATACCTGTTGCACCATTGGAGTTCCAATTGCATCCTTCAAATTTGAAATTAATTGGTATGAGTAAATACAGTGATGCAAGAGCAAAGTAGTATGAACCATAGCTACGGAACCTAACCTGGGAACAATTCTTCTTTCGCTTTAAGCGTTGACTTGGGGTTCAGAGTGGTGGTCCTCGTGCTTTGGGCACACAGTTGCCTTACTAACTACTCATGTTCGGGTGCTCTGTGGTGGAGACGGTGCTGTGTCAACTGGAACTGGGTTACTATCTGCTGGGGTTGGGGTTAGAAGGGGTGTAGCTAGTTCTCTGTCCAACTGGGTAGGGGTACAATATGCGTGAGTCTGGGTTATGTGTGGTGGGGCTGGTTCTTGGGAAAGTACAACCGTGGTTCTATCTGCATCGACAGGTAGCACAATCTTTTCTGAAGACCGTGCTTTTACTCCCACAGATACTGCCATCACCCCCTCCAATTGAAATGGCTGATAAACAAGAAAAGTATGAATGTACAGACATTGTAAGATAGACAGATGCAATGGATAGTAGGGAAGTAAACAGGGCATGAAATAATTCACATTTATATTGTCTAACCAAACAGAATAGCAGGACATAATTTCACATATATGATGGCTAATTAAACATGATAGCATGACACAATTTCACGTGTATGATGGCTAAATAAACATGATAGAATGACATACTTGAAAATATGATGACTATGTAAACTGGATGACATGATATAACTATACGATGTGTCTATTAAAGTGGTTGGCACGCCATAAATCACAAACATGCCGTCGATGGAAACATGATGGCATGATATAATTCATGGATAGAATGACATAATTCAAAATATGATGACTATGTAAACAGGATGAGATGATATAACTATATTATGTCTTTAGAAAATGGGTTGGCATGCCATAATTCAGATACATGTTGTCTATGTAAACATCTTGGCATGATATAATTCAAATATATGATTTATATACTAAGCAAGTGAGCAGAGGGCAATCGCATATATGATGTGTAAACTAAGGAGATGGCATTCAATATTGTGTATATGATGTAAAAACTAAGCATTGCAATACAACATATGCATGATATGAGTAATATAACCCTGCCAAGTTTGAGCATTCACCTCAGGGGGATAATAGGACTGGTCATCTACCTCTGAATTGTCCTCTGAAGAGCTATCTGTAAAGAGCAAGATATCTGCTTCAGCAGGTAGCATTGTCTGCTCTGAAGACCTTGTTTTCACTCCAGATTTCTCCATCACCAATTCAAATGGCTGATGCACAGGAAGAGCAGTTGAATATACAAACATTGTCGACAAATGCAACAAGAAATACAAAAAAAGGATGGCATGATATAATTCACATATATGACGCTTGGCTAAACAGCATGGCATTGCATAATTCACATATATAATGCCTTGCAACAAGATAGCATTGCATAATTCACATATATAATGTCTTACAACAAGATGGCATCGCATAATTCACATATATGGTAATTAGACACTAAACATGTGGCATTCACACAAAGCATGTCTAAACTAAGCAAATGACATAGCAATGCAAGATACCATACGCACGATATGAGCACCATAACCCTGCCAAGTTAGAGCATGCACCTCGGGGGGGAAATAGGACTGGTCATCTGTCTCTAAATCCTCCTCTGAGGAGCTATCCGTAACCAGCAAGACATGCGCTACGTCAGATAACATTGTCTGTTCTGAAGACCTTGTTTCCACTTCAGATTTTTCCATGACCGTGTCGAATGGCTGATGCACAGGAAGAGTAATTGAATGTACTAAAATTGTTGACAAATATAACATGTAATAAAAAATGATGGCATCATATAATTCACATATAAGATGACTGGCTAACCAGGGTGGCATTGCAAAATTCACATATATGATGCCTGGCTAAACAAGATGGCATTGCATGATTCACATATACGATAAAGAAACTAAAGAGATGGCATTGACACAAAGCATGTCTAAAGTAAGCAGATGACATATTTGATGTATACAGTAGCAATGCAAGGCACCATATGCATGATATTACCAACATCAGCATGCCAAGTTAGAGTGAAGACCTCAGGGAGTAAATAGGAGTGGTCTTCTCCTTCTGAATCCCCCTCAGAACAGTTATCTTCCTCTTGATTACGATCCGAAATGGGTGGAGGGGGGCTGTCTTTGTGCCCACCATGGAGCGACGTCTGCATGAAATTTTATTGCCATGCAAGGCTCGTCTCTTTTGCTCTACATGTTCAGTTCCATTTCGTACAATAACTGACATGCATAGGAATAAAACATAGTGAGATTATGTAAGGAGTGCATGCACAAATCCAGAGTGATGGTAGCAAACTGTGGATAGACCCAAAACCAATGATAGCAGGCAGATAATAGCTTTAGTTAAAAAATACAGATAATGGCTCCTTTAATGTTTGTTTGCACCCAACATGAAACTCATAGTAGACACCCGAGATTAACCAGATAGTAGATAGATAGTACTGATTGCTGCCCCAATATGTACCCCACAACCATTTAAAAACTCAAGTCTCTGCATTAGTTTGGACCTGACTCGGAGTTTAATAGGTGAACACGACGATAAACTAGCATGTCATCATATTAAGTGATGCATAACGTAAGCAGACACGGAAGAGTGCGACCTCTCTGGCGGTCCCGTGTAGTCCTCAAGGTCATCTGCTCAGTTGATGATGGTAATGCAGTTGTCGTGGCGGCTGGCGGTGGGGAAGAAGATCTGAGGCGGCGAAAGACAACCTGGAGAGCGGATCCCTGTTGTGGTGAACCCTTCCGTTGTTGGAGCAGCTGAGCTGGGGTGGAACACAGCGCAGCAGGAGTAGGACAAACCACACAAGGTTTTCTTTGACACATATCTGTAACATAAGTAATTGTGTAAGGGCTTGTTTGAATTTGAGGATTCTAACAATGCAGGGATAGGAAATAGACATGAATAGGATAGGAATGCACGTGCAAAACAGAGAATTTTAAAACACATGATTTCTGCCAATCTGGGTGTTTGATTCACAAGAATTGGAAGATCACACGATGCAAAGAAGCATGGTGAGATTAAGTCCAACCACAAGAAAATGTACAGTTATAATGCTATTATGCTACTATATCTTAGTCTTGTGCTTCATGAATAGGAATTTGAAAAGGAGGACAAGTGGAAATTAAAATTCCTATGATTTTTCTTTTAAGGAGACACTAAAGGAACAAATCCTACAGTTTTCCTTTGCTCCATTCCTTTGAACCAAATTCATTAATAGTAGTACCATAGGAAACTTTCCAATTCCTATGTTTTTCCTTCACTTTTCCTTTCAAGCACTGGCGATTTTAGTAGGCAGGCTTGAGCAAGGAAAAGCCTACACTCAAAAAATGTTTTTGTGCTACTTCTATTACTTTGGACCCAGGCCACTGCCCCAACTAGCTCAACTCCCAGGCCCATCGACAAATGCACAGCTCAAACACGCAGAGATAAATAATGATGGCGTTCAAGAGAGTCCATCACGGATAGCTAAGTTGCCTGGTACCTCACTGCCTGTCATATAGTAGGATAAAATAATCGTATTTCACGTTACTACGTGTGCTCAGTGGACAATATTTATAACATGTAGAGTAAAAAACAGATGCAACAAGTGTACAACCTCTTTGGTGAAGCCATGTCGATCTCAGCGTGATTGGGTTGGTCGGTGAGGATGCTCCGGCATCTAGAGATGGAGCCCGGGGTACTGCTCCACTGTGATGGAGGGTTTCGTCGTTGGAGCAGCTCTGGTGAGTTGTACGATGTCGAGGCTGAAGCAGGACAAGAGAGACAACGTTAACCTAAGTTGAATTCTAATAGCATCTCCAATAGATGACGTAAAATACATAACCACAAAGTGCTAGATGTAAAATACATCAGCCGCTCATCTCTGAACTTAACTGTCGAAACTGAATTTAACAGTCGAAACTGAACTTAACTGTCAAAACTGAATTTTGCTGTCGAAACTGAATTTTATTGTCGAAGCTAAACACACTAGTAGCAGAAAAGCAGTAGCAGCAGCAGCAGCGCGTGCAAGAGCCGGGGCAGCTGGTCGTGTAGCAGCATCAGGTGAGGCTACACGTGAGTCGACTGACTTTTTCATCTCTGGTCAGTCGATTTTCCAGCTGTTGGATACAAAATCAAGGGCCTGCACTTCATCTTCAACCTCCACCCCCCTGAGCCGCCAGCCACCACCGGCCAAAGAGCCGCCCCCCGCCGCCCGCGACCGACGGTGCGCCGCCCCGCCCGCCCAAAAACTACTCCCCACCGCCTATCCGCCGCCGTCCCGGCCATCCCTCTAGCACCCCCCCCTCTGTGCCGAGCTTTTTCTCCAGCGATCCCCACGCCACCGCCCCAGCACCGTCGGCGACCACCGCCCCCACCCTGAACCCTAAGGCAGATAGTGGGGTACCTCTCCGGCGAGCCCCCCTCCCCGCTGCGGCTGGTTCTTCCTTAAGTCCAGCGAGCCCCCCCCCCCACCCCTTGAAAATCGACTGACTCAAAAGTCGATACAGTCAACTGAAGTGTAGCTAAATCAGAGCAGCATCGCAATCAAGAGCAAGAGCGAGAGCAGTAGCGCGAGCAAGAGCAAGAGCAATAGCAAGAGAAGACCAAGCAGGGGACCGAGAGTAAGAGCAGAGCATTAGTGCGAGCGGGAGCTAAAGCAGCAGCAGCTCCTACTGATATGGAGGTCGCCGCCGAGGGAGCGACGCCATGGAGGAAGTGGCCGGCGACGTCGCCATGGATGGCGCTGCGCCGTGTCGGCTCGGGACCGAGCGCCGGCAGCACCATGAGATCGAATCAAGAAGAAAATGCGGTGATTAGTGTACAACCTCTTTGGTGGCGCCGATTCGGACTCAGCTTCATCCGAGGAAACGGTGATGATGATGCTCTTCCGGTGGTGCTGGTGAAGACGGCGGTGTGGGAATGGAGGTGGCGCGAAAGACGAGGGGAATGTCGGGTCAACTCCTTGGAGGTGGAGGACGGGATGGCTGAACCGGCGGGACGACGAGATCGACGACGGATCCTCATCCGGTACGGTGGATGAGGGACATCGAGGTGTTGCTGTGGACGACATCGTCGAGGAAGAGGCTCCGGTTGGGTGGCGGACGGAGGAGGGTGTGGGGTTTCGCGGGTTTTCGCGGCCTCGGTGTACGAATGGGTGGGCGGATGGGATGGGAGTGGGGAACCGTGGCTTAGGGACGCGCTTGTCCAAAATGTGGGGTAAGTTATGAAAGTACCCCCACCGATTTGACCTAGGCGGTTCTTTCGGTTCAGGGGTATCACGGGCATTTCGCGTGTCGGGATTTCACAGGAGGTGGGAGTTTTCGCGCGCGTTGTAATTTTGGAATAGCAAGGCGCAGGTTGAGATGGAGGGAGTTGTCGGAGCACAACAAGACAAAGATATATCTTAAATATTTCGGGGTAAAAAGGCGCGGGTTGAAGAGGAGGGAGTTTCGCAGCACGATAGACAGAGACACTAGCTTGAAATCTCGGCATAACAAGGCGCGGCTTGAAAATTCGGGAGAACAAGCTTAACGTGTACCAAAAAAAGACAATTCGCACCTCATCACTAGAGAGAGCCACGTCCCGTTTTACTATATTACTAGAAATGCATTCAAATACAACAAAAAAATAAAAAAATGGGGACAACAAACATATCGTGTACAGTACCAAAACAATTTGCATTTCCCTCAACAATAAAAAACAATGTGTGTTGTCTAGCATATGGACTAAATTTGAGTACATTTTCCCTGTTTGAATGGGATTGTACTCGGGTTAGTTATACAACCATCTAAATATTATCTTCACAACACATGACATGAATATAGGAGAAGTAAATTCCTATATAAATACGAACTACATGTACATACGATCTCAAATTCAAATATATGTATCCATTTTATGTTGAATTCAAATCATAGTACATGTCTGCTCTAGCTAGATGTTCGGAATCTAAACCATGTATGATATACTAGGTACAATGTGTTTAACAAGCACAACACACACAAACACCATTTAGACTAGTAAGGTACACGTGCATTGCACGCATGAGATTTGGCAACCAAATTATGAATAAATACCACATTATAGCATGTACGCTTTGAGTCATATATGCATGATGTAGATGTTCGTTTAATTCTTATACTTCATTTCATTCAAAATCATCTAGCTTTTATAAGAAAGCTAATCTATTTTAAGATTCATGGAATTGTGCATTGTAAGGCATAAAGTAAAAAACAAATAACGGCAAATCATGTAGAAAAACATTTGGGCAATTCTGATACGGAAGATTCTAGAACAAAGAAGAAGTGCTTGTGTTTTGAGGTTTGTGCATTATGCTTAAGTTCAACCATGGAGTCTTCTAGATTGTACATGTGGCAAAATCTGGTGGAATCTAGATGATATCCAACGGCCAGTAGTGCTCAAATTTGGCATCTCTGCACCATCAGATTGGCCTCATCCAACGACCATCTTTCAAAGTTAAAGTTATCCGCACACTATATAAAAAATATAAAATATAATATATATAGGGGTATAGATATAGATATGTGATGCGAAAGCCACCCGTCATCTCCAATTAGATTAGTGTGTCCATGCACGGATGCAATGTGGCCAAACGACGTCTGACATCGATATCTCAAATTCAAATCAGTCTGACCTTGTTTAATGTGTATACAGTACAACATGCTCGTTTCCAAACCACACCGTGCATATCTCAGTTATATTCATGCATGCATGGGTTTCAAACATCATGATCTCTTATTCAAATATTTGAATTCAACTTTACATTTATTATGACCTCACCTAGTCTTTTACACCCACATAGTCGTCTTCTCTTTTATAATTGTACCACTAACTTTCTCTCGTGCATGCATGCACACACAGTACCAGTCGGCATTATCCATCGCACACATGCAATATTTTTCTTCAGGTTGGTCTCCCATGCATGCACACACACAAACCTCCCCCTCTCCATCATATCGGGCATTCTTTATCTCTCACGTGCATGTGCAATGATCGATGTTCCTCTATGTGTGTGTATATATAGCAAGGTCTTTCATAGTTTCCCACACAAACCGATCAATCTATATATCTAGTGAGGTCTCACCCTCTTTCTCACGTCCACATCGATCAATCTATACCTCTCTATATAGGATTGCATAGCTAATACACACATATTAATTATATATCCAACGTCCCCCTCTCATCATCCATGCCTTCCGCTTCATCTCTCAGACGCGCGCATAGTGGCGAAGATAGGGGCAGCAAGGGCCCTGCCCCCCCTAACAGCACTATATATCGAGGCTAATATGAATGTGATCATTAGACAATTGCTGGTAAAATGGCTTCAGTTGATGAATTGGCCCTCCTCGTAAAGGATTAGCAATGCTTGGCCCCCTAGCTCATTTATTTTTCATGGCTCCGCCACTGTGCGCAACAGTGCACGTTCTCGCCCCCTCTCTTTAAATATCGATCTCGCACTTGTGTACTCCTTCATAGTCTCCCTCCACTTGGCACCTCACACCATCTACTAGCCCCCAACCGGATTTTGCCACATGTACAATCTAGTAGACTCCATGGTTGAACTTAAGCATAATGCACAAACCTCAAAACACAAGTGCTTCTCCTTTGTTCTAGAATCTTCCGTATCATAACTGCCCAAACTTTTTTTCTAGTTGAATTGCCATTATTTGTTTTCACTTTATGCTTTACAACGCGCAATTCCATGAATCATAAAATAGATTAAGGGCTTCTTTGATTCAAAGGATTCTCAAAGGAATTGTGGAGGATTCTAATCCTTGGGAATATTTCCTAGCTTGGTTGTTTGATTCGTAGGATTGTAAACCATAGGAATTTTTCCATAGGATTCATTTGCACTAGATTTCATAGGAAACATCCCATCCACTCAAACCTCTTTGAAAGAATCCTGCATTTTTTCTATGCACAATCAAACACTCGTACAATCCGGTAGGATTCAAGACGACATTCCACTCTAATCCCATGTTTTTCCCATTTCCGCGTTTTGGAAATCCTACGAATCAAAGAGGCCCTAGCTTTTTTATAAAAACTAATTTATTTTGAATGAGATGAACTATAAGAATTAAATGAAGGTCTACATCAGGCATATATGACTCAGAGCTTACATGCTATAGTGTGGTATTTATTCATAATTTGGTTGCCAAATCTGATGCGTGCAATGCACGTGTACCTTACTAGTACTTCGAGTATGTGCAAAACACGTAAATTAGAATTCCAATGGCACGATACATAGTGTCTCTCTTAGAGTTCATGAAGCCACGTGGCACATGTGGAGGCATTTGTAAACCCGCTTAGTCATCACCGTTGCATTCAGATCATCTCCTAACATCTATAAAACATCACTGTTTTCTTTGTTGGACTCGCCCTACCTATTTATTCTCGATCGTCCGATTGCGATCGGATGGACCAAATTAGCCCCTAACCAAAAACCCATGTGCTATTTATAACAGTCCAAACCCTAGACTAGCCGACCCATCAATTATTTCCTCCCCGCCGCCGCAAAAACCTCCACCTTGTCTCCTCTTCGTTTTTCCCTCGGGATCGCCAGCGACCCAGATCACCACGCCGCCTTCATGAGCCGTCCCCTTGATCCACCCATCCACCTCAAGCACCCGTAGGTGCCTTCGTCCGTGCGCCACCGGAGCCCCGAGCTGTCGCCCCATCGTCCTTCGTCCTCGCAACCGCCTTCATCCACAATCACAGGAGCTCCTCCCGAGCGGGAGCGCTCGCGCCCGAGTCCCCAGCTGGCCCAAGCTCTCCTCCAACCAGAACCCCAGCGCCAGCAACAACCATCTCCCTTGCGAGCCCCTGCTTCCTCGCGCTCCGTCGCCGTCCCGCTCATCCAAGCATCCGCTGTTCGCCGCTATGGATGCCGCCATCCGAGCTGCTCAAGCCGACGCCGTCCAGGGTCCCGACGACCTCGCCGTCCTGGCCTCCTCCGCCGCGCCGGCGAGCGCGACGCCGGAGCACCATAGGTCGCCGTGTCTCATCCTCCCGTCCTTCTCCTGCTCGCCTCCCCTCTCTCTCTCATCCCTCTCGTTCTCTCTCTGACTAGGAGCACCAACTTCCGCCACCATCGCCGGAGATGGGCTCCCGACGCCCAGGTCCGCTCGGATCCGGCTGCATCCGCGCCATCCCGGTCGCCAAGTCCCGCGCCGCTGTCGTCTTCACAAACTGCACCAAGTGCAGTCGAGCCCTGCTTCCCCTGCGCGTGCTCCCTCCTGTGCGTTCAGATCGACCAGCAGCAGGTCATCGGTGCGTTGACCGCGTCCCCTCCACCTCCTCGTTCGATCCAGCCAGGAGCAGCCCAGGGACCGGCCTCTTCCTGTCTTTGCATCGAACGGGCCAAGGCCCACTGGGTGAGCAGCCCCCCTGTGCTCTGTTGGCCCTGCAAGTTTATGCCCAATGCACGTGTTTTTCCTCTGTTGCGATTTAGCTATTATCTGGGATTTACTGTTTTACAGAAAAGTCCCTCTAGATCATGCATTTAATAACTCACAAACCATGCATCACATGTAAATAATTTATATATGTAAAATGCTTAGAATTTTGTGTAGATTAATAATTTGCAACTCTCATCCATGTTTAAAATGTTTAAAGTTGCTGTTTGTTTAATTTTGCATAAATAGCATGTTAAAATGATTTATTTCATAACTAATTAACCGTAGCTCCGATTTTAATAAACTTTATATGTAAATGGGGTAGAAAAATGCCTAGTTTAACATGGTGCACTTTATTTTGCTGGTTAACAACATTAAAATTGTGTTTATGGCAGAACAGTACCAAATCTAAAATATGGACATGAGGATTTTCCGAAATTGTTGTTTGTTGTTCCGGCCTCATTTAAACTTGCCTAGATAGATAGTCTTACTATGCTTCACCCCTTGCCATGTTTAATAACATTTAATATTGTTGGGTACATAAACAAGAGCGAACTAAATAACTTGAATGTGGTGTTTCGTCAATATGCAACTCGTTGCATATTGAGCTCCACTTAATTTGTAGTATTGTTTGTTGCATTTTGCCATGCCATGCCTCATTAAAACGGACATGCATCATACTTGATTGTGCATCATGCCATGTTTATGTGATGATTATTTACTATGTTGTTTGTTTCTTTCCGGGTTGCTTCTCTCGTTAGCTTCGGTTTCGTTCCGGAGTTGTGAGGATTCGTTCGACTACATCCGTTTGTCTTCTTCATGGACTCGTTCTTCTTCCTAGCGGGATTTCAGGCAAGATGACCATACCCTCGAAATCACTTCTATCTTTGCTTGCTAGTTGTTCGCTCTGTTGCTATGCTGCGCTACCTACCACTTGCTATATCATGCCTCCCATATTGCCATGTCAAGCCTCTAACCCACCTTTCCCAGCAAACCGTTGTTTGGCTATGTTACCGCTTTTGCTCAGCCCCTCTTGTAGCGTTGCTAGTTGCAGGTGAAGATGAAGTTTGTTCCATGTTGGGATATCATAATATCTCTAATTTAATTAACGCATCTATATACTTGGTAAAGGGTGGAAGGCTCGGCCTTATGCCTGGTGTTTTGTTCCACTCTTGCCGCCCTAGTTTCCGTCATACCAGTGTTATGTTCCTTGATTTTGCGTCCCTTACGCGGTTGGGTGATTTATGGGACCCCCTTGACAGTTTGCTTTGAATAAAACTCCTCCACCAAGGCCCAACCTTGGTTTTACCATTTGCCTCACCTAGCCTTTTTCCCTTGGGTTTCCGGAGCCCGAGGGTCATCTTTATTTAACCCCCCGGGCCAGTTCTCCATCGAGTGCTGGTCCAAACCGAGCGATGTCCGACGCCCCTGGGCAACCAGGGTCTATGCCAACCCGACGTCTTCCTCATCCGGTGTGCCCTGAGAAAGAGATATGTGCAGCTCCTATCGGGATTTGTCGGCACATCGGGCGGCTTTGCTGGTCTTGTTTTACCATTGTCGAAATGTCTTGTAAACCGGGATTCCGAGACTGATCGGGTCTTCCCGGGAGAAGGAATATCCTTCATTGATCATGAGAGCTTATAATGGGCTAAGTTGGGACACCCCTGCAGGGTATAAACTTTCGAGAGCCGTGCCCGCGGTTATGTGGCAGATGGGAATTTGTTAATGTCCGGTTGTAGAGAACTTGACACTCGACTTAATTAAAATGCATCAACCGTGTGTGTAGCCGTGATGGTCTCTTTTCGGCGGAGTCCGGGAAGTGAACACGGCTTTTGAGTTATGTTTGACGTAAGTAGGAGTTCAGGATCACTTATTGATCATTGCTAGCTTCACGACCGTTCCGTTGCTCCTCTTCTCGCTCTTATTTGCGTATGTTAGCCACCATATGTGCTTAGTGCTTGTTGCAGCTCCACCTCACTACCTTTTCCTACCCATAAGCTTAAACAGTCTTGATCTCGCGGGTGTGAGATTGCTGATTCCTCGTGACTCACAGATTCTACCAAAACAGTTGCAGGTGCCGAGGATACCAGTGCAAGTGATGCTACCGAACTCAAGTGGGAGTTCGACGAGGAACTGGGTCGTTACTATGTTTCGTTTCCTGATGATCAGTAGTGGAGCCCAGTTGGGACGACCGGGGATCTAGCATTTGGGGTTGTCTTCTTTTCTTTTGGTTCCGTAGTCGGACCTATGTGTGTACTCTGTTTGATGTATGATTTATTTATGTATTGTGTGAAATGGCGATTGTAAGCCAACTCTTTATCCCATTCTTGTTCATTACATGGGATTGTGTGAAGATGACCCTTCTTGCGACAAAACCACAATGCGGTTATGCCTCTAAGTCGTGCCTCAACACATGGGAGATATAGCCGCATCGTGGGCGTTATAAGTTGGTAATCAGAGCCATCCCCGACTTAGGAGCCCCCTGCTTGATCGAATCGCTGGCGTTGTTGAGTATAGAACAAAAATGTTTTGAGTCTTAGGATTATATATATCGGAGAGTAGGATTCTTTTTACTCCTCAGTCCCTTCGTCGCTCTGGTGAGGCCCCCTGACGTAGAAGTTTTGACTTTTCTCTCCTCAAATTTCACTAAAAAAATAGGATCACGCGGGTATCTTGGAATTGTTCCAATGGTTTTGTGACGAGAACATTGTTCTTGGTGCCTCCTGACATTTAGGGGTTGTGGCAGTGTCCCGGGGAGTTGAGCTCCGAGGTGTTGTCATCACAATTTTATCGTTGCAGTTCTGGAATACCTGAGTTTCGCCGACATCGAAAATCTCTTTTATGCAGTTGTTGGTGAGATCACCTCGACGCCACCCAGTACTGGGGCGGGAGTTCGGGAATATGGCCATAACTCGTATAACGGATGCTTTTCGAAGGTTGAGGTAAAGGATTTCCGAAGGTTTCTTGGTTATGTGTTGACGGATGGATACAGCTGGATCTAGGTATTGTTAGTTTGGGTGAGATATATTGTGTCCCCTGTATCACCAACACCTGATTGCATAACCAGAAAGTTTAGGGAGTTTATAAGTGGGAATTCAAGTAGCTCCTAGGATATCTTTCCGACAGATGCATGATATGAGATTGGGGTTCGACGTCTAGTGGTCCGCCTTTCCACGGTTGGTTTTATAGTGGTCTCGTAGTGTCTTAAAGAGTCCTTGGCTATGCCGACTCGGGGACGCTTCGTATGTCATGTGCACTGCCTTGTACATGATGGTGCTGTATGATCGAGCTCGTGTGGGCCCCACCACGAAAACTTCAGACGAAATCTCTATCATATATTTGTTCCGGCTTATTCTGCAAGCCAAATCCTTTGTTTTGTTTTAATTGTGGTATTCGAGTTGCTTCGATGTCAAGTGTTGATTCCATACCTTATCCTAAGCGGTGTTCTCATATTTCTATGTGGATGATAATCCTTCTTGATTATCGAGATTGTCATGCCAATTCTTTCCAACCGACGTGCTCTTTTTCAAGTGGATCCGATATTTCAACATTCGCGAGATTAATTCTCAGTTCTTTGCAATGGTGTTTGCTTCATCCGTCCCAAGTTGTCTTTGTTTTCCCGCCCTCCCACCCTTTTTCTTCAAGGACTAAGATTTCTTAACCAAGTATCCTTTTTATTAATGGGAAGTCTCTCCATTCTTTTCCGTCAATGTTCTTATCCGGTGATTTCCCATGAAGATACTAACGGAGCTTCAAGTTTATTATTCTTCGTTCTTTTTCTTCTCCGATGGACTCAAGTCAAGCTTTCAGTGTTGATCGTATTCTTTTCCTCGTTTCAAATGTTTTCTCATGCCGGTGCACCTCTTAATCATCCACCTGTTGCTATTCATGTTTATCTGGAGTGCTAAAGATATCCCAGAAGATTCAAGTTTCTATTCGTAATCCTTTCAAGCTATTTCGAGGTCTTACTTTATTCAAGCAATTTAATTCAACCGGCACAATCTTTCTTTTAAATCGTTCAACGGTGTATCTTTTGAGTGGGCCCTAACCCACAGGTCTTTTCCCAGGATCTTACCTGACGCTTCTAATTTTTCAGAGCTATTCTCAAATTCATTGCAAAGTTTGACGTAAGAATGAATTATCATCAGTCAAATGTCTTTCTCCAAGTTCTTTCAAATTCTTTTCATCGTTGGTTCAACCTTTCTAATTTTCATTCCGGAGTGCGTCAACAATTCATGGTGGTGTTTCTCATCATCATTCTCAACATTTGAAGACCGAAGAAGAATTTCTCCTAAATCTTGGACTGTTCTCTTGAAGATTCATGGTTCTAACTTGTTGCCATCCTCTCAAATTGTTTCCAATCGCGCAATTCTTTTCTTACCCATCCGGAGCATTTCAGAGTTGTTTTCATTTCTTGATCATCCAAAGGCCATCATTTTAGAAGATTTCTTCGTTCTAAGTTTTCAGCTTAGTTCTCCAATTATTCTAAATTGATGTCTCTTCGTTCATCTCCATATTCTTACCGGTGCATCGTTCAAGTATCCTCGAGTCAGCCCATGATCTCTTCGTTCTCTTTTATCTAAATTCTGTCAAGTATCTTTATTTGTTTTCTAATTCTTCCCGATGAATTGCGCCTTTGCTACTTTCATTTCCAATTCTTACGGTGGTTCGTTCAAGAGTTCTCTTCTTTGGTTATCATATAAATTTATTCGTTGTTTCCATCCTACCGGTGGTTCGTTGAAGACTTTTCTCAAGTTTGCGCTATATCTATCTTAATCCTTTCTACGAGAATAAGTAGTATGCCAAATCCGTTGCTTGTCATCAATCTAAATTGGTGAAGGATACGTGTAATGTAATTCTTATTATTGTTTCCTCCAAGTGATTAATTCCTTCTTCCGGAGTTCGTTCATGATATCAAATTTTCGGTTCCAAGTTGTTCAACTTTTCTTTCATGAGCTCCAAGTTATTTCAATTATATCATTTCAAAGCTTCATCTAATCATTGCAAGGCTTCTCCCGGAGTTCTTTTCAACTTTCCCTTTCGTTTGATCATTCTTTTATTACCGGAGTTCTTCATGGAGGCTCTACATGGTGCTTCGTCAGGGATTCTTTTCATTCTTCAATTGTTCTTCAAGATTTCTCTTGGAGTTAAGATCCGCCAAGCTATACTCTAAAATAAACATGGTGTTCAACACATGTTTTGTTTTTGTGGAGTCCAAGCATTCTTCATCTTGCATTCCAAAGTGCAATTCTTTCTACCTTATCGTTTGAGATGGTGATATGTCATTCTTGACAATTACTTTCCATGTTCCATGTTTCACGTGTTGTCAAGAATGAGATATTTTAAATCCATTAATCTCTTTGTTTGAGTTATCTTGTGTCATATTCCGCTTAAAGCATTTCCTAAGGAATGTTACTATTGTGGTGCTTATCAATGATCCAAGTTATCTCTTTATCATCTTGGTGGAAGAAGTTTTTCATCTCGCTGGTGTTATCAATTATATTATTTGTTTTCGTTAGTGGCAGAATTTCCCTCAAGTTTTGAGATGTCTCCATAAGCCCATGAAGATCATATCCTTTCTTTGTTGGTTTTTCAACAACTCCGTTCTATCCTTCTTTTAAGGATGCTCTCTCAAATTCGTCTGTGGTAGAAGTTGTTGTTCTCTTCTCCGTTCTTTTCATTACACTCGTTTGTTCTGGAGGCATTGTGATGTTGCTCTCTTCACCCATCATATCGCTTTGTCAAGATCATGTTCTTTTATTGCTTATCCATTTAAACGGAGTGTTGTGTCTATCATTCCTCTTTTAACCGGAGTCTCATTCAAGTGCTTTCATTTTGCCAAGTCCATATTCTGTCCCTTCCATTTTCAACCGGAGTGTTGTCGTAATTGTTCTTTATCGTTCCTTGTACATCTTGTGTCAACCGGAGTGCTTACATGTACTTCTTGTCCATCGTAACCATTTTTGTTCGTCTTTCAACCTACAAGGTTCTTGTAATGTTCCTTGTTCCTCTTGCTCAACGGAGTGTTTTAAATTTTGTTTCACCTCCGTCGTGTCATTTCTTCAAGCTTTGCGACCTCTCAAGGTTCTTTGGTTTCACTCGTTGGTCAAAGAAGCAACTTAGTTTTACCTCTTCTCCTCATCTTCCGTTTTCCCTCTGGTGCCATCCTAGATCTCGGGACGAGATCCTCTTGTAGTGGTGGAGTGTTGTAACGCCCCAAGACCGATGCTCCAGACGCCTTCCATATA
Organism: Aegilops tauschii subsp. strangulata; assembly: GCF_002575655.3. NCBI lineage: Eukaryota > Viridiplantae > Streptophyta > Magnoliopsida > Poales > Poaceae > Aegilops > Aegilops tauschii. The sequence continues at coordinate 512,580,062 of NC_053037.3, read as the reverse complement.
TTTCGTGTTCGCCATGTGTATTTATTTGTTTGCTGCATTCATCATCACATCATACGCATGGCATCCGCATGGCATCCGCATGTTTTCTTAAACTCGTGGTCCGTTCGTAGTTCCCGCTTCTCCCTGTTGCCTTCGTTGTCCCTTCGAGACCAACCGTTCTTTTGTTGTCCGACCGTCTGAGCCTCTCTGCACAATGCACAAAACCCCTTCTCGCGCGTCCGAAACCTGTCCCGAACCCGACCCACTCAGTCATCACCATTGCATTCAGATCATCTCCTAACATCTATAAAACATCACCGTTTTCTTTGTTGGACTCTCCCTAACTATTTATTCTCGATCGTCCGATTGCGATCGGATGGACCAAATTAGCCCCTAACCAAAAACCCATGTGCTATATATAACAGTCCAAACCCAAGACTAGCCGTCCCATCAATTATTTCCTCCCCGCCGCCGCAAAAACCTCCACCTTGTCTCCTCTTCGTTTTCCCCTCGGGATCGCCAGTGACCCAGATCACCACGCCGCCTTCATGAGCCGTCCCCTCGATCCACCCATCCACCCCAAGCACCCGTAGGTGCCTTCGTCCGTGCGCCACCGGAGCCCCGAGCTGTCGTTGCGTCGTCCTTCGTCCTCGCAACCGCCTTCATCCACAATCACAGGAGCTCCTCCCGAGCGGGAGTGCTCGCGCCCGAGTCCCCAGCTGGCCCAAGCTCTCCTCCAACCAGAACCCCAGCGCCTGCAGCAGCCATCTCCCTTGCGAGCCCCTGCTTCCTCGCGCTCCGTCGCCATCCCGCTCGTCCAAGCGTCCGCTGTTCACCGCTATGGATGCCGCCATCCGAGCTGCTCAAGCCGACGCCGTCCAGGGTCCCGACGACCTCGCCGTCCTGGCCTCCTCCGCCACGCCAGCGAGCGCGACGCCGGAGCACCACAGGTCGCCGTGTCTCCTCCTCCCGTCCTTCTCCTGCTCGCCTCCCCTCTGTCTCTCATCCCTCTCGTTCTCTCTTTGACTAGGAGCACCAACTGCTGCCACCATCGCCGGAGATGGGCTCCCGATGCCCAGGTCCGCTCGGATCCGGCCGCATCCGCGCCATCCCGGGCGCCAAGTCCCGCGCCGCTGTCGTCTTCACGAACTGCACCGAGCGCAGTCGAGCCCTGCTTCCCCTGCGCGCGCTCCCTCCTGTGCGTTCAGATCGAGTAGCAGCAGGTCGTCGGTGCGTTGACCGCGTCCCCTCCACCTCCTCGTTCGATCCAGCCAGGAGCAGCCCAGGGACCGGCCTCTTCCAGTCTTTGCATCGAACGGGCCAAGGCCCACTGGGTGAGTAGCCCCCACAGCCCCCCTGTGCTCTGTTGGCCCTACAAGTTTATGCCCAATGCGTGTGTTTTTCCTCTGTTGCGATTTAGCTATTATCTGGGATTTACTGTTTTACAAAAAAGTCCCTCTAGATCATGCATTTAATAACTCACAAACCGTGCATCACATGTAAATAATTTATATATGTAAAATTCTTAGAATTTTGTGTAGATTAATAATTTGCAACTCTCATCCATGTTTTAAATGTTTAAACTTGCTGTTTGTTTAATTTAGCATAAATAGCATGTTAAAATGATTTATTTCATAACTAATTAATCGTAGCTCCGATTTTAATAAACTTTATATGTAAATGGGGTAGAAAAATGCCTAGTTTAACATGGTGCACTTTATTTTGCTGGTTAACAACATTAAAATTGTGTTTAGGGCAGAACAGTACCAAATCTAAAATATGGACATGAGGATTTTCCGAAATTGTTGTTTGTTGTTCCGGCCTCATTTAAACTTGCCTAGATAGATAGTCTTACTATGCTTCACCCCTTGCCATGTTTAATAACATTTAATATTGTTGGGTACATAAACAAGAGCGAACTAAATAACTTGAATGTGGTGTTTCGTCAATATGCAACTCGTTGCATATTGAGCTCCACTTAATTTGTAGTATTGTTTGTTGCATTTTGCCATGCCATGCCTCATTAAAACGGACATGCATCATACTTGATTGTGCATCATGCCATGTTTATGTGATGATTATTTACTATGTTGTTTGTTTCTTTCCGGGTTGCTTCTCTCGTTAGCTTCGGTTTCGTTCCGGAGTTGTGAGGATTCGTTCGACTACATCCGTTTGTCTTCTTCATGGACTCGTTCTTCTTCCTAGCGGGATTTCAGGCAAGATGACCATACCCTCGAAATCACTTCTATCTTTGCTTGCTAGTTGTTCGCTCTGTTGCTATGCTGCGCTACCTACCACTTGCTATATCATGCCTCCCATATTGCCATGTCAAGCCTCTAACCCACCTTTCCCAGCAAACCGTTGTTTGGCTATGTTACCGCTTTTGCTCAGCCCCTCTTATAGCGTTGCTAGTTGCAGGTGAAGATGAAGTTTGTTCCATGTTGGAACATCGATATGTTGGGATATCATAATATCTCTTATTTAATTAACGCATCTATATACTTAGTAAAGGGTGGAAGGCTCGGCCTTATGGCTGGTGTTTTGTTCCACTCTTGCCGCCCTAGTTTCCGTCATACCGGTGTTATGTTCCTTGATTTTGCGTCCCTTACGCGGTTGGGTGATTTATGGGACCCCCTTGACAGTTTGCTTTGAATAAAACTTCTCCAGCATGGCCCAACCTTGGTTTTACCATTTGCCTCACCTAGCCTTTTTCCCTTGGATTCTCGAGCCCGAGGGTCATCTTTATTTACCCCCCCCCCCCGGGCCAGTTCTCCTTCGAGTGCTGGTCCAAACCGAGCGATGTCTGACGCCCCCTGGGCAACCAGGATCTATGCCAACCCGACGTCTTGCTCATCCGGTGTGCCCTGAGAACGAGATATGTGCAGCTCCTATAGGGATTTGTCGGCACATCGGGCGGCTTTGCTGGTCTTGTTTTACCATTGTCGAAATGTCTTGTAAACCGGGATTCCGAGACTGATCGGGTCTTCCCGGGAGAAGGAATATCCTTCATTGATCGTGAGAGCTTATAATGGGCTAAGTTGGGACACCCCTGCAAGGTATAAACTTTCGAGAGTCGTGCCCGCGGTTATGTGGCAGATGGGAATTTGTTAATGTCCGGTTGTAGAGAACTTGACACTCGACTTAATTAAAATGCATCAACCGTGTGTGTAGCCGTGATGGTCTCTTTTCGGCAGAGTCCGGGAAGTGAACACGACTTTTGACTTATGTTTGACGTAAGTCGGAGTTCAGGATCACTTCTTGATCATTGCTAGCTTCACGACCGTTCCGTTGCTCCTCTTCTCACTCTTATTTGCGTATGTTAGCCACCATATGTGCTTAGTGCTTGCTGCAGCTCCACCTCACTACCTTTTCCTACCCATAAGCTTAAATAGTCTTGATCTCGCGGGTGTGAGATTGCTGAGTCCTCGTGACTCACAGATTCTACCAAAACAGTTGCAGGTGCCGAGGATACCAGTGCAAGTGATGCTACCAAACTCAAGTGGGAGTTCGACGAGGAACTGGGTCGTTACTATGTTTCGTTTCCTGATGATCAGTAGTGGAGCCCAGTTGGGATGATCAGGGATCTAGCATTTGGGGTTGTCTTCTTTTCTTTTGTTTCCGTAGTCGGACCTATGTGTGTACTCTGATTGATGTATGATTTATTTATGTATTGTGTGAAGTGGTGATTGTAAGCCAACTCTTTATCCCATTCTTGTTCATTACATGGGATTGTGTGAAGATGACCCTTCTTGCGACAAAACCACAATGCGGTTATGCTCTAAGTCGAGCCTCGACACGTGGGAGATATAGCCGCATCATGGGCGTTATAGCGTTGTCGCGACCTCCTTGTGTAGATTGATCACAGTGACGTGCTGCTTGTTCCAGAAGAATGTACTCGTCCTCTCTGAGCCACACTGGCGGTCATGCACGAAGCGAAGATGTGCACGCATGCCACGCACGCACTCATTCCCTCGCATGCACACATGGGTACACGGTGTCGGCGTTCTGGGAACGGGGGTCGCCAGACTTGCCTGCCTGCAGCCCACGGCATGGCTTCGCCAACGGCCTGGTACAGCCCATCTTCACCAACAACCGCTTAAGACCCTCGCGAGGGGCCAAGCCTCGCGAGGCGGATGACACAAGAGCTCCTCAGGGGCGGCCTCGTTAGGCTGGCTTGCGAGGAGTGGAGAGATCAAGGCGAAGGGGCACCTCGCGAGGTTCACATGACGTGAGCCATGACGACCGAAGCCAGGCGGGCACCAGCGGGCGTAGAGTACCAGTATCCTCTTTGGTGCTAAAGAGGCAGGCGCAGGCGAGGAGTCCCGAGGCATCAGGCAAAGGTTTCCATATTGGTGCAACGAGACCGAGACCAACAGGACGGAGGTCACCGTGGAGCCCACGGCGGCGTCACCACCAGAGCCTTTGGCAGGCGAAGACCACCTTTAGTCAGCATAGCTTGTACTAGTTGTCTCCCTTCAAAATTGGTCGTTGTGGGATCCCTTCCCGCCTAACATTTGGGAAGAGGACCAGGGCCTCTATAAATAGGACTAGCCACCATCCTAGCAGGGGACTTATCATTCAGATCATCGTCAACTACACAAGCTCACCAAGCTCAAGAACACCTCTCCTCAGGAGGCTGTTCTTCCCTTGTACTTGTTCATCCTCAGCCTATAAGGCAATCCACCACACCACACTGGAGTAGGGTATTACACCACATCGGTGGCCTGAACCAGTATAAACTCTTGTGTCCCTTGTTCTTTGGGTTTGGCAAGCTAGGCCTTGAGATCGTTGAGAGTGTGAGCTTGGGGAAGAGAGATCTTCATGCGCACCCCAGTGTTCAAACCTCAAGGGTTTGCCGGAACCCGTAATCCGACATTTGGCACGCCAGGTAGGAGTGCGCTGAAGCCTTTCTTCCGTCGATCCATGTTCCGTTGCTCCGCCGCATCCATGGCCGACGCTCGCCGATCTCGCGCTGAGCACCGGGCCGCCCTTGCCACCCGTGTCGCTCAGACGGCTCCTGTTGGTGAGCCTCCCCATCGTTCTCCATCACCCACCGCCAATGCCACCACCGGCCTGGCGGGAAACAAGCAGCAAGCATCATTGCTGCACCCCTCTGTGCAGCAGGACGGCCGCACCGCCACCCCGTCGCTGACTCCGGCCAGCTCATCGTCCCACGCTCGTTGCGCCCCCACAGACACGCAGGCCGCGCTGCTCATGGCACATGAACTCCTGCGTTATCGCCCGGTCGACGACCTCTACGAGGACAGGTTGGACCGCATCACCGAGCTCGTTAGCGCCGCTGGGGGATCTCCCGTACCATCTCTCTCGCTGCCTCGCCCTCCTCCAGCCGCAGGGGACGTAGCTCATGGAGCGCCCCCACCACCTCCGCACCAAGACGACGCCTTGGCACCAAGACGCCCGGCCCCTCGGCGCGACCTGCCGCGCCGGGCGCTCGCACACAAAGAAGGAAGCTGGCAAGAAGTCCCCAGGCCACGAGAAGGCGCTCCCGCACACCCGGCGCCGCCATGTCAAGACCGCACGCCGCTCGCAGCGGCGGCGCGTGGATGACAAGATCAGGCTCCACCTCCGCGACGGGCTTCGGTGACCACGGCAGGCTGCCGTGCCTTCACTCCTGGGCTACGTAGCATCGTCTAGCCCGGCAAATTCAAGCCAGACCTGCCTCCGTGCTGCGACGCCACCCCCGACCCCGCAGAGTTCTTGCAGCTCTACGAGCTGAGCATCGAGGTAGCTAGCGGGGACGAGAAGGGCATGGTGAACTGGTTTCCCATGGCCCTCAAAGATGGCGCGCGCTCGTGGCTCCTCAACCTGCCCGCGGGATCGGTCTCCTCCTGGGGCGAGATGCGCGAGCGTTTCGTCGCCAACTTCCAGGGCACTCGCGTCCGCCGGTCGCGGGAGACCTACGTCGCATCAAGCAGCAGCCGGGAGAGACCCTACAGAAGTACATCCAGCGCTTCAACAACGTTCGCCTCATGATTCCCAAGGTGACTGACGAGGCCATCATCTCGGTGTTCTCTGATGGCGTCCGCGATGTAAAGATGAAGGAGAAGCTCGCCATCCACGATGAACTATGCATGGCCCTGGAGATGTTCAACATGGCGACCAAGTGTGCAAGAGCTGAGGAGGGGCGCCTCTCCCTCCTTGAGCTCCCTGCTGCCGACCCAGAAGAGAAGAAAGCCAAGGCCAAGGACGCGAAGCGCAAGGGAGTAGCCATGCTCGTGGTGAAGCCGGATATGAAGCGTGGCCAGGACCACCCCGAGTCGTCCAAGAGCAGCCGTCCATTCTGCGCCTTCCACAACGTTCACAGCCGCAACACCAACAATTGTCAAGAGCTCAGGGCCATTCGAGATGGACGCTTCGGTCGACGCCCCGAGCGCAACGACCGGGGCTACAACCGAGGAGGAGGACGAAGTGGAGGACGCTGGGACGACCGCGGCCCCCGCCAGGGGTGGCGCGACCGACCTCGTGAGGACCACTAGCAAGACCAGCCTCATGAGGGTGCCTGGAGGGACCAGCCTCGTGAGGACAGTCCCCAAGGCAACGCCGGCCTCCCTCCGCTGCTGCCACCACCAAGGTGGAACGATGACCACCATCAGGATGAGGGGGCTGGGGGCTTCCAGGAGCCACGTGCCATCGCCTGCATCTTGGGTGGCGCTCAAGCCCCAGCCTCTCAGTGTATCTTCAAGCAGTTTGCTCGTGAGGTGAACGCGGACCTTCCGAGGCTTGAAGCCACGCGCCCGTCCAGGTGGTCCAAGTGCGCCATCACCTTCAGCTCGTTAGACCAGCTCAAGTGCGCGGCAACCGCCGGTGCCCTCCCGATGCTCTGCTCACTCGTCATCAGCAACGTTCAAGTCACCAAGACCCTCATCGCGGCAGCGCAGGGCTCAATATCTTGTCCGTCGAGACATTCGATAGCCTCCAAGTGCCATATGATCAGCTACAGCCTACCAAGCCCTTCTCAGGAGTGACCGACGGCTCCACTACTCCGATAGGGCAGGTCCGCCTCCCTGTCACCTTCGGCCACCGTAACAACTACCGCACAGAGCTCATCGACTTCGACATCGCCCACATCCATCTGCCGTACAACGCCATCCTTGGGTATCCAGCATTGGCCAAGTTCATGGTAGTAACCTATCGTGGCTACAACATCCTCAAGATGCCAGGGAGCGGCGGCGTCATCACGGTCCCCTGCGAAGAAAGAGATGCGGTGGGCTCCCTTGAGCGTGCTTTCCGAGCCGCTGCGGTTGAAGACCCAGACAACGAAGGCACCCTGCACCCTCCTGAGGCCATCCCCAAGAAGAAGAAGCAGCTACTCCACCCAGGGCCTCAGGAGAGCGGCGTCTCCAGCGGCACCACCTCAGGATCCGCGCCCGCAGCTGGGGCGCCTCCCTCCCTCGCATAGGAAGGCGTGCCCGACGCCCTCCTCAGGCAGGGCTCGGGGGCTCTCTTCTGGAGGGCCCCAGACCTAGCCAGCATCATGAGGGAGGCACTCGGGCACTGCATGGAGGCGTGCTTCGCCGCACGTTTCCCTCAAGAGGGCGCAGGGCGTGGAGCGCCCAGTGCTCAGGAGTTCATCACCAAGGCAACCCAGGAGCTTCAAGAAGCAAGAACCATACGTGGCGACCGTCGCCCACCACCGGGCGCAGCCCCCCATCCTTGCGAGGACGGCCGGCTACGCGTCTGCGTCGACATTCCAGGGCTCAACAGGGCCACGTCTCAGGAATGCATCTGGCCTTCGCACGTTGGGCGGTGCGAGGGTCCACCACACAGCTATGTTCGCATGTCGTTTGGCCTGCCGAAAGTGGCTGTCACCTTCCAGCGCCACTTACGGAGCCTCCTGAAGGCTCAGGAGGCCAGGCATCATGAAGTCTTGGCAGAGATGGCGACGATCCTCCAAGAACCACCCGAGCCCCCGGAGCCTCCTGAGGCTCAGGGCCCTGGTGGCTCGTGAGGAGCGACTCCTTCGCCGCGCAACTTTAGCTACTTCAACACTCCTTCGACAATAATACCAGGTGACGTTTTTCGGTTTACTCGGCTGGGAGCGCTCCTCGGGCTGCATCATTCCCAGGTCGCACGGGCCTATCCCTACGGCATGAATCTTTTTGCACCTTTAGTTTACTCAGTTGGGGGCGCCCCTCGGGCTACATCATCCCCAGGCCGCTTGGGTCCGTCCCAGTGGCATGTATCGCTCTCGCATCTACACGAACTAGCTTGTCTCCTTGCATGAGTTCCCTATGGTTATCACTTGCTTGATTACATCTCAAGGCATCCCGCATCACTGACCGATCTCCTGTTTACCACACGGTGAGAGCTCCACCTATCGGCACGGTGCTTGTGCTCGGGTCCGTCCCTGCAATGCTGATAAACTTGAGAGATCGAGCTGTGGCTTGTGGCCCGCTCCGCGCACGTCACCTCATCAGATCCTCAGTGCCACAGTCTTCTTGTGGAACAATCAGCAGGGCTATGTTCCCTCTCCAACTAACTCGCAGGAATCTCTGGAGCGCCAGCCACTGGTGGCCTCGTCAGCTCGTTCCTTCTCTCGCACCATTCGCTTGCGCGTGAAAGGGGGGCTCCTGAGCATCGTGCCTCGGAAGCTCTTACTGACTCTCCAGCCCTCACCCCCTGGCCTTGACCACGACATCGCAACCTGGCATACCAGCGGCGGCTAAGCCTTGCTCGAGGGTCGGGACCCGAGAACGCAGAGCACTCTGGAGGGCGCGAGAGGAGGAATGATCTAACGTAAGCCTGACCTAGTAGCACCACCGCCGATGCACGAGCCGGGCACGGCACAAGGGCTCGACCCAGGATCGCTAAAGATAAGTCGCACGTTCAAGCCCGACTGGCGCTATGACACGAAATTTCTAGACCAGCGGCCTTGCCACGGCAACACCACCTACCTTTCCTACCTTCAGGGAGTTGCTTGCACGCTAAAGGGGACCTCTTGAGCATCACGCCTCAGGAGCTCTCACCGGACCTCGGGTCGCTCACCTCCTGGCCTTGACCATGGCATCACGACCTGGCATACTAGCGACGGCTGAAGCCTGTCTGGGGACTGGGACCTATCGGCGTAGAGCGCCAAGCTGCCGCAAGGTTAGAAAGGGGGACCAAGCCGATGCAAGACGCGCAATCGTAGAATTTCATAATAAGGATGATATTGACACAAAAGGCACTACATACCCTTTACACGCCCCCGTGGGGTTCATCTCGATTCCTCACAGGGAACAAAAGGAGAAGGCTATCGGAAGCTGTATCTATGGGCATCGCCGTCGACGCCACCATCAACAGTGGGCCACGGGAGGCTGACGCCAACCCCATCCAGATCAGCGGCGACGACGAGCAGACGCCGCTGCTGCGCTCCGGGCACGGCGGGAGCTCGGGGGCACGTAGCTATCGTCGCTCATCTCCGGAGTCTCGTCAGGCTCGGAGATCTGCTGGACTCCCAGGCACCACCACTGCCACTGGACGGGCTGTCGGCGGGGTCGGCGCCAGGCGCCATGCCCTCCTGGCGGCTTCCTCCCAAGCAGCACTCCAGCCGGCGACCTTCCCCGTCGAAGACCTTGAAGAATAGCGTGGAGGCGCCATCGTACTCGAAATGGATGGCGAGGGCCACCTCCGCGCGGCAGACGCGGGCGACCTCACCCCATCCGCGAGTCATGAAGATCTTGCCCGAGGAGACGACCTCGATCTCTGCTCCCGTTGCCGGAGTGTTGCACTCAGCGTGCTGCAGCCACAGCTCGAGTGGCCCCATCGGCGGCATCTCAGCGAAGAATTGCGGGAATCGGATCCATGTGCGCGGCGGCATCGCCGCCCATACCACGAGTTCGCGCGAGGAGCCGTCGGCGTGGGTTCGTGGGGCGGCGGTGCGCATCACCTCAGCGTCGCCCCCGCGGCCGTGGCGCGAGCGGCGCGAACCGTTGCCCCCTTCTCCGGGGCCTTGCGCCTGAGCATACAAGAGCAGCGGATAGCCAGGGGGAGGCCGCTCGTACCAAGGCCTCGTCACCTCCGGCCTCAAGACGACGTCACGAGAGCGGGCCAGTCTCTTCTTCGGCGGGAGTGGACCAAGCTCTTTGCGAGGGGCCTTTCCCTTCTGGTCAGTGGAGAACCTTTGTATCGGCACCATGGGTGCAGCAGCAAGGCTGTGAGGCAAGGAATAAGAAGAAGCAGGCGGAATGGAGGAAGAGATGGGAAACGGGGGCTCCGCCCCCTCCTCATTTATAGCCAGGAGGAGGCCAACCGTCGGCCTCCACGATCGCAGGTAATGATGGCTTTTCTGCATGCACCAGGGACTCGACAAGTCGGGCAGTCGCCGAGGCGATGTGGGGAAGTGGAGACGCCCATGTCCTCTCAATCGCCACGCGTCAATCAAGGCCGCAAGCGGTTGGGGCTCGCGGTGCTCCGCACTTGCCCCTTGGCTTTGCCTCGAAGCCAAGTACGAGCGCGCCTTGGGGTCGGGGGTTACTGTCGGCGTTCTGAGAACGGGGGTCCCCAGACATGCCTGCCTGCAGCTGACGACGTGGCTCCACCAACGGCCTGGTACGACCCATCTTCACCAACAACCGCTCAAGACCCTCGCGAGGGGCCAAGCCTCGCGAGGCGGATGACACAAGACCTCCTTAGGGGCGGCCTCGTTAGGCTGGCTCGCGAGGAGCGGAGAGATCAAGGTGGAGGGGCACCTCACGAGGTTCGCATGACATGAGACATGACGACCGAAGCCAGGCAGGCGCAGAGTACCAGTTTCCTCTTTGGTGCTAAAGAGGCAGGCGCAGGCGAGGAGTCCTGAGGCATCAGGCAAAGGTTTCCATATCGGTGCAACGAGACCAAGACCAGCAGGACAGCAGGACGGAGGTCACCGCAGAGCCCACGGTGGCATCACCACCAGAGCCTTTGGTAGGCGAAGAACACCTTTAGTCAGGATAGCTTGTACTAGTTGTCTCCCTTCAAAATTGGCCGTTGTGGGATCCCTTCCCGCCTAACATTTGGGAAGAGGACCAGGGCCTCTATAAATAGGACTAGCCACCACCCTAACAGGGGACGGACCATTCAGATCATCCTCAACCACACAAGCTCACCAAGCTCAAGAACACCTCTCCTCAGGAGGTTGTTCTTCCCTTGTACTTGTTCATCCTCAGCCTACAAGGCAATCCACCACACCACACTGGAGTAGGGTATTACACCACATCGGTGGCCCGAACCAGTATAAACTCTTGTGTCCCTTCTTCTTTGGGTTCGGCGAGCTAGGCATTGAGATCGTTGAGAGTGTGAGCTAGGGGAAGAGAGATCTTCGTGCGCACCTTAGTGTTCGAACCTCAAGGGTTTGCTGGAACCCATAATCTGACACACGGGGGGACGCATTTTTGTACGAAGATTCACCCCATGTGATAATTTGACGCCTGTAATGTCCTTCACTTCGTTGATGGTCAATTAATATAGCGCATGCAAATTGAGTGGACGTGAGGGTGGAAGAAAGACATTACTACTCCACTGCGCGCATGCGAGTAGTTAAATCATGGGCTGCTAGTTCTTCCATTGGTCTCCTTCGTATTTTGTACCAATTTTAGACCATATTTGTAAGTAACATAATATTTATGCATGTCATAAAAAGTGGCACAAAAAAGGGGGCCAATAAACCAGGACGCAGGCAGCATGATCATTTTTTTCCAGGGCTACTGTTGGTAGCCTTTGTATTTAAATATGTATGGAGTGGAGTAGTACTATCTTTATCTTAGCCTCGTAGGGCTCTCCCAGCGCCTAGGCTTGCCTCCCCGCCTCACCCACCGGATCCAGCCACGGAGGATCCCGCCATGGATAATCCCTTAGATCCCAGGATCCCACGGGCTGCCCTCTCGATGCGGCACGCAGCACTGCCGCCTTTGAGCGAAACCCACATGTGTTTTAGAGGGGATCCATTGCTCTGGAATCATAGATTGGGGGCGCCGGAGAACATGTCAGGGCTGCATTTCAGGTGGCGGGCAACAAGGGCAAATCAGATCGAGGAAGCGTCGCATCGATCGGAGAGAAGTTCCAAGGAGCTGCGCCTGGCGCAGCACAAGGCGGAGGCGCAAGTCGATCTCAGGGGAGAGATGCTGAGGGATGTCAGCATCTGGAGGCGTCACATTGATTTCGAGCTAGGGCTAATGGCAGAGATCATATTCACGGAGTCGACTGCGGAGGAAAGAACGCGCATGCCTGCGCAATGGCATGAGCAGCCGGTGCAACTGTCCAAATGGGCGGTAGGAGAAGCCAAATCCCGGGACCAGTTGCGGCGGTGCCGCTGGGCATGCATCGTAGGCAAGGTGAGCTGCCCTCCTTCCCCGCCAGCGATGCAGTGACCTAGTCGGTTGCTGCTGCAGTGAACTTGCAATGCCATGTCGGTTTGCAACCTTGACAATAACTCCATCTATATGTATTGTATTCCTGTGAAAATACTTGGTTGTTTGGAAAAATATGGTAATTGATTTATCACTAGTTTTAGAATGCTTGGTCGTGACAATTAACCGAAGCCACAACCAGAAGTCTCCATCGCGAAATACTTTACAGCCAGTCACACCAACAGACTGTCGGTCAGACCCATAGCTCACCGAAGGGACACACATCGGCTTGGTCTGACATGTACGATGATACGTCTCCATCATATCTACTTTTCCAAACACTTTTGCCCTTGTTTTGGACTTTAACTTGCATGATTTGAATGGAACTAACCCGGACTGATGCTGTTTTCAGCAGAATTGCCATGGTGTTATTTTTGTGCAGAAATAAAAGTTCTCGGAATGACCTGAAACTTCACGGAGAATATTTTTGGAATTAATAAAAAATACTTGCGAAAGAATCAAGGCTAGGGGGCCCACACCCTGTCCATGAGGGTGGGGGCGCGCCCCTGCCTCGTGGGACCCCTGGTGCTCCACCGACCTGAACTCCAACTCTATATATTCACGTTCGGGGAGAACAAAATCACAGAGAAGGATTCATCGCGTTTTACGATACGGAGCCGCCGCCAAGCCCTAATCTCTTTCGGGAGGGCTGATCTGGAGTCCGTTCGGGGCTTCGGAGAGGGGAATCCATCGCCATCGTCATCATCAACCTTCCTCCATCACCGATTTCATGGTGCTCACCGCCATGCGTGAGTAATTCCATTGTAGGCTTGTTGGACGGTGATGGGCTGGATGAGATTTATCACGTAATCGAGTTAGTTTTGTTAGGTTTTGATCCCTAGTATCCACTATGTTCTAAGATTGATGTTGCTATGACTTTGCTATGCTTAATGCTTGTCACTAGGGCCCGAGTGCCATGATTTCAGATCTGAACCTATTATGTTTTCATGAATATATGTGAGTTCTTGATCCTATCTTGCAAGTCATTAGTCACCTACTATGTGTTATGATCTGGCAACCCCGAAGTGACAATAATCGGGACCACTCCCAGTGATGACCATAGTTTGAGTAGTTCATGTATTCACTAAGTGTTAATGCTTTGGTCTGGTACTCTATTAAAAGGAGGCCTTAATATCCCTTAGTTTCCAACAGGACCCCGCTGTCGCGGGAGGGTAGGACAAAAAATGTCATGCAAGTTCTTTTCCATAAGCACGTATGACTATATTCGGAATACATGCCTACATTACATTGATGAATTGGAGCTAGTTCTGTGTCACCCTATGTTATAACTGTTGCATGAATAATCGCATCCGGCATAATTCTCTATCACCGATCCAATGCCTACGAGCTTTTCACATATTGTTCTTCGCTTATTTACTTTTCCGTTGCTACTATTACAATTACTACAAAACTATCACTGTTACTTTTGCCACCGTTACCGTTACTTCCATACTACTTTGCTACTAAATACTTTGCTGCAGATACTAAGTTATCCAGGTGTGGTTGAATTGACAACTCAACTGCTAATACTTGAGAATATTCTTTGGCTCCCCTTGTGTCGAATCAATAAATTTGGGTTGAATACTCTATCCTCGAAAACTGTTGCGATCCCCTATACTTGTGGGTTATCAAGACTAATTTCTGGCGCCGTTGCCGGGGAGCATAGCTCTATTCTTTGAGTCACTTGGGTTTTATATCTGCTAGTCACTATGAGGAACTTGAAAGACAAAAGAACTAAGATTTTTCCCTCAACTACGAGGGGAGGTAAGGAACTGCCATCTAGCTCTGCACTTGATTCATCTTCTGTTTTGAGTAAGCTTGCGACACCTAAACCTGCTTCTGCTATTAATTCTGATATGTCGCATGTTATTGATGATGCCACTTTTGCTATGCATGATACTTATGATGAAACTACTTCTATGGTTGATACAACTGTGCCACTTGGTGAATTTCTTGATGAACAACTTGCTAGGGCTAGAGAGAATGAAATTATTGAAACTAATAATATTGATGAAAGTGATGATGAAGATTCTCCCCCTAGATATGAATTGCCTGTTGTGCCTGAGGGCTATGTTATGGATGAAGAAACTGCTAGAGACTTTCTTGCTTGCAATGATAGGAGTGATCTTAAGAAATTATTAGCTAAGCTGGAAGAAAAATCTCAGAATGCTAGAGTGAAATATGAGCCTGCTTTTGCTACTTCAACTATCTTTATTACTGATAAAGATTATGATTTCTCTGTTGATCCTGAGATAATTACTTTGGTTGAATCTGATCCTTTTTATGGCTATGAATCTGAAACTGTTTTGGCGCATCTTACTAAATTAAATGATATAGCCACTGTCGGTGTCTAAACCGGCGGATCTCGGGTAGGGGGTCCCGAACTGTGCGTTTGGGATCGATGGTAACATGAGACGGGGGGCACGATGTTTACCCAGGTTCGGGCCCTCTCTATGGAGGTAATACCCTACTTCCTGCTTGATTGATCTTGATGAATATGAGTGTTACAAGGGTTGATCTACCACGAGATCGTAATGGCTAAACCCTAGAAGTCTAGCCTATGAGTATATGGTAATGAACCTGTCCTATCCGGACTATGCCCTCCGGCTTATATAGACACCGGAGGGATCTAGGGTTACATGGAGTTGGTTACATAGGAAGGAATCTTCATAATTGGTCGCCAAGCTTGCCCTCCACGCCAAGGAGAGTCCAATCCGGACACGGGTATAGTCTTCAGTCTTCGTGTCTTCACAGCCCATCAATCCGGCCCAATGAGTAACAGGCCGGACGCCTGAGGACCCCTTAGTCCAGGATTCCCTCAGTAGCCCCTAAACCTGGCTTCAATGACGAGGAGTCCGGCGCGCAGATTGTCTTCGGCATTGCAAGGCGGGTTCCCCTCCTTCTGAACTCCAAGATAGTTTTTGGATGAGATGATTGTATCCGAACCTGCAACACATTCCACACACAACCACAGAGAGAATATAATATTTGCACGAGTCTAATCTGCTGACAGTTTTTATGACGCTACGCCTGTCCGGTTATAATCTTGAACCGTTTTTCATCTGCCACCCCACGTTGCGAGACGCGGTTGCTATTGGCACGTCTTGTCGAAGCAGAGATCGTGTCCCCTTATTGCGAGATTCTCATAAATGCGGGCATGGGTAACCCCACTGCGCCACTTGCACAACCATTGGGAATAGGCGAATCTTAAGGCGAGCGAGGAGGCGTTTAATGTTTGTTGCCTTTATAAGAGGATAAGGATCCCTTCTTCCTCTTCTCACACGTTCTCTCTGTCTCCGCCTTCCCGATCTTGAGCTCCAGCGCCCAAGTTCCAATCTCCTTTCCACCCCAGCAACCATGTCCGGATCTGGTGGTCAGGGCAAGTGGATGCTCTCCTCCGTCACGGAGGAGGACATTGCTGAGCTCCGGGCGGCCGGATATTTGGCGAAGGAGATCGCCCACCGTCTGCCGGCCGAGGGACAGATCGTCCCCACGCCAGAGCCCTGTGAGAGGGTGGTATTCATCCCCCATTTCTTCTGCAGGCTAGGGTTTCCACTTCACCCCTTCGTCCGCGGGCTAATGTATTATTACGGGGTAGATTTCCATGATCTGTCCCCGAATTCCTTCCTCAACATTTCGGCGTTTATCATCGTATGCGAGGCCTTCCTCCGCATCCACCCCCACTTCGGACTGTGGCTCAAAGTCTTCAATGTGAAGCCGAAGGTGGTAGATGGCCAGCACGCGGAGTGCGGAGGGGCAATGGTGAGTAAATTGTCCAACGTCTCTTGGCCCAAAGGCACCTTTGTGGATACACTGAAGGAGTGGTAGAAGCAGTGGTTCTACGTCACAGAACCACGTGGCACCACCTGGGCCACGGCTGCCGAATTCTGCTCCGGCGCTCCTTTGCGACTCACCTCTTGGGTCGAGAAGTGTCCGGACTGGTGCTCCCCTGACGAGCTGATAGCGTTGTAGACGCGTGTTCAGAGCATGGTAACCAAGAGCGTCAAGCTCGTTGATGTGATCCAGGTGATGTTAGTTCACCGGATCCTTCCAGTTCGCCGGATCCTTCCATGCCAGCGCCGAAGCCGCCCGCTGTGGGAGTTCAATCCAAAGAAGCACCGGACCCTGGTGAGGCTCTTCGAGACTATGAACGAGGGCGCATGGAAATTGCTCTTCAGGGGCAATGAGAAATCCCCGGCCACGGATTCGGACCGTGGTCGCGATTGTACACACCCGGCCAGCAAGGTATGTTGTTTCGAACGAGTCCTCAACCTAATCGTTTCGAGGATGATGTGTGAGCCTTTGTTATTGCTCTTTCAGGACTGGATGGAGAGGGCAAAGCGGATCCAGTGTCCGGCTCCGCTGCCTGAAGAACCAGTCATCCCGCGTCTAGCGGAGATGCTGGTACCGGCGCCGTATAAGGCGCCGGAGAAGAAGGCCAAGAAGAAGGCAAAGGGGGCCAAGAGCGGCCTCCGTCGTAAGGGTACTTCGGACATGGCGTCCGAGGATGACGAGACTCATTCTTTTGTCCCTGAGGACAATGACGGGGAAGAGGAGGAGGAAGAAGAAAACAATCCTCCCCCTCGAGGAGCGAAAGAAGAAGAGGGCGGCTCCGGCGCATCTGGAGGCGGAGGCGCCCAAAAAGGGGAAGGGCGTTCCCGCGGTCAACACCGCGTGGGACGTTGACAGCAGTCCGGAACGACGCCCCCGCACTAAGCCCCAGGCCGCGTCGTAAGTGACATGGCTTATTTATGCGCACATCCAACCCTTTCTCTCCATTATCTTGATGTGGTTAACCGTACCATTGCAGTCCGGCCCGCGACCTGATCCAGCAATCCTCGTCTGGAAGTTCGTTGGCTTCGTCGGAGATGGCGAGCCAGTCGCCACCGCCCGCTTATTCCCCCGGGGCCGGTGACGACACCGAAGTGCTGTCCCGGAGGGCCGATCCGAACCGGGGAGGAACCCAGGACGCTGTCCGGGAGGCGCCACGAGGCGAAGCCTCCACTGCCAGACATATGGAGGGGATGATCCCCATGGAGACTGGCGAAGAGGGCCGCATCCAGCTTGGCCCTCAGCCGAATACAATTCCAGAGGCCCATATGGCTCTGGAGTCAGGCGGGCAGCCCCCTATGAAGGAGGGGGGTGCACCGCTTCTGCCGGTGGTCCCTGCCCATCCAGGGGCACCGGATAACCTCATGGAGGCGCTACAAGGCGCCTCCATTATGGAAGAGCGTCGTGTCCTTATGGGCACGGTGATCGAGAAGGTTCAGTCTGCCAAGAGTGGACTGAACGAAGCCTGCAGCAACCTGTTGACAGGTTTCGAGGTAAGTGACATAGAAAGAGAAAAAAACCATGTAGTCTGTAGCCCCTGAAACACTGTCCGGTGCTCGGCAAGAGGAACCGGACAGAGGAACAATCCTCTAGTGTAGGAGACTAACGTGATATGTGTGCATGAGCAGGCGTCGCTGTTGGCCGCAACCTCACATGCTGCCAAAATTTCTGAACTGAAGCAGAGGCTGGAGCGGACCGAGAATGAGCTCGGTGAGGTTACAATGTGGCTTCAAGAGAAGCAAGGTAGGTATCGTCTTGTTGTGTGTCCGGAAAGAACAAGCGTTGCATACGGACCGTAATGTCGAAATGTGTGCAGGAGCCGCAACCGAGGTGGAGGCCCTAAAAAAGGTTCTGGCCGAAGCCGAGGGGAAGGCCGTAAAGCAACAAGCCACTCGAAAAAAGCTTGAGGCCCGAGTTAAGGAGGTCCAACAGGAGCTCCAAGACGCGGTGAAAAAATGTGAGATCTTGGAGAATGATGCGTCGTCTCAAAAGGCCGAACTCTCCAAGGCTTGTCAGAGCGCGGAGACCGCACGAAATGAGGCCCGGGCCGCCCTCCAGGAGATCCAGGAGGCTAGGAAGATCACGGCGGGTAAGGCTTTTAAGATGCAAAGCAAGTATGCGGAGAAGCAATACCTTTTACTAACCCGGGTTCGGAGTTCCCCAGGGGCTTTTGCGGATTTGCCACGTAGCGTATAAGTTCTACCAAGCCGAAGGAGGAGGTTCGACGGAGAAGTTATTCTGGACGCAGTATGCGACGCCAGAGCATCCCGTGTCCTTCACCGATCAGCTGAAGCAGCTGGTGGAGCTGCACAGGGTGGCCGAACTAGCCATGAAGGATTTAACAATCCGGCTATGGCCAGCCGAAGCTATGCCCGGCAGCTACTTCGGACTTGTGAGGCGGCTAGTGGAAGCCTGTCCGCGGCTGGACGTGATCAAGCGCTCTGTATGTACTGAAGGTGCCCGTATGGCCTTTGCTCGCTGCAAGATGTGGTGGGCGAAGATGACCGCTGTTGAAGTGGCCAGCGGGCCGCCAGAGGGCAAGGAGCACCGCACACCTGAAAAGTGTTTTGCGGATGTCCTAGAAGGGTCTCGACTTGTGGAAGCTCAATGTTCGAAGGACATTATTCTCGAATGAATACATTCATGTTGTCCTTTGCCTTGTATTATAAAGACAAAGCTTGTTTTGTAATGTAATTTCGTTATGCTTTAAATTGTTTCCTCCTGTGCGGCTGTGTTATATGCAATCTGAGGGTTGGCCAGTCGTCGGCTTCTGCCCTCATGTAATTAGTACGGAGGATTTCGGGATGGGATCTAAACAATCTTGATCCAATTATATGGTCCTTGAAGGAGTTGTTTAGCGCAACGAACAAGGCAATCAGACTATACGGCTTAAACGCCCTCACTTAGCCATAGGAGTTTTATAATTAAGCAAGTGCGCAGCCCCTGGTCCAAGCCAGGGTGCTGCCAGCATCTGATCGGGAAGTGCCGATCCTTCGCCTGACGCGGAAAAAAATCTCCAACGATTTTGTAACCCTCGAACAGCTGACCGGCTCTCGCCGTATCATGACAGTCAGTTTTCGGCTTTCTCTACTGAGGTGCTCATCCAGTCAAGGCCAGGGCACAATCTCAGTAGTTCTCCCTTTACTACCCTAGCCGATAGAGCGGAACGTAGGGTAGCAAGCACAGGAGCCGGGCAACCCAACTATTGACCAAAGACATGATTTGGAGCCAATGCATATAATGCTAAATTTTGGGGTGCCGAACTTTTATACAAGAAGTGTTCGGACTTTGTTGCCGTGTTATGGGGCGATACGCAGCCCCTGGCGAATATGAAATGTACAAAAGAGTACCGATGTAGCTGATAAGCAGATCGGAATAAAATGAAGTAAGAAGCAAAAACCACAGAAATTGGGCCGCAAAACATTTTTATTATAACTGAATGGATACGTCAAGGCGTATCTTATACAAATAGTGCAATAAGCACCCGGGCTATTTAACATGCCGGGATCAAGAAGAGGCAGTGTGCAGGTCCTGAGAAATAAGTAAAAAATACCGTCAAGAAGAACATATGGGGGTTGCCCTACGCACCTATGTTGCATGCCTCCTTTGTATGCCGATCCTTCGAAGGGGTTCATGATGAGGCTCGCGAGAAAAGGAACTTGAAACGGAAAGGAAAACGTATGTCCGGGGTCGGTCTAGACGAACTGTAGATCCCGGGTTAGCTTGTGCCTCCGCCGACGTCCATGGGATTTCGAGTGCGTAATTATGTACGCGTGGTAAGAATGCCACTACCTCCTCGGGACTGGGACGAAGGCCAAATTGCTAGTCGAGCTCTTGACGAGCCTTACTGTCCTGCTGCTGTGTAGTTCGGAACTTCTTGATGGTGTCCAGGGGCTCGGCAGCCACACTATGGTGCTGCTTGAGAAGACCGCTCTATACCTCTGCTGCTAGGGCGGCGGTGTGCTCCTCTGTTCGGAGGGAGCGTTCCGTGTTGCCATTGACTGTTATGACGCCGCATGGGCCGGGCATCTTGAGATTGAGATAAGCATAGTGTGGCACTGCGTTGAATCTAGCAAACGATGTTCGTCCGAGCAGTGCGTGGTAGCCGCTGCGGAATGGGGCGATGTCGAAGATTAACTCCTCACTTAGGAAATTGTCCGGAGAGCCGAAGACCACTTCCAGCGTGATTGAGCCCGTGCAGCGGGCCTCAACGCCTGGTATGACTCCTTTGAAGGTAGTCTTTGTTGGTTTGATTCGTGAGGGGTCAATGCCCATCTTCCGCACCGTGTCTTGATAGAGCAGGTTAAGGCTGCTACCACCGTCCATTAGGACCCGTGTTAGGTGAAACCCGTCAATAATTGGGTCCAGGACTAGTGCGGCTGAACCACCATGGCGGATGCTAGTTGGGTGGTCTCGTCGATCGAAGGTGATCGGGAATGACGACCATGGATTGAATTTTGGGGCGACTGGCTCTACCGCATAGACGTCCCTGAGTGCACGCTTACGCTCTCTTTTGGGGATGTGTGTGGCATATATCATGTTCACCGTTTTGACTTGAGGGGGAAATTTCTTCTGCCCTCTACTGTTCGGCTGTCGGGGCTCTTCGTCCTCGTCCTCACTTTGTGATCCCTTTTCTTTGTTTTTGGCATTTAACTTGCCAGCCTGCTTGAAAACCCAACAATCCCTGTTGATATGATTGGCTTGCTTATCCGGGGTGCCGTGTATTTGGCACGGACGGTCGAGTATGCAGTCTAGGCTGGAAGGTCCTTCATTGTTTCTTTTGTAGGGCTTCTTCCGTTGGCCGGACTTGGAGCCTCTGAATCCGGCGTTGACTGTGGTGTCATTGGTGTTGTTATCATTGCTTCGGCGTTTGTGCCTATTGCGCCGGAGCTTGCCAGTGCTATTCTTGGCCTCAGAGGTGCCTGTCTCGCTGGCTCTGTTGTTACTACGGGTCACACAACTGTCCTCTCCCTCGCAAAAGCGGGTCATGAGTGTCGTGAGGGCTGCCATAGACTTCGGCTTTTCTTGGCCGAGGTGGCGTGCTAGCCATTCGTCGCAGATGCTGTGTTTGAAGGCTTCTAAGGCCTCGGCGTCCGGACAGTCAACGATCTGGTTCTTTTTGGTTAGGAATCTAGTCCAGAATTTTCTGGATGATTCAACAGGTTGTTGAACTATGTGTCTTAAGTCATCGGCGTTTGGTGGTCGGACATAAGTTCTTTGGAAGTTGTCGAGGAAAGCCTCTTCCAAGTCCTCCCAGCTGCTGATGGAATTTTCAGGCAGACTCTTAAGCCAGTGCCGAGCTGGCCCTTTGAGCTTTAGTGGGAGGTATTTAATGGCGTGGAGATCATCTCCTCGAGCCATGTGGATATGGAGGATAAAGTCCTCGATCCATACTGCTGGATCCGTTGTGCTGTCGTATGATTCCATATTGACGGGCTTGAACCCCTCGGGGAATTCGTGATCTAGTACTTCATCCGTGAAGCAGAGAGGGTGTGCGCGCCTCTATATCGGGCCGCGTCATGGCGTAGTTCTGATGGAGTCCGTCTGCGATGTTCGGCCCGGGCGTGGTTAGATTTATCACGTCCGGATAGGTGGCCTTCCTCGTGCCTCGAGGCACGCCCTCGCGATCCGTAGATCAATCTTGTGTGTCCTGTTCTATCATCCAGGATTTGCCGGAGGTCGTATGTGTGACCCCGAACTCTTTCGTCTCTATTTTTGCGAGGTGGTGGGGCAGGCTGCTGTTCGGCCTGAGTTGTCGCTTTATCCTGGCCGCGGGGTGGCCGGTCTGCCGCCCTGTCTCGACCACGCGGTGGTCGCTCCTCATTATGCGAGGGAGATATGTGTTCTGGTGCCTCCTCATCAAAGTGAGGTAGCAGTCTGCGTTTCGGGTAGCTCTTCGCTGGGCGCTTGAGGCCGTATTCTTCCGCTGTCAGGACGTCAGTCCATCTATCGACGAGCAGGTCTTGTTCAGCTTGAAGCTGCTGCTGCTTCTTTTTCAGGCTCCTTGCAGTGGCTATGAGTTGAAGCTTAAAGCGTTCCTGCTCCAGTGGGTCCTCGGGCACGATGAAATCTTCGTTGCCGAGGCTTGTCTCCTCTTTGGAGGGCGAATGGTAACTATCGTCCTCCGAGTTATCTTCTATGGCCTGTTCATCAGGGTTGTCTTGCATGTTGTCATGTTCCTCCTATTCGGATGCAGCGCTGACAGGGTCTTGATTGTTTTCGGCGTCGCCCGGAGTACTATTTTCTCCGGTGCCAGTGTTTCCATCCTTTGAGGGACGAGGCTTAGAACGGCGTTTGGGACGCCGGCGCTTGGACTGCGTCTCAGAGGGTTTGTTCTTATCCGGCTCTTCTTTGTCGTCGCCAGATCCTTTAGGTGTATCAACCATGTACACATCGTACGAAGAGGTGCCCATCCAACGTCCAGTGAATGGAGGGTCTTGGCCTTGCTCCCTGTCGGCATCGTCGTCCATGATGTCGATGTCTTCGGAGCCATAGTCGAGCACGTCGGTTAAGTCATCGACGGTGGCTATGAAGTGGGTGGCGGGTGGGAAGCAAAATTCCTCATCGTCCGCCTCTAGCTCGAACCGAACATAGTTCGGCTGTGAGTCTTCCTCCAAGGACAAGTTCTTCAAAGAATTTAGTACGTCACCCAAAGGCGAATGCTGGAAGATGTCTGCGGCGCTA
Source organism: Aegilops tauschii subsp. strangulata (assembly GCF_002575655.3). Classification (NCBI taxonomy): domain Eukaryota; kingdom Viridiplantae; phylum Streptophyta; class Magnoliopsida; order Poales; family Poaceae; genus Aegilops; species Aegilops tauschii. The sequence goes on along the minus strand of NC_053037.3, from coordinate 512,557,182 downwards.
AATTCAAAAATCGATCCAGCTCGGTGTCCGCAGGCGCACTTGATCCGGAACATGAAGCCGAAGACAAGTCCGGAGTTCCGTCGACGCAGGCATTGCAAGATGTCGACTCCATGTGCGGCTTCGACGCCGCGTACTTTATGGCCTCAGAGGGGATGATCTGCTTCGGTATTGAGGTCGTTGCGGTAACAGGATCCATCTCCTGGGTGTGCCCCGATGACATATTTAAGTCATGTTCATCGGAGAGAAGGGGAGCGATCGCCACGGTCTCAAATCCATCGAAGATCGAGTCTCCGCGGATATCCGCGACGTAGTTCAAGCTTCCAAATCTGCCCTGATGGCCAGGGGTGTAGCTATCGACCTGCTCCAGACGGCCAAGAGAGTTGGCCCGCAGTACGAAGCCACCGAACACAAAGATTTGTTCGGGGATGAAGGTTTCTCCCTGGACGGCGTCATTACTGACGATCGAAGGGGCCATCGAATCCTTTCATCGACGGCACAGTGGAACTCTCAATGAAAGCACCAATGTCGGTGTCAAAACCGGCGGATCTTGGGTAGGGGGTCCCGAACTGTGCGTCTAGGATCGATGGTAACAGGAGACGGGGGACACGATGTTTACCCAAGTTCGGGCCCTCTCTATGGAGGTAATACCCTACTTCCTGCTTGATTGATCTTGATGAATATGAGTGTTACAAGAGTTGATCTACCACGAGATCGTAATGGCTAAACCCTAGAAGTCTAGCCTATGAGTATATGGTAATGAATCTGTCCTATCCGGACTATGCCCTCCGGTTTATATAGACACCGGAGGGATCCAGGGTTACATGGAGTCGGTTACATAGGAAGGAATCTTCATAATTGGTCGCCAAGCTTGCCCTCCACGCCAAGGAGAGTCCAATCCGGACACGGGTATAGTCTTCGGTCTTCGTGTCTTCACAGCCCATCAGTCCGGCCCAATGAGTAACAGGCCGGACGCCTGAGGACCCCTTAGTCCAGGACTCCCTCAGCCACCCTGTTCACTAATGATGAGAAAACTCGCTACTACTATATCCTTAAATTCTTTCCGTTCTCCTTAAAGGGTGATGCTAAGATATGGTTTAACTCTCTTGATCCTGGTTGTGTTCGTAGTCCCCAGGATATGATTTATTACTTCTCTGCTAAATATTTCCCCGCTCATAAGAAACAAACTACTTTAAGGGAAATATATAATTTTGTGCAAATTGAAGAAGAGAGTCTCCCACAAGCTTGGGGGAGGCTTCTCCAATTACTTAATGCTTTGCCTGATCATCCTCTCAAGAAAAATGAAATACTTGATATCTTTTATAATGGACTAATCGATGCTTCCAGAGACCACCTGGATAGTTGTGATGGTTGTGTTTTCAGGGAAAGAACTATTGATCAAGCTGAAATTCTATTGAATAATATGTTGACCCATGAAAATAATTGGACATTTCCTGAACCAACTCCTAAGCCAACTCCGAAGAAGAGGGGTATTCTATTTCTCAGTCCTGAAGATATGTAAGAGGCAAAGAATCTATGAAAGAAAAAGGTATAAAAGCTGAAGATGTTAAGAATTTACCTCCTGTTGAAGAAATACATGGTCTTAATTCATCACCTATGGAAGAAACACACGGTCTTCATAACCCGACACAAGTAGTAAAGGTAAACTCTCTATATAGATATGATAAAGCTGAAACCCCTCCTGCTAAGTTTGCTAGCCAATGTTTGGATGAGTTTGATAACTTTATGGTTAAGCAAGAAGATTTTAATGCTTATTTTGGTAGACAACTGAAACGCAATGCTTATATGATTGAACACTTGGGTGATTACATGTCTAGAGTTAAAGGTGAACTTAAACTCATTAGTAAACATGCTTCTATGGTTACCACTCAAGTAGAACAATTACTTAAAGCTCAAAATGATTTGCTCAATGAATTGAATAGTAAGAATAATGACTTTGCTGTTAGAGTTGCAACTAGAGGGGGTAAAGTGACTCGGGAACCTTTGTATCCTGAAGGTCACCCTAAGAGAATTGAGCAGGATTTTCAGAGAAATAACGTCGATACACCTAGTCCTTCCAAGAGGAAGAAAAAGAAAAATGATAGGACTTTGCATGCCTCTAGTGAACCTGTTGTAGACACACCTGAGAATCCCAATGATATTTCTATCTCTGATGGTGAAACACAATCTGATGATGAACATGAACCTAGTGATAATGTTACTAATGATGTTCATGTTGATGCTCAACCTAGTAATAACAATGATGTAGAAATTGAACCTGCTGTTGATCTTGATAACCCACAATCAACGAATCCACGTTACGATAAGAGAGACTTTGTTGCTAGGAAGCACGGCAAAGAAAGAGAGCCATGGGTTCAGAAACCCATGCCTTTTCCTCCTAAACCATCCAAGAAAAAGGATGATGAGGATTTTGAGCGCTTTGCTGAAATGATTAGACCTATCTTCTTGCGTATGCGTTTGACTGATATGCTCAGAATGAATCCTTATGCTAAGTATATGAAAGAAATTGTTGCAAATAAAAGAAAGATACCGGAAGCTGAAATTTCCACCATGCTCGCCAATTATACTTTTAAGGGTGGAATACCTAAGAAACTTGGAGATCCAGGAGTACCAACTATACCATGCTCCATTAAAACAAACTATGTTAGAACTGCTTTATGTGATCTTGGAGCCGGTGTTAGTGTTATGCCTCTCTCTTTATATCGTAGACTTGATTTGAATAAGTTGACACCTACTGAAATATCTTTGCAAATGGCTGATAAATCAACCGCTATACCTGTCGGTGAGGATGTGCCTGTTGTGGTTGCAAATGTTATTATTTTAACGGATTTTGTTATTCTTGATATTCCCGAGGACGATAGTATGTCTATTATTCTTGGAAGAACCTTTTTGAATACTCCAGGGGCTGTTATTGATTGCAACAAAGGCAATGTCACTTTTCATGTTAATGGGAATGAGCATACGGTACACTTTCCGAGGAAACAACCTCAAGTCTACAGTATCAATTCTATTGGAAAAATTCCATCGATTATTATTGGAGGTTTTGAATTTCCTCTTCCTACTGTCAAGAAGAAATATGATATTCTTATTGTTGAGGATGTGCATATCCCGGTTGAGGTAGCATAGTGTTATTCGAAATTTCTCTGGTTCCATGTTATTCGGAATGAGTTTGTTAACAAGACTTGATCAACCTTGTTAGTGGATTCCTTTTGATGAGCATGAGATGGATGAAGTTAGAAAGCACAACCTTCTGTACCCTCCTTTTACTTTCTGTTATATAGATTAAATAAAGCAAAAATAGTATTTTTTCTGTCAGTTTTCTGAGTTTTCCGTGCAATAAAAAATACCCCAAAAATAAAAGTTCTCCAAATGCCCCAAAAATGAAATATGATTTTTTCTAGAATATTTGAGAATATTTGGCACTGAGAACACATCAAGGGGAGCAAGCACCTGGCCACGAGGCTCCAGGGCGCGACCACCCCCCTGGGCGCGCCCCCTGCCTCGTGGGCCCATGGTGGCTCCCCTCCACTTATTCCAGCCACCACACACTCCTTCTTCCTCCCAAAAAAATCACCAACCAGCTCAAGCACGAGTTCTAGCTCATTTTTCTATGATGTTCGATCTCCTTGCTTAAAAGCTCCACTCACAAAACTGCTTTGGGGGATTGTTCTTCGGTATGTGACTCCTCCAATGGTCCAATTAGTTTTTGTTCTAGTGCTTTATTCATTGCAAATTTTTGCTGCCTAGGTGACCCTGTTCTTGAGCTTGCATGCCAAATTTATATGGTCCCAAGTAGGTCTAATGCATGATATAGTCTCTAGGCACTTGTGGGAGTAGTTGCTATCAATTTTGTTGAGTTTGGTTCACTTTTATTTTAAGTTACTAAAAATTTCAGAAATTTTTCAGAGGAAGAAATATGTTTAGGAAAATGTATCAAGGTGGTTCTTCAAGGAAGCAAGGACCCAGGCCCGCAATACGCGATGCGGACGATGAACCACCAAGAGAAGCTCAAGTGCAGCCTTGTGAATGACCGTCAGACGATTTCATGGTCCGAGCAAGAATTAAGGAGGAATTTGACGCATACGTGCGTAATGCTGAACTCGAGGGCTTCATGCTAGATAAGTGCCCTCAATATGATAACCTAACTGATTCCTTTGTGAGAAGGTTCAAATTTTCATCTTCACGTAATTCTCACACTGTCCTATTTGATATCTATGGCCAATCTTACACTATGGACTTAGAGGATTTTAGTACTGCTTGCAAACTTCCACAATGGGGTAGTATTAGTGAACCTCGCAAATCTGAGTTTAGAGATTTTCTTGCTAGTATTACAGTGGGGGAATCTAGAGATGTAACACAAGCTACCATAGGGAGCATTCATTTTCCTGCTATACATTATTTTGCTCTCTTTATAGGTAGATGCATAAATGGTAAGGATGAGGCATGCCACATGTGTGTTCCTGACCTTAGTGTTCTCAAGAGTGCTATTTTAGGAGATAAACAATATAACTTGGGGGCCATCGTTGCACGAAGGTTGCATAATAATGGTTTAAGTGGAGACTTGTTTGGTGGTATTTATGCAACCCAAGTGGCTAATTTCTTGAGATACCCATAGATGAAAATGACATGGAATTGCCACCCGCTTATCTAGATTATGATGCTATGGTTCGCCATGAATTTATTGAGAGGACTGAACAACCTCTCCAGTACCGACTAACGTTTGACAGGCACCGTACTTTCCATGTTGCTCTCCCTGCTCCTACTTTCTTTGACTTTCAGGCAAAAGGGAGATATATTATAACCAGGGAGGAGGCGAACGAGTATAAGAGGAGGACGGAGGCAGCCCGCCTCCAAGCTGTAGCTCATGAGGCAATAGCTGCTGCCTCTCAGTACGACCCCAACTATAACTTTGGATATCCGCCAGGCCAGCCGTGGCCATAGACCAACTTAGGCCAAAAGCCTAAGCTTGGGGGAGTACGTATCTCTCACCGACATTACATTCATGTTCACACACTCATTCTAGTTGTCGGTGCTCATACTTTTTCATTGTACAATCCATGCTAGTTTATTTTCTTTTCTTGCTTTCTTCTTGTGTGTTTGAAAAAAAACCTTAAGAAAAACCAAAAAAAATTAGTTGTAGCTTTTAGCTAGCTTACTTTCCATGCATGTAGTAGTAATAATTAAAAGAAAACCCAAAAAGATTTCTCGTTCTTCTTTTGCTTGTTGGGAGCTTTCCCGTAAATAGTTTTATTTCTTTTCTTTTCTTTGGGGTTCGAGAGGAGAAGACCATAATGAAAATGTTGAAGTGGCTCTTATATGCATTATTGTTGATTTAACCAAGAGCCCATATTGCCTTGTCTTCTCCTATTTATTGAATGCCCGCAGATTCCATCTTAGTCCAATGCACATGCACTATTATTATTATTCACATCGTTCGGTCGTGCAAGTGAAAGGCAATTATGATGATATATGATGGACTGGTTGAGATGAGAGAAGCTGGTATGAACTCGACCTCTTTTGTTTTTGTAAATATGATTAGTTCATCGTTTCTAATTCAGCCTATTATGAATAAACATGTTTACAATGACAATTAGAGATTATAGTTGCTTATGCCATGCTTAATTAGCTAGGAGTTTATAATGGTCTACCTTGCGTGCCAACATGCTATTAAAATGGTTGTGATGTGGTATGATATGGTGGTATCCTCCTTTGAATGATTCAAGTGACTTCACTTGGCAGATGTTCACACATGTAGTTGAAACAAATCAACATAGCCTTCACGATATTTATGTTCATGGTGGATTATATCCTACTCATGCTTGCACTCAATGTTTATTAATTTCAATGCATGTTCATGACTTTTGTCGCTCTCTAGTTGGTTGCTTCCCAGTCTTTTTCTAGCCTTCACTTGTACTAAGCAGGAATACTGCTTGTGCATCTACTTCCATAAACCCCAAAGTTATTCCATATGAGTCCACTATACCTTCCTATATATGCGGTATCTACCTGCCGTTCCAAGTAAATTTGTATGTGCCAAACTCTAAACCTTCAAATGAAATTCCGTTTTGTATGCTCGAATAGCTCATCTATCAACTAGGGCTGTCTGTATCTTCCATGCTAGGCGGGTTATTCTCAAGAGGAGTGGACTCCGCTCCTCACTCACGAGAAAATGGCTGGTCACCCGGATGCCCAGTCCCATGCTTTATGCAAATCAAATCGAAATAATTGCAAACAAAACTCCCCCGGGACTCTTGTTAGTTGGAGGCACTCATTGTTTCGAGCAAGCCATGGTTTGATGCTTGTTGGTGGAGGGGGGTATAAACTTTACCATTCTGTTTGGGAACCGCCTATAATGTGAGGAGCATGGGAGATATCGAGATCTCTCGGTTTTTATGTTGACAATGAAAGTATGCCGCTCAAAATATTATTTCTCTCTGTTTCAAAAATCGAGCTCTAGCACCTCTACAAATCCCTGCTTCCCTCTATGAAGGGCCTATCTATTTACTTTTATGTTGAGTCATCACCCTCTTATTAAAAAGCACCAGCTGGAGAGCACCGCTGTCATTTGCATCCATTACTATTAGTTTATATTGGGTATGACTATGACTGGATCTCTTTTACCATGAATTACAATGTTTAGTCAGTCCTTGATCTTCAGAGGTGCTCTGCATTTATGTTTTGCGGTCTCAGAAAGGGCTAGCGAGATACCATATTGGTATATCATATCATGATTGTTTTGAGAAAGTGTTGTCATCCGAGATTTATTATTATTGCTCGCTAGTTGATTATGCCATTGATATGAGTAAATATGAGACCTAAAAGTTATTGTGAATATGGTTAGTTCATAATCTTTGCTCAAAAGCTGAATGCTGGCTTTACATATTTGCAACAACAAGAGCCAACAGAGTTTGTAAAAGTTTTTCTTTATCACTTTCAGTTTGTCAACTGAATTGCTTAAGGACAAGCAAAGGTTTAAGCTCGAGGGAGTTGATACGTCTCCATCGTATCTACTTTTCCAAATACGTTTGCCCTTGTTTTGGACTCTAACTTGCATGATTTGAATGGAACTAACCCGGACTGACGCTGTTTTCAGCAGAATTGCCATGGTGTTATTTTTGTGCAAAAATAAAAGTTCTCGGAATGACCTGAAACTTCACGGAGAATATTTTGGAATTAATAAAAAATATTGGCAAAAGAATCAAGGCCAGGGGGCCCACGCCCTATCCACGAGGGTGGGGGCGCGCCCCCTGCTTCGTGGGCCCCCTGGTGCTCCACCGACATCAACTCCAACTTTATATATTCACGTTCGGGGAGAAAAAAATCAGAGAGAAGGATTCATTGCGTTTTACGATACGGAGCCGCCGCCAAGCCCTAATCTCTCTCGGGAGGGCTGATCTGGAGTCCGTTCGGGGCTCCGGAGAGGGGAATCCGTCGCCATTGTCATCATCAACCTTCCTCCATCACCAATTTCATGATGCTCACCGCCGTGCGTGAGTAATTCCATCGTAGGTTTGCTGGACGGTGATGGGCTGGATGAGATTTATCATGTAATCGAGTTAGTTTTGTTAGGGTTTGATCCCTAGTATCCACTATGTTCTGAGATTGATGTTGTTATGACTTTGCTATGCTTAATGCTTGTCAGTAGGGCCCGAGTGCCATGATTTCAGATCTGAACCTATTATGTTTTCATGAATATATGTGAGTTCTTGATCCTATCTTGCAAGTCATTAGTCACCTACTATGTGTTATGATCCGGCAACCCTGAAGTGACAATAATCTGGACCACTCCCGGTGATGACTGTAGTTTGAGGAGTACATGTATTCACTAAGTTTTAATGCTTTGGTCTGGTACTCTATTAAAAGGAGGCCTTAATATCCCTTAGTTTCCAATAGGACCCCGCTGCCACAGGAGGATAGGACAAAAGATGTCATGCAAGTTTTTTCCATAAGCACGTATGACTATATTCGGAATACATGCCTACATTACATTGATGAATTGGAGCTAGTTCTGTGTCAGCCTATGTTATAACTGTTGCATGAATAATCACATCCGGCATAATTCTCCATCACCGATCCAATGCCTACGAGCTTTTCACATATTGTTCTTCTTATTTACTTTTCCGTTGCTACTGTTACAATTACTACAAAACTATCACTATTACTTTTGCCACCGTTACCGTTACTTCCATACTACTTTGCTACTTGAAAGTTATTTTCCACTAAACTCGTCGGCAGCTATTTTGGGCCTCGAAACCAAAACCATCAATTAATCTTTACCTTGTTCCCATCGCATTCCAAAGTACTAGTGCTACAATTAAGTGCAAGCCTGCTCACACCTACTAGTACGTACCAAACTTGAACGTGCTCCCACTATGCAGGTTTTAGTACTAGTGCTAGTACTTAGGTTATAAAAAGGGGAACTACCTAACCGAAAATTACTCTACCTTCCTCCTCATTAGTCCTTCTTTGTCCGTCCTTGCCATGGACGGTGTGCAGAGCTCTAGGTCGAGAACTAATCGTAACAAGGGAGCGGCAACCAAGGCTGCGGAAAAAAAAGAGGGCTCGCCGCCACACAGAGACCTCGAAAGATCTCTCACGGGCAGGCGATGGCTCCCAGGAGCGCCCTCGCCGCGGAGGCGAACATGCCGAGCTAGCGGCGCTTGAGTCGTTATTCCTCGACGGCATGCCCGATCAGCTCAATAAGAACCTCAATAAGAAGGAGTTCATCCACGGCTTGGTGGAGCTGCTTGATAATCCCCAAGTGCAGGGAGTCATCGTAGCAATTCCCAAAGGTGGAAGTGATAAGTATGGAGTGTCGAACCCACAAGGAGCTAAAGGTAAGATCAATCTTCTCTCAAGTCCTATCCGCCACTGATATGACTCTACGTACACCGAACGTTTGCTTCCAACTAGAAACGAGAAATAAAACTACGTTGTGGGTATGAAGAGGATAACTTTGCATGATACCGGAGAGCTAAAATATAAAAGTAGGTGCTGTTATCATAAAGTTAGAATATATTACTAAATATTATAAATAGCGAGTGTGGAATAATGATGGATCGGTGTGCGGAATTATCCTAGGCAATTGTTAACAAGACCGGTAGTCGTCATTGCAATTTCATATGAGGGAGAGGCATAAGCTAACATACTTTCTCTTCTTGGATCATATGCACTTATGATTGGAACTCTAGCAAGCATCCGCAACTACTAAAGATCATTAAGGTAAAACCCAACCATAGCATTAAAGCATCAAGTCCCCTTTATCCCATACGCAACAACCCCCTTACTCGGGTTTATGCTTCTGTCACTCAAGCAACCCACTATAAGCGAATCATAAACGTATTGCAACACCCTACAGCGGGAATCCCTCACGCTCGCGCGATACGGAGGGCACAATAGGACAGCACCAAAATAAAACATACAACTCATACCAATCTAGATCATCAATCAACCCAAAGACAAAGGATATCTACTACAAACATCATAAGATGGCAACACATCATTGGATCATAATATGTGGCATAAAGCACCACTACAAAAAAATACACTTCTGTGATAATACGTGTTTGTCACAGTAGGTCGCGTTTTTTGTCATGCATGTACATCCATGATAAATTTATGACAGAATCAAGATAGTCATACCTGTGCTGTCGTAGAAGTGTTCCATGACATTAACAAAATTATCATCACGGAAGTGTCCACTTCCATGACGATAAATCGCGCGACACAGAAGTGCTTTCGTCAAGGGTGACCGACACATGGCATCCACCGTAACGGAACGCCGTTAAGCTATAGGGTTGGGTTTTGGATCCGATAACCCGTTAACAGCCCCAACCAATGGGGATTTTCCACGTGTAAAATCATCATTGGCTGGAGGGAACACGTGTCGGCTCATCGCTGGGACAGATGTCATCCACTCATTGGACAGAAGGCGCCTATGATACGTCGACACGTGGCACGGCCCAACAGTGGCCCATTCCTGTGAAAAGGCCGGCCCATTTGACTTGGTCAAAAGCTGGCGGGCCGGCCCATGGAAAGCCTGTTAACGGCCTGTTCACATATAGCCTGTTGGGTGGTAGGTGCGACATATGCCAACGGGTGGCTTATCATTGTGGGAGCCAGTAAGACGTCGCCGGTGCCTGGAAACGGGATGAGGCGAAGACATGCACACCGGCGGATCTTACCCAGGTTCGGGGCTCTCCGTGGAGATAATAACCCTAATCCTGCTCTGCGGGGTCTCCGCTTGATCACTAGATAAATACAAGTAGCTACAAGTGCTCCTTGAGCTGTCTGGCTAGAGGAAGAAGAAGGGCAAGGCTAGCTCTCCTTTTCTCTCTATGTGGTGTGTGAAACTCTATGGGATCAACACTTTGCATGGGTACCCTGGGGGGTTTATATAGGCCTACCCCCCAGGGGTACAACGGTAATCCGGCTGGGCGCGGGTCCTAGCCGTCAGTGTCTATGCTCGCCGGTTTCTCCGCCGGTCATTGGGGCCCGCCGACTGGTGGGTCCCGCCGGCTGCCGGCCTCTTGGCCGAGAGGCCGGCCCCACCGCTTGGGGGCCTTGTCGGCGGCTGGTTACTGTTGCCTCGCCCCTGATGACGAGGGCTTTGTCGAGGTAAGCGTGGCCACAGTGTCGCCGCCTTGCGAGCTCTCACTGTAGCCTTACCTCGTCTTGTCTTCTTAATGAGGCACATGTTTCGAGGGAGGGAGGTAGCCGGCTATTGGGAGCCGGCCACACCCCTGGCCGACTAGAGGAGGCCAGGCCGCCTTCGGACATCTCTCTGGCAAAAGGGGCCCGCCGCTTGCGGGCCGTACTGGCACCTGTCGTGGGTGACATCAAGGCAACACGCCTACAGTGCTGCGCCGGACGGGGGATGGCTGGCCCGTACGGCGCCCTGTGGCCATGCCTGTCCCAAGATTCGGGGGTACTGGGCGGTACTGCGGCCACGCCCCATCCTATCGCCGTTACGTGGGTATAGTCTTAGTAAGCGCAGTCTTGGCCGGCTCATGGGAGCCGGCTTTCTTCATGGCCGGCTTCGGGGAGTCGGTCCTCTTGGGGCCAGCTTCCTGGAGTCAGCTATCTCGTATCTTCCTTGGGGGAGGTTTATGAGGTAGGGTCGCCTTCTGGGAGTCGGCCCTGGGACAGCCGGTCGGGGGAAGGCGGCCCTATGCTTTGTATGCTAGAAGGCTTGAATGGCTTGATAATTCTTCAAAGAGCCAGGGGGAGTCGGTATGGCTACCCGTGGCCATTTACTCCGACAGTAGTCCCCGAAGCTGGTTGGGCATCGAGGCTGAGAGGAGGTCGAGAAGCTCGGTCAGCTTCCCATCTTGACGAGCCAGCAGCTGGGGGCCAGCGTCGGTTGGCCGCGCCGTCTTGGTGAAATTTTTTAAGTCGGAAGGCGGGAGTCTGTTGGCGCGTGCGCCGAGCTGCGGGCTGGCCACTCGTCGCCTGCGAACCACGTGGCATCCCTTGGCTGAAAAGAGCCTGCCAACCCACGCGCGCGACAAGACGTCGCCGCCAGTTGAGGACCCACCACTCCTACGCCCAGGCCTAGGCGCGGATTCTTTGCGGCCCAAAGCCGTCCGCACGTCTTCCGGCGGCGGTTTCCGCACGCCTTTAGGGCGCAATAATCGCAGGACGTGGGGGAGTGGGCGCAGTTAATCCCACGTTCCTCCCCACGCCTCGCCTCCTCGGCTTCGCCGCACGAGGCTATAAGTAGGGGGAGGAGGGGAAGCGGCAGACGCTCGCACGCTCCTCTCCTCTCCGCCATCTTCTTCCTCCTGCTTTCCCTCGCAGCAGCGCCTCGCCGCCGCACCATCCCACCATTCTTTTCACCGCCGCCGCACTCGTTCTTGCCAGCCTCACGCCGCTATGCAGTACGGCGGGGACTGGGACGGCTCCAACGTCCATATGGACCACATCGAGTTCCTCCGCAAGACGCGGCGGTTGCCTGGCGCGAACCAGGTGCGGGTCCGTCTCGCGCCTGCGAAGGAGATCACGCTGGAGCCGGAGGAAGGCAAGCGGGTAGTCTTCCGCTCGCATTTCCTGCGCGGCATCGGCCTATCGGCGAGCGCTTTCTTCCGCTCCTTCCTCAAATTCTTTCATCTCCAACCGCACCACCTCACCCCGAACACGGTGGTGCTGTTGTCCGCCTTCGTCACCTTGTGCGAAGGCTATCTTGGCGTTCTCCCCACCCTCGAGCTCTGAGGGGAGTTCTTCCAATCTAAGCTGGGCACCCGTATGCAGGGCGTGCCAGCCCAGAGTGGCGCCTTCATTGCGATGCGGAGGCCGGCGGCCGACAACCCCTTCCCTGTCATCACGTTAATCCAGTCGGTGAAGCTCTGGCAGAAGTCATATTTCTACGTGAAGAACGTCGCTCCGCAAGGCGACTACGTCAACTTGCCAGCTTACGTAGCCGGCCCGCCGGCTGGGAGGCGGCCCCAGTGGTCCTATCGGGCCGTGACGCTGTCGCAGGCTGGAGCCACGGCCGTCGCCCGACTGCGGGTGATGATCCAGTCGGAGGGCCTGACTGGGTCCAACTTGCTGGCCGCCTTCGTCACGCGCCGGGTGCTTCCGCTTCAGAGCCGCCCTCATCTGATCTGTCAGATGAGCGGCCAGCTCGATCCGAGTCGGATGTGCACCAAGGACATGCCGCACGACGAGGTGGCCCATATGGTGAATTACCTCGCGAACTGCAAGCTCTCCGCAGAATGGCAGTTTGGCAAGGAGCCATATTCCCAGGCACATACGCCGCCCACGGTATGTTCTCTTTTTCCCTTTCTTCTCTTAGTTTTGTCGCCGAGTTTCTTTTGGCCGACTCTGACCAGTCGGCACGTCTTGGCAGAGCCCTCTCCTTCGACCTGCAGCTGGGTCGGAGGCGGAGCGCCGTTTCCTCCCCGACCGGGCGGGGCACGACCTGGAGGACCACGACTTGGGGGCGGCCGCCATGGATGACAACACCGAGGCGGGTGGCGGCGAAGCCGGCGGCGAGGCAGGCGGCTCCGGGCTTGGAGCCAGCTTCGACGACTGGCCGAACGACGACGAGGCGGAAATCGTCCCACGCCGCCAGCCGGCGTCCGGCCATGGCGCGGGTTCCAACGCCGCGCCGCCGCTCGGGGCGGCGGGCAGAAGCGTTGTGCCGCGTCGGGCTTGTTCGGCAGTCGGCCGAAGAAGCCCAAGGGCGGGGCGGAGGCGACCAGGCGGGATGAGGCGGCCGCGAAGGCGGCCACTTCCGCAAGGTGGTGAAGCAGCCGCAGACGGTGTCGGCGTAAGCGTATACTCCTTTGTACATTCTTTCTTCTTTCCTTTGGTGATTTTTGAATCCATGTCCTTTCTCAAAAAATCAGGGCTCCGCTATCGCTCAAGCGGGTCGCTGCCGCCTCCGTCGTTGGATCGCCGGGAGGATCCGAGAGCACCACCCGCTGCGTGGACCCCCGTGCCGAGCTTCAGGCGGCGACTGAGCGAAACGCGCGGGAGGCGCGGAAGGAGCGGGAGGCGGAGGAGTTGAGGCGGCTGCCGCCAAGGCGGCACAGGAGGAGGAGGCAGCGAAGGCGCACGCCGACGCAGCGGCCAAGGCCCAAGCGGAGGCTGCGGCCGCGGCGACGGCGGAGGGGTCTTGCTCGTCTCCCCTCTGTGCGTCACGGTGCCTGAGGCCCCAGAGCCCCCGCCAGAGGAAGCCGGCGGCGACCAGCAGGGATTGGAGAGGGAGGACGACGTCGTCCTCCCGGAGAGGGAGGCGGCACCGGCCCCGCCGACTGGGGCGACCCAAGGCGGCCGCCTAACTTGCCGCCTGCGCAATCGGCCGGAGGCGAGCTGGCCGCGAGGACGGATCTGGTGGTTCAGTCGCCATCGCACCAGCGCACGGGGAAGGCCGCATCGGAGCCGTAGAAGGCCGCGGGCTCCAGCTCGTCGGCCCAGGACATGGAGGCGGCCAGCGCCAGCTCGGGGTGGACGCCGGGTGGAGAGGCGGCCGTGGTGAACGTGGCAGCGCGGGACGTCCGGAACCGGCTTCAGTCCCAGGCTGCGGCGCTGAGGAAATATAATGACGAGTTCCTTGCGACGCGGGCGGCCATTCGGGTTAGTCTTCTTATTCTTGCTTTTTTGATCTTGGTTTCTTCCATGGGGGCGCGTCAGCGCACCCACTGGGTGTAGTCCCCGAGTTCCGAATCGGCTGCAGAGCAGGCGGCTTGGAACTTCTTAGCGGGCCTTGTTTTGCTATTCTTGCTCTCATTCGCGCCTCTGCCTGACTTGCAGGACTACCACAACCTCCGCGCGGCTGCCTTCAACTCCCAGGCTCGGGAGCTGACCCAGAAGAATGCTGACCTATCTGAGAGCCGGGGTAAGTGCTTCGTCTTTTATCTCACGTGGGGGCGCGTCAGCGCACCCACTGGGTGTAGTCCCCGAGATTCGGGTCGACTGCTGAGCAGTCGGGTCGGATCTTCCTTGATGACTTCTTCCTTACTGCTTCTTTCTTTTCTGCCATCCCTGCAGCGCCAACGCCGGCCTGAGGGAACAACTGGGCGGGGCTCAGGCCGCCCTCCGTGCTAAGGAGGCCGAGTTTGACGCCTTGGCACAGGAGCGTGACCGCCTGGCCAAGAGGTTGGCCGACCAGGAGAAGAGCCACAAGGCGGCCCTGAAGGCGGTGCAGGACAGCGAGGCCGCCCTCCAAGCCGAGTATGAGACAGAGGCGGCCAGCTGGGCTGTAGCGAAGCAGACGTTGATCAACGGCTATGGCCAGATCGAAGACTTGGTTGACGGTAGGCCGCCTTCTTCTTCGTCCTTGCTTGCCGCTTGCCGTTTAGCTCATTTTCTGACTTGCTGTTTTTCTCTTCTTTCTCTTTCTTCCTTGCGCAGAGTACTTCCCTGGCTACTCTACCGCCGCCAACTAGGTCGTCGAGGCCCACCGCGAGGCACGCAGGCAGGCTGGCGCCAAAATCGCGCCAAACGCTCGCCGGTCGATGGAGGAGCAACTCTTGGCGATTCAGGCCCGCCTCCAGCCGGCTCATCACATGCTCCGCCGGCTTCAGCGTGTTGGGGCGCAGGTGTTGGCCGCTCTCTGGCCTGGTGAGGTGATTTCCCGCACCCCTAGTCGGACTGCCGACTGGCTGGAGGTAGCGGTCAGCTGCTTCGAGGCTTGGAAGGCTTCTGCGGCTCGGTCCGGCGCCAGGCGGGCGCTGGAGTTCGCCAAGGCCTGGTATCCCGAGCTGAGTCTGGACCAGCTGGCCACCTGGCGGCAGGAGGCCGACACAGAGCTGGAGCCGGCGAGGCCGGCTATCATCCAGCGGGCTTCGGCGATTGCCGATTACACCGACACCAGCGCCTTCGCTCCTGAGGTAGACGACAACGGTGTTGCCCAGCCGGAGGAGTGGTTCGGGCTGAACCCAGCAGACGGCGAGGACTCGGCGGAGGAGATCGACTCTAGCGACGAGGGCGAGGAGGACGAGGAGGAGGGTGAAGACGCTACGCCAGATGGTGGAGCGGCCGGTCAGACTCAGCTTGACCGTGCCTACAGCAACAAGGCACGCGTGGGTGCACCGCCTGCAGCCGGCGATGATCAAGCCGAGACCCACCAGCCGGCCACTCCTCCAGCCGGCGGCGCCGTCTCCCCTGACCAGCCCGGCTCCCCTGCTGCGCCCTTAGTCTAGTCTGCTGCCTCCACTTTCCTGTTTCATCATTCTTGGAATAGTGTTTTGTTATGTTTGCACAATTCCACCCACTGGGGGTGTATTCGAACTATATTGACCGCCGGCCTGTTTGGGGCCTTATGTGTAAATATAATTATGCATGCGTTTGGCTTTCCCTTGTTCTTTGCTTTTCATCCTTCGGCTGTTTCCTTTGCCGCCCTCCCTAGGCTGCCTCCTTCCCAGCCGGACAGCTGCTCTGCAATCTGTGGCTGGGGAAGTGCTTGGGAGGGCAAGTACTCTAGCTTTGTTGGATTATAGCGAAGTGATTGGGAGGCCGGCCAGCCGGCTGTTTTGACAGCCGGTAGGCATGGTTGGAGGCCGTCTTTGCGTTATATAAGTTCGTTAGTCCTTAGCCGTTTTTCGTGTGGGCATCCTTTCTGCCTTTGGCTCTTGCCAGTCGGACAGTCGGTTCTTCGAGCTACGACTTTCAACAAGAGAGGGCTCGGGTGCCGGCACACTACTTGTCTGACTTCAGGTAGAACTTTTAATATAACTTAAGGCGGTCAGTCCCCGGGCCGACTAGTCGAACCCGGTGCCGGACAGAAAATCAAATGTAATAATACATTCATGAGTATGACGCTCGTCATTCATAGATAAAGGAGGGCAGTCCCCGAGTGCTCCTCGGGGGGGCCCGTTTGTCTCATATTTAATAAAAACTGTAGCGTGGTACATACTGCTTTCAACTGTAAAATCTTCTGAGGAGGTTCGCGTTCCATGGTCGCTCCAACTCCTTGCCGGAATCGTCCCTCTTGCGTGCTCTTGGTTTTTGTGCGTCGATCAGGTAGTAGGAGTCGTTGCCTAGTGCCTTGCTGATAACGAAAGGGCCTTCCCAAGGGGCCGAGAGCGTGTGCTGGCCGGCTGTTCGCTGGATCAGCCGAAGCACAAGGTCGTCCTCTTGGAAAGATCTTGGCTTGACCTTTCGGTTGTGGTAACGGCGCAGACTCTGCTGGTAGATGGCGGACCGGCTGAGTGCTAACAGCCGGCCTTCTTCCAGCAGGTCGACGCCGTCTTCTCGCGCTTCCTTGGCCTCCGCATCCGTGTATATGGTGACCCGAGGCGAGTCGAACTCGATGTCAGTTGGGATGACAGCCTCGGCACCATGTACAAGGAAGAACGGAGTGAAGCCGGTTGACTTGTTCGGGGTAGTACGCAGACTCCAGAGGACAGCTGGCAGCTCGTCGAGCCAGCAGCTGGCCGAACGCTCCAGTGGTACGACTAGTCGGGGCTTGATGCCGGAGAGGATGAGGCCATTTGCTCGCTCGACCTGTCGTTTGACTGCGGGTGGGCAACGGACGCTAAGTCCAGTCGGATGCCCTGTGTCGCGCAGAAACGTGTCAGTGCTCCTTTGGCAAAGTTTGTGCCGTTGTCAGTGATGATGTTGTGCGGCACGCCATACCGAGTAGTGATGTCGGCAATGAATGTCACGGCAATCGGCCCGTTCAGCTTCTTGATCGGCTTCGCTTCGATCCACTTGGTAAATCTGTCCACGGTGACAAGCAGATGTGTCAAGCCGCCGCGGGCTGTCTTGAATGGGCCCACCATGTCCAGCCCCCAGATGGCAAAGGGCCAAGTGAGGGGGATGGTCTTGAGTGCAGAAGCCGGCAGGTGTTGCTTGGAACTGAAGACTTGGCATCCTTTGCAGCATTTGACTATCTCTTTGGCGTCTTCCAAAGTAGTCGGCCAGAAGAAACCATGGCGGAAAGCTTTGGCCACAAGTGATCTTGAGGCTGCGTGGTGGCCGCATTCGCCTTGGTGGATATCTTTGAGGATTGCTACACCTTTCTCTGGCTCGACGCAGCGCTGGAAGACTCCAGTGACGCTGCGCTTGACAAGTTCTCTGTTTATTATTGCATATGCTCCGGCCCGGCGTTGCACTAGTCTTGCAGAGAACTCATCAGTCGGCAGCTCTCTGTTGACTAGGAAGTTGAGGATGGGCTGGGCCCATGATGGAGCTGTGACTTCTTCTACTGTTAGTACGGCCACTGTGACTCGGGTGGGTGGGTTGGGTGGTGGGGAGTTGGAGTCGGCCACGGCTTCTTGTGTCGCTGCAGTCCCCGGGCCGGGTTCTGAAGTCCCCGAGCCGGGTGCGACTACGGCAGTCCCTGGGTCGCTTGTCGAAGTCCTCGAGCCGCCTGCTGGGTTCCTCCAGTCGGATCCGGCTGCGTCAGGGGCGGGCGGTACGAAGATAGAGTCCGATTTTGGAGACGGCTTGATAGACGGCTTGAGGAGGCGCTGGAGAGAGACACCGGTTGGTATAGCCTGTCGGGTGGAGCCGATCCGTGCCAGGGCATCTGCTTGGTCGTTGTCGGCCCGTGGCACGTGAAGGAACTCGCACCCTTCAAAGTATCCACTAATCTGCTGGACGAGGGATCGATAGCTTGCCATGTTTGCATCCTTGGCGTCCCAGTCGCCAGACGACTGCTGGACCACCAAGTCCGAGTTGCCATAACACATTATCCGGTGAATGCCGAGCTCTTTGGCTAGCCGGAGCCCGTGTATGAGCGCCTCGTACTCAGCCACGTTGTTGGAGGTGGCAAAATGGATTTGCAGCGTGTATCTGAGCTTGTCGCCTTTGGGAGAGGGGAGGACGATGCCGGCTCCCAAGCCGGTGCGCATCTTGGACCCGTCGAAGTGCATCCGCCAATGAGTGGAGTCGGGAGCCGGCGGTAGGTACTGGGTCTCGGCCCAGTCGACAAGGAAGTCGGCCAATGCTTGGGACTTGATGGCGTTGCGGGGCTGGTAGAAGATTGTGTAAGGAGCCAGTGCAATGGCCCACTTAGCCACCCGGCCGGATGCATCCCGGCTGCCTATGATCTCGGCAAGCGGGGCGGTGCATACGACCGTGATGGGATGCTCTTGAAAGTAGGGCTTCAACTTCTTGGCGGCGAAGTACACTCCATAGCACATCTTCTGGTAGTGTGGGTAGTTTTGCTTTGAGCTGGATAGTACTTCGCTTAGATAATATACCGGTCTCTGGACTAGCTGGGCTCGGCCTTCTTCTGGGCGCTGGACCATGACGACTGTACTGACCACTCGGCTAGTTGCAGCAATGTAGAGGAGCATGGGCTCCTTCTCAGTCGGCGCCGCCGGGACAGGTGGAGTGGTCAGCATCTTCTTCAACTCATGGAAGGCTTGGTCTGCTTGGTCATTCCACTCGAAATGAGTGGATTTCTTCATGAGTCGGTATAGGGGGAGAGCCTTCTCTCCTAGCCGGCTGATAAAGCGGTTTAGGGAGGCCAGGCACCCGGTGAACTTCTGAACGTCTCGCAGCTTGGTGGGAATCTCCATTCTCTCAATGGCCTTGATCTTCACAGGGTTGCACTCAATGCCGCGTTCGGAGACCAGAAAGCCTAGAAGCTAGCCGGCTGGTACTCCGAACATGCATTTCTCGGGGTTGAGCTTGATCTGTAATCGGCGCAAGTTGGCAAATGTTTCTCTAAGGTCTTCCAGCAGGGTGCCGTGCTTTTCCGTCTTCACCACAATATCGTCTACATAGACGTGGGCATTTCTGCCGAGTTGCTTGAGGAGGCATTTCTGCATGCAATGCTGAAAAGTGGCACCGGCATTCCTCAAGCCGAATGTCATAGTTAGGTAACAGAAAGCTCCGAATGGTGTGATGAAGGCGGTCTTCAGGCGATCTGTTGGGTCCAACTTTATCTGGTGATATCCTGAGTAGGCATCCAAAAAACTCAACAACTCGCATCCGGCTGTGGAGTCTATTACTTGATCAATCCGTGGCAGAGCAAACGGATCTTTGGGGCAGACCTTGTTGAGGCTAGTGTAGTCTATACACATACGCCATTTGTTATTCTTCTTCAACACCAAGACTGGGTTGGCAAGCCACTCTGGGAAAAACACTTCCATAATAAAGCCGGCGGCAAGGAGCCGGGCTATCTCTTCTCCCACGATTCTTCTCTTCTCTTCTGACAGTCTGCGGAGGGGCTGCTTGACCGGCTTCGCGTCCGCTCGGACGTGTAATTTGTGCTCGGCGAAATCCTTCGGAACACCCGGCATGTCCTTTGGGGACCATGCAAAGATGTCTCGATTCTCACAGAGGAAGTCGACGAGCTCGCCTTCCTATTTACTGTTCAGGTTTGCACCAATGACTGCAAACCTCTCCGGGTTCTCCGGGTCCAGAGGTATCTTCTTCGTCTCCTTGGCCGGGTGGAAGGAGCCCTACGCATCATATTCCTTGGGGTTGGGGGACAAGGCCGGCTACTTGCCGGCCATGGCCACAACTCGATCCAGCATCTTCTTCTCTTCTGCCACTACGAGGGACTCGGCCAGTCGGCTGCTGGCTGCAGCGCACTCGATGGACTTCTCGTAGTCGCCGGTCACTGTGATGATCCCCTTTGAGCTCGGCATCTTCATCTTCAGGTAGGCGTAGTGGGGCACAGCCATGAACTTGGCTAGAGCAAGCCGGCCGAGCAAAGCGTGGTAAGGGCTTTCCAGATCCACTACCTCGAACCAGATCGCTTCTCGGTGAAAGTGATCCTTGTCTCCGAAGAGAACATCCATCTTGATCTTGCCGATTGGGGAACAGGACAGGCCGGGTACGATGCCATGGAAAATGGTCCGGCTCGGCATGAGCTGCTTCGCCTTGAGGTTCAACTTCTCCATGGTGTCGCGGTACAATATGTTGATACTACTCCCGCCATCAATCAGAACGCGGGAGAATCGGGCAGCCCGCCTCTCTGTTGCGAGGGTGACATCCAGCACCAATGCGTAGGACCAAGGGGACGGCATCACCTCTGGGTGATCGGCCCGGCTCCAGTGGATAGGCCTTTCGGGCCAATGCATGAACTCGGGGCTGCTGGAGGCGACTGCGTTGACCTCTTCGTGCTGTCGGCGCCGGCTGCGCTTGTCTTCAACCTGGCTTGTGAAGACGACGTAGGCGGCGTGCTCATCAGGGAACTCATCTTGAATGGCTCCGACTGCTGGTCGAGCGGCCGGCTGCTGGGGGGCTGGAGGCTGCGGGCCGGGAGACGAAGGCGGCACCAGCCCCTCGCCCTTGGAGATCTGGGTGAGCAAGTGGCACTTTCGGGTCGTGTGGTTGGATGGCTTCGCGCGCTGTGGAACTTGCAGGGGGCATCGAGAGTCTGCTCGTAGGAGAAGGCCGGCTGCCAAGCCGCCCTGCCGCCCTTCTTCTTGGGAGCGGGCCGCTCTTCGGGCTGCTCGTCTTCGACCGTGGCCACCTGCCGACTGGTGCAAGGCGGCATAGGGGCCTTGCGCTTGTGGTCGTTCTGGTAGGGGCGTCGATTGGAGTCGCCAGTCGGCGTCTTAGGAGCCGGGGCGAGCACCTTCCCAGAGGCACCTATTCGGAGCTTGGTCTTCATTGAAGAGTCAGCGGTGGCGTACTTGACTGCAATGACCAGCAGCTCGTCGAGGGTAGCCGGCTCATCGCAGAGGAGTCGGTGCTTGAGGAAGGTGCCTTCTCGGCACCCGGCGGTGAAGTATTCGATGGCCTGCACCTCGTGCACCCCCTCGCAGGAGTTGCGGAGCTCGGCCCACTGCGTGAGGTAGTCGCGGGTTGACTCGTTGGGCCCTTGGACGCATAGGGAGAGCTGGTGGGGCTTGGGAGGCCGCTTGTGCGTGCTGGTGAAGTTGCGGACGAAGACTTCCGTGAAGTCCAGCCAGCTGTTGACGCTGTAGGGCTTGAGGCTGTTGAGCCAGGTGCATGTCGTGCCTTGCAGCATGAGAGGGACGTACTTCACGGCTACGCGCCTGTTGCCGTTCGCTATGCTGACAGCGGTGGAGTAGTCGATGAGCCAATCCTCCGGCTTCACAGAGCCGTTGTACTTGGGCGTGTCTCTGGGGAGCAAAAACCCTTTGGGGAAGGGCTCGTCGCGGATGCGGGGGCCAAAGCATGGCGGGCCGACATCGTCTTCTTCTTCTAGCGCCAGGGATCGAGCTAGGTGGTTGATCCGGTGGCGGGCGTCGTTCTCGCTGACTCCTTCGCGGTGGCCTAGTCGGCTACCGAGAGTCGGATGTGTGACAGGTGGCGGGGTGGGATATCTCTCCCCCCAAGGCGGGGGAGGAGGCGGATTGCCTTGGCGCTCCACTGCTCGAGGGCGGCCTTCTGCGTCGCGCTCGATGGTGAGCCGAGTCCGGCTGCGGCTAGCAGCCGGCTCCTTGTCTTTCCTTGCGTGAGCGCCGCTCGCAGTCGGTGACCGGGATGTCGCTGCGTGCTCTCGTCGTGGGGGAGGACTCTCAGCGCGGGCGCAGGCTTCATGCTGTTCTGCGGCCGCATCGATCAGCTGCTGGATGCGCTTTGTCATGTAGGGGAGCTCATCAGCCCCCAGCCCATTTAGCTCTTCAGCGGCCGCCTGAGCGGCTCGCAGATTCTCGAGCGGTGTGGCGTAGACGGGGCGGTCTGCCCCCAGCATGCTTGCGATGGCCGCGCCGCGCTTCTTGACGAGGTCGGCTCGGCTCGGCCCGCCATGAGACGGCGTACCGAAGGCGGCGCGGTCGACTTCGCGCTGGTGAGCCTCAGTGAGGCGTCTCATGGAGGCTATCTTCTGGCCCTCCGCGATGATGGCAAGGCGGCGTGCCTCCAGGGTCTCGGCGTCGGCGTCAGCTGGGATGGGGACGGACGAGTCATGCATCGCCGCTTGTAGGGTGTCGTGGGCGTTCTCGCCCGAGTCGGCGACGTGGCTGATGACCAGCACCTCAGTGACAGCGCTGCTGCCGCTGTCAACTCGGGGGAGAGGGTCGTTGAAGACTACCACGTCAGAGGGGTAGACGTCGAGCGATGCCGTGTCGGAGTCGACAAGCATCGGGTCGGTGGAGCCGACCGACTCCAAGTCTACAGCAGGCTCGCTGGAGACGTGAAGTTGGTCGAGGAGGCTAACAAGGCGACTCTCGGGGTAGTCCGTGCCCGCGTCGGACGCGGGCTCGTCGGAGATGTGAGTCTCACCAAGAAGATCGGTGAGGCAGCTCGCTGCGCAGGCGTCGTCTACGCCTTGCAGCCCGTCGGGGCAAGCGCCATTGGGTGCAGCAGGCTGGCTGCGCTCGCGGGGGAGAAAACGGGTTCCCGTCTAGAACAGGTCTCCGGACGACAGTGCACCGTGCCCCACGGTGGGCGCCAAATGTCGGGTGGTAGGTGCGACATATGCCAACGGGTGGCTTATCATTGTGGGAGCCAGTAAGACGTCGCCGGTGCCTGGAAACGGGATGAGGCGAAGACATGCACGCCGGCGGATCTTACCCAGGTTCGGGGCTCTCCGTGGAGATAATACCCCTAGTCCTGCTCTGCGGGGTCTCCGCATGATCACTAGATCAATACAAGTAGCTACAAGTGCTCCTTGAGCTGTGTGGCTAGAGGAAGAAGAAGGGCAAGGCTAGCTCTCCTTTTCTCTCTATGTGGTGTGTGAAACTCTATGACATCAACCCTTTGCATGGGTGCCCTGGGGGGTTTATATAGGCCTACCCCCCAGGGGTACAACGGTAATCCGGCTGGGCGCGGGTCCCAGCCGTCAGTGTCTATGCTCGCCGGCTTCTCCGCCGGTCATTGGGGCCCGCTGACTGGTGGGTCCCGCCGGCTGCCGGCCTCTTGGCCGACAGGCCGGCCCCACCGCTTGGGGCCTTCTCGGCGGCTGGTTACTGTTGCCTCGCCCCTGATGACGAGGGCATTGTCGAGGTAAGCATGGCTACAGTGTCGCCGCCTTGCGAGCTCTCACTGTAGCCTTACCTCGTCTTGTCTTCTTAATGAGGCACATGTTTCGAGGGAGGGAGGTAGCCGGCTATTGGGACCCGGCCACACCCCTGGCCGACTAGAGGAGGCCAGGCCGCCTTCGGACGTCTCTCTGGTAAAAGAGGCCCGCCGCCTGCGGGCCGTACTGGCACCTGCCGTGGGTGACATCAAGGCCAACACGGCTACAGTGCTGCGCCTGACGGGGGATGGCTGGCCCGTACGGCGCCCTGTGGCCATGCCTGTCCCGGGATTCGGGGGTAGTGGGCGGTACTGCAGCCACGCCCCATCCTATCGCCATTACGTGGGTGCAGTCTTAGTAAACGCAGTCTTGGTCGGCTCATGGGAGCCGGCTTTCTTCATGGCCGGCTTCTGGGAGTCGGTCCTCTTGGGGCCGGTTTCCTGGAGTCGGCTATCTCGTATCTTCCTTGGGGGAGGTTTATCAGGTAGGGTCGCCTTCTGGGAGTCGGCCCTGGGACAGCCGGTCGGGGGAAGGCGGCCCTATGCTTTGTATGCTCGAAGGCTTGAATGGCTTGATAATTCTTCAAAGAGCCAGGGGGAGTCGGTATGGCTACCCGTGGCCATTTACTCCGACATAGCCCATTTACAGCCCGCTAACCCAAGGCCCGTTACGCCCTATTCGAATAGGCCCAGTAGCGTCATCTGGGCCATCCAATATGATTCCAGCCCGTTTTCACTTCTGGCCCATGTATGGCCCATGACGTCTTTCGGCCCATATGAGGCCCTATGTAACTCTTGGCCTATTAACGGCTCGTGCTGAAACTGGCCCGTAATGAACAGTGTATTACTTTACACCCATTAACGGCCCGTGGTGAAACTGGCCCGTAATGAACAGTGTATCACTTTATACCCATTAACGGCCCGTTATTCCGTTGGGCCGTTTCCAGCCCATGTTATCTTTCGGCCTTCTCAGAGCCCATTTATTCTTGGGCTATTTTCCAGCATTCGTTTACTTACGGCCCGTTACTGTCATTTTCTGCTTGTGGGCCAAATTCAGCCCGTCGTTACAGTCGGCCCGTTTGTGGTCCGTTAATACGTTGGGCCATTTTCATAGCGTCATCAAATACGGCCTATTAACGATGGCCCGTTATGGTCGGCCCATGAACGGACGATTCAAACTCTAGCCCGTTTACGGCCAGAATGCGGTCTGTTTGGCCCATGTTTGGCCAATTGATCATACGGCCCGTATAAGGCCCATTGATGATACGGCCCATAGAAGGCCCATTGTTTCTACGGCACGTAGAAGGCCCATTGTTTCTACGGCCCGTAGAAGGCCCACTGTTTCTACGGCCCGTAGAAGGCCCACTGTTTCTACAGCCCGTAGGAGGCCCAGTGTCACTACAGTAAATATTAGCCCATGGTTATTGTGGCCTAGTTTTAAAAAATAGGTTATTGCAGCCACTAGCAAACCGCAGAAAAAGAACTGCACTGACTACAAGCAAACAAATAAACAACACAATAAGGAAATAAATAAGCAAGCAACTTACACTAGGCTATCACGGCTATTACACATATTACATCCACTGGGCATCAAAGTTCGCCACCAGTGCAAATATAGGGAACACAGCAGCATATAAACGCCGCAGCAAAACAAGTCCAGAACTGAAACCACTTCAGAAGAGCTCAAGAAACAATATCCTGGGTACCCATAATGCTGGCAAGATGCTTAGCAAGCTTATTAACTTTCTCTTGTTTGGCGCTTAAGTCCTCCAGCGCTTGCTGTTGCACCAGAAAGTATGCATCTGCATTCTGCAGGGACTTCCTCAGTCCTTCGGCTTCCTGTCACATAACATCTGATCGATGTCTTTCAACTTGAAGTTGAGACTCAAGAAGCCGAACTGATTCAGGCAACGAGTTCGAAGAGCTGGTGCCAGCAGTGGTAGCCAGTAACTCGAACACTACATCAAGACAGGACTTTGGGGTAGTCTCAGTGTCTTCAATATAGTTTTTATCAGCTTTCCTGGAGACCAACAGGGATGTCTCACTATCTTGAACCTTATCTGCATTACTTCCTTTGCCACTGCATAACAGGGTACTCTTCTCCAATATTTTATCCGCGTTCTAAAAGAGAAACAAACAAACACATCTCAGGTTTACAATGTAGTATATGAAACTCATTTTGGTGAACCAGTTCAGTAGTAAGGTGGACAGGATAACAGCATGAAACAAACATATATCTATGTAGTATGGTCACTGTATGGTCTATATCATTCTAGTTTATGTTGCCAAATCAAGATAGATACAGTTCGAATCATATCTATTTAAGACAAAGCAGCATAGACAGAATATAAGTGTGGGAAACTACACATCAATAACAACACTTGTAATGTGCATGGCATGAGAACATAACTGTTTATTCAATTGAAACTGAAATCAACATAGAGCAAGTTACAACAGCAAACAGCCAAACACGTTGAAGAAACAAGTTTAAAACATACATGTTGCGCCATTGGAGTTTCAGTTGCATCCTTCAAATTTGAAATTAGTTGGTATCAGTAAATACAGTGATGCAAGAGCAAAGTAGAATGAACCATAGCTACGGAACCTGACCTGAGAACAATTCTTCTTCTGCTTTAAGCATTGACTTCGGGTTTGGAGTGGTGGTCCTCGTGATTTGGGCACTGCAGTTGCCTTACTAACTGCTCGTGTTTGGGTGCTCTATGGTGGAGACGGTGCTGTGTCAACGGGAACTGGGTGTCTATCTGCTGGGGTTGGGGTTAGAAGGGGTGTAGCTGGTTCTCTGTCCAACTGGGTAGGGGTACAATCTGCATGAGTGTGGGTTATGTGTGGTGGGGCTGGTTCTTGGGCAAGTACAACCGTGGTTCTATCTGCATCGACAGGTAGCACGATCTTTTCTGAAGACCGTGTTTTTACTCCCACAGACACTGCCATCACTCCCTCCAATTCAAATGGCTGATAAACAAGAAAAGTAATTGAATGTACAGACATTGTAAGATAGACAGGTGCAATGGATTGTAGGGAAGAAAACAGGGCATGAAATAATTCACATTTATGTTGTCTAAGCAAACAGAATAGTAGGATGTAATTTCACATATATGATGGCTAATTAAACAGGATAGCATGACACAATTTCACATGTATGATGGCTAACTAAACAGGATAGAATGACATACTTCAAAATATGATGACTATGTAAACAGGATGACATGATATAACTATACGATGTGTCTATTAAAGTGGTTGGCATGCCATAAATCACAAACATGCCGTCGATGGAAACATGATGGCATGATATAATTCACGGATAGAATGACATAATTTAAAATATGATGACTATGTAAACGGGATGAGATGATATAACTATATTATGTCTTTAGAAAATGGGTTGGCATGCCATAATTCAGATACATGCTGTCTATGTAAACATCATGGCATGACATAATTCAAATATATGATTTATATACTAAGGAAGTGAGCAGAGGGCAATCGCATATATGATGTGTCAACTAAGGAGATGGCATTCAATATTGTGTATATGATGTAAAAACTAAGCATTGCAATACAACATATGCATTATATGAGTAATATAACCCTGCCAAGTTTGATCATACACCTCAGGGGGATAATAGGACTGGTCATCTGCCTCTGAATCCTCCTCTGAAGAGCTATCTGTAACCAGCAAGATATCTGCTTCAGCAGGTAGCATTGTCTGCTCTGAAGACCTTGTTTTCACTCCAGATTTCTCCATCACCAATTCAAATGGCTGATGCACAGGAAGAGCAGTTGAATATACAAACATTGTCGACAAAAGCAATGAGAAATACAAAAAAAGGATGGCATGATATAATTTACATATATGACGCTTGCCTAAACAGCATGGCATTGCATAATTCACATACATAATGCCTTGCAACAAGATAACATTGCATAATTCACATATATAATGTCTTGCAACAAGATGGCATTGCATAATTCACATATATGGTAATTAGACACTAAACAGGTGGCATTCTCACAAAGCATGTCTAAACTAAGCAAATGACATAGCAATGCAAGATACCATACGCACGATATGAGCAACATAACCCTGCCAAGTTAGGGCATGCACCTCGGGGGGGAAATATGACTGGTCATCTGTCTCTGAATCCTTCTCTGAGGAGCTATCGGTAACCAGCAAGACATGCGCTTCGTCAGATAGCATTGTCTGCTCTGAAGACCTTGTTTCCACTCCCGTTTTTTCCATGACCGTGCCGAATGGCTGATGCACAGGAAGAGTAATTGAATGTACTAAAATTGTTGACAAATTTAACACGTAATAAAAAAATGATGGCATGATATAATTCACATATAAGATGACTGGCTAACCAGGGTGGCATTGCTTAATTCCCATATATGATGCCTGGCTACACAAGATGGCATTGCATGATTCACATATACGATAAAGAAACTAAACAGATGGCATTGACACAAAGCATGTCTAAACTACGCAGATGACATCTTTACTGTATACAGTAAGCAATGCAAGGCACCATATACATGATATTACCAACATCAGCATGCCAAGTTAGAGCGGAGACCTCATGGGGTAAATAGGAGTGGTCTTCTCCTTCTGAATCCCCCTCAGAATAGTTATCTTCCTCTTGATTACGATCCGAAATGGGTGGAGGGGGGCTGCCTTTGCGCCCACCATGGAACGACGTCTGAATGAAATTTTATTGCCACGCAAGGCTCGTCTCTTTTGATCTACATGATCAGATCCATTGTGTACAATAACTGGCATGCATAGGAATAAAAACATAGTGAGATTATGTAAGGAGTGCATGCACAAATCCAGAGTGATGGTAGCAAACTGTGGATAGACCCAAAACCAATGATAGCAGGCAGATAATAGCTTTAGTTAAAAATACAGATAATGGCTCCTCTAATGTTTGTTTGCACCCAAGATGAAACTCATAGTAGACATCGGAGATTAACCAGATAGTAGACAGATAGTACTGATTGCTGCCCCAATATGTACCCCACAACCATTTAAAAACTCAAGTTTCAGCATTAGTTTGGACCTGACTCGGAGTCTAATAGGTGAACACGACGATAATGTAGCATGTCATCATATTAAGCGACGCATAAGGTAAGCAGACACGGAAGAGTGCGACCTCTCTTGCGGACCCGTGTAGTCCTCGAGGTCATCTTCTTAGTTGATGATGGTAATACAGTTGCCGTGGCTGCCGGCGGCGGGGAAGAAGATCTAAGGCGGCGAAAGACAGTCTGGAGAGCGGATCCTTGCTGTGGTGAACCATTCCGTCGTTGGAGCAGCTGAGCTGGGGTGGAACACAACGCCGCAGGAGCAGGACAAACCACACAAGGTTTTCTTTGACACATATCTGTAACAGAAGTAATTGAGTAAGGCTTGTTTGAATTTGAGGATTCTAACAATGCAGGGATAGGAAATAGACAGGAATAGGATAGGAATGCACGTGCAAAACAGAGAATTTAAACACACAGGATTTCTGCCAATCTGGGTGTTTGATTCACAACAATTGGAAGATCACAGGATGCAAAAAAGCATGGTGAGATTAAGTCAAACCACAAGAAAATGTACGGTTATAATTCTATTATGCTACTATCTCTTAGTCTTGTGCTTGATGAATAGGAATATGAAAAGGAGGAGAAGTGGAAATTAGAATTCCTACGGTTTTTCTTTCAAGGAGACACTAAAGGAACAAACCCTACAGTTTTCCTTTGCTCCATTCCTTTGCACCAAATTCATGAAAAGTAGTACCATAGGAAACATTCCAATTCCGATGTTTTTCATTCACTTTTCCTTTCAAGCACTGGCGATTCTAGTAGGCAGGCTTGAGCAAGGAAAATCCTACACTAAAAAAATGTTTTTGTGCTACTTCTATTACTTTGGACCCAGGCCACTGCCATACTAGCTCAACTCCCAGGCCCATCGACAAATGCACAGCTCAAACGCACAGAGATAAATAAGGATGGCGTTCAAGAGAGTCCATCACGGATAGCTAAGTTGCCTGGTACCTCACTGCTTGTCATATAGTAGGATAAAATAATCGTATTTCCCGTTACTACGAGTGCTCAGTGCACAATATATATAACATGTGGAGTAAAAAAGAGATGCAACAAGTGTACAACCTCTTTGGCGAAGCCATGTCGATCTTAGCATGACTGGGTTGGCCGGTGAGGATGCTCCGGCTGACTTGGCTGTCGGAGGAGGGGAAGAAGATCTTAGCCGTCTAGAGATGGAGCCCGAGGTACTGCTCCACTTTGATGGAGGGTTTCGTCGTTGGAGCAGCTCCGGTGAGTTGTACGACGCCGAGGATGAAGCAGGACAAGAGAGACAACGAACAACGTTAACCTGAGTGGAATTCTAATAGCATCTCCAATACATGACGTAAAATACATAACCACAAAGTGCTAGATGTAAAATACATCAGCCGCTCATCTCTGAACTTTACTTTCGAAACTGAATTTAACTGTCGAAACTGAACTTAACTGTCGAAACTGAACTTAACTCTCGAAACTGAATTTTGCTGTCGAAACTGAATTTTGCTGTCGAAACTGAACGCACTAGCAAGGTGAGGCTACACGTCGGTCGACTGACTTTTTCATCTCTGGTCAGTCGATTTTGCAGCCGTTGGATACGAAATCAAGGGCCTGCGGTTCATCTTCAACCTCCACCCCCCTGAGCCGCCAGCCACCACCGGCCAAACAGCAGCCCCCCGCCGCCCGCGGCCGGCGGTGCGCCGCCCCACCCGCCCCGAAAACACTCCCCACCGCCGGTCCGCCGCCGCCCCGGCCATCCCTCTAGGCCCCCCGTGCCGAGCTTTTTCTCCGGCGATCCCCACGCCACCGCCCCGCCAACGCCCTGCCACCGCCGGCGACCACCGCCCCCATCCTGAACCCTAAGATAGATAGTGGGGTACCTCTCCGGCGAGCCCCCCTCCCCGCTGCGGCTGGTTCTTCCTTCACTCCGGCGAGCCCCCCCCCCACCCCCTGAAAATATACTGACCCAAAAGTCGATTCAGTCGACTAAAGTGTAGCTAAATTGGAGTAGCATCGCAAGCAAGAGCAAGAGCGAGAGCAGCAGCGCGAGCAAGAGCAATAGCAAGAGCAGACCAGGCAGGGGACCGAGAGCAAGAGCAGAGCAGCGGCGCGAGCAAGAGATAAAGCAGCAGCAGCTCCTACTGATGTGGACGTCGCCGCCAAGGGAGCGACGCCGTGGAGGAAGTGGCCGGCGACGCCGTCGTGGATGGAGCCGCGCCGTGTCGGCTCGGGACCGAGCGCCGGCAGCACCGTGAGATCGAATCAAGAAGAAAATGCGGCGATTAGTGTACAACCTCTTTGGTGGCGCCGATTAGGCCGCAACTTCATTCGAGGAAACGGTGATGATGATGCTCTTCCGGTGGTGCAGGTGAAGACGGCGGTGTGGGAATGGAAGTGGCGCGAAAGATGACGGGAACGTCGGGGCAGCTCCTTGGAGGTGGAGCACGGGGTGGCTGAACCGGGGGGACGATGAGATCGACGACGGATCCTCATCCGGTACGGTGGATGAGGGACGTCGAGGTGTTGCTGTGGATGACGTCATCAGGGAAGAGGCTCCGGCTGGGTGGCGGACGGAGCAGGGTGTGGGGTTTCGTCGCGGGTTTTCGCGGCCTCGGTGTACGAATGGGTGGGCGGATGGGATGGCAGTGGGGAACCATGGCTTAGAGACGCGCTTGTCCGAAATGTGGGGTAAGTTACGAAAGTACCCCCATCGATTTGAGGCGGTTCTTTCGGTTCAGGGGTACCACGGGCATTTCGTGTGTCGGGATTTCACAGGAGGTGGGAGTTTTCGCGCACGTTGTAATTTCGGAATAGCAAGGCGCGGGTTGAGATGGAGGGAGTTGTCGGAGCACAACGAGACAAAGATATATCTTAAATATTTCGGGCTAACAAGGCGCGGGTTGAAGAGGCGGGAGTTTCGCAGCATGATAGACAGAGACGCTAGCTTGAATTTTCGGCATAACAAGGCGCGGCTTGAAATTTCAGAAGAACAAGCTTAACGTGTACCCAAAAAAAGACAATTTGCACCTCAACACGCACAACACACACACACAAACACCATTTAGACTAGAGTAAGGTACACGTGCATTGCACGCATGAGATTTGGCAACCAAATTATGAATAAATACCACATTATAGCGTGCAAGCTTTGAGTCATATATGCATGATGTAGATGTTCGTTTAATTCTTATAGTTCATTTCATTCAAACTCATCTAGTTTTTATAAGAAAGCTAATCTATTTTAAGATTCATGGAATTGTGCATCGTAAGACATAAAGTAAAAAAATAATGGCAAATCATGTAGAAAAACATTTGGGCAATTCTGATACGGAAGATTCTAGAACAAATAAGAAGTGATTGTGTTTTGATGTTTGTGCATTATGCTTAAGTTCAACCATGGAGTCTTCTAGATTATACATGTGGCGAAATCTGGTGGAATCTAGATGATATTCAACGGCCAGTAGTGCTCAAATTTGCCATCTTTGGACCATCGGATTCGCCTCATCCAACGACCATCTTTCAAAGTTAAAGTTACCCGCACACAATATAAAAAAATATAAAATATAATATATATATATAGGGGTATAGATATAGATATGTGATGCGAAAGCCGACCATCATCTCCAATTAGAATAGTTTGTCCATGCACGGATGCGACGTGGCCAAATGATGTCTGCCATCGGTATCTCAAATTCAAATCAGTCTGACCTTGTTCAATGTGTATACATTACAACATGCTCATTTCCAAACCACACCGCGCATATCTCCGTTATATTCATGCACGCATGGGTTTCAAACATCAGGATCTCTTATTCAAATATTTCAATTCAACTTTACATTGATTATGACCTCACCTATTCTTTTACACCCACACAGTAGTCTTCTCTTTATAATTGTACCACTAACTTTCTCTCGTGCATGCATGCACACACACTACCAGTCGGCATTATCCATCACATGCATGCAATCTTTTTCTTCAGGTCGGTCTCCCATGAAGGCACACACCCACACACATCCCCCTCTCCATCATATCGGGCATTCTTTATCTCTAACGCGTGCATGCGCAATGATCGATGTTCCTCTATGTATGTGTGTATATAGCTAGGTCTTTCATAGTTTTCCACACAAACCGATCAATCGATATATCCAGTGAGGTCTCACCCTCTTTCCCACGTCCACATCGACCAATCTATACCTCTCTATATAGGATTAACATATATAGCTAATACACCCACATTAATTATATATCCAACGTCCCCCTATCATCATCCATGCCTTCCGCTTCATCTCTCAGACGCGTGCACAATGGCGAAGAAAGGGGCAGTAAGGGCCCTGCCCCCCTCCCCCCTAACATCACTATATATCGAGGCTAATATGAATGTGATCATTAGACAATTTCTGCTAAAAATGGTTTAAGTTCATGAATTGACCCTCCTCGTAAAGGATTAGCAATGCTTGGCCCCCTAGCTCATTTATTTTTCATGGCTCCGCCACTGCGCGCAACAGCGCACGTGTTCGCCCCCTCTCTCTAAATATCGATCTCGCACTTGTGCATTCCTTCATAGTCTCCCTCCACTCGGCCCCTCGCATCATCTTCTATCCCCCCACCGGATTTTGCCACATGTACAATCTAGCAGACTCCATGGTTGAACTTAAGCATAATGCACAAACCTCAAAACAACAGTGGTTCTCTTTTGTTCTAGAATCTTCCGTATCATAACTGCCCAAACTTTTTTCTAGTTGAATTGCCATTATTTGTTTTTACTTTATGCTTTACAACGCACAATTCCATGAATCATAAAATAGATTAAGGGCTTCTTTGATTCAAAGGATTCTCAAAGGAATTTTGGAGGATTCTAATCATTAGGAATTTTTCCTATCTTGGTTGTTTGATTCGTAGGATTGTAAACCATAGGAATGTTTCCATATGATTCATTTGCACTACATTTCATAGGAAACATCCCATCCACTCAAACCTCTTTGAAAGAATTCTGCGTTTTTTCTATGCACAATCAAACACTCGTACAATCCTGTAGGATTCAAGACGACATTCCACTATAATCCCATGTTTTTCCTATTCCCGCATTCTTAGCTTTTTTTATAAAAACTAATTGATTTTGAATGAGATGAACTATAAGAATTAAATGAAGGGCTACATCAGGCATATATGACTCAGAGCTTACATGCTATAGTGTGGTATTTATTCATAATTTGGTTGCAAAATCTGATGCGTGCAATGCACGTGTACCTTACTAGTACTTCGAGTATGTGCAAAACACGTAAATTAGAATACCAATGGCACGCTACACAGTGTCTCTCTTACAGTTCATGAAGCCACGTGGCACATGTGGGGGCGTTGTCGCGACCTCCTTGCGTGGATTGATCACAGTGATGTGCTGCTGGTTCCAGAAGAATGTACTCGTCCTCCCTGAGCCATTCTGGCGGTACATGCACGAAGTGAAGATGTGCACGCACACCACGCACGCACTCATTCCCTCGCACGCACACGCGGGTACACGGGCGGACGCAATTTTGTACCAAGATCCACCCCATGTGATAATTTGACGCGTGTACAGTCGTTCACTTCATTGATGGTCAATTAATACAGCGCATGCAAATTGAGTGGACGTGAGGGCGGAAGAAAGACATTATTACTCCACTGCGCGCATGCGAGTAGTTAAATCGTGGGTTGCCAGTAGTACTTCCATTGGTCTCCTTCGTATTTTGTGCCAATTTTTGACAGTAACATAATATTTACGCATTTGAGCAGTGTAGTACTTGAAATTTATGTTCCGCTAAACTCATTGGGAGCCGTTTCGGGCCTCGAAACCAAAACCATCAATTAATCTTTACCTTGTTCCCATCACATTCGAAAGCCTGCTCACACCTACTAGTACGTACCAAACCTGAACGTGTTCCCACTATGCAGGTATTAGTACTAGTGCTAGTACTTAGGTTATAAAAAGGGGAACTACCTAACCGAAAATTACTCTACCTTTCCTCCTCATAAGTGCTTCTTCTTCGTCCATCGTTGCCATGGCCGGTGAGCAGAGCTCTAGGTCGAGAACTACTCGTAACAAGGGAGCGGCAACCAAGGCTGCGGAAAAAAAGAGAGGGCTCACCGCCACGCAGAGACCTCGAAAGATCTCTCACGGGCAGGCGATGGCTCCCAGGAGCGCCCTAGCCACGGAGGCGAACATGCCGAGCCGGCGGAGCTGGAGTCGTTATCCCTCGACGGCATGCCCGATCAGCTCAATAAGCAGAAGGAGTTCATCCAAGGCTTGATGGAGTTGCTGAAGGAGAGCCTCGACGACATGCCCGCTGAGCTCAATCAGCAGGGGAGTTGACCGTCGGCTTGGTGATGCTGCTGAAGAAGAGCATTGCCTCGGAGAAGAAGGCGACCGGCGAAATCCTGCGACTTCAGGAGGACAAGGCGAAGCTCTGCCACGAGATCGACCTGTTGAAGGAGAAGAACGCCGGCTGGAAGAAGCTGCATGAGAATAGTAGTTCCTCGATGAAGATGCTGCAGGCCCTCGTCATGGAACAGAAGGAGGAGTTGGCGAAGCTCCGCATCGAGCACCCGGCTGCTGTCAAGGTACGTAATGCGGCCGTGGAATAGATGATGAAGGCTCGCGTCGAGAAATCCCGCGTCATGGACAGAATGAAGAAGATGGCAGAGGAGACGCGCAAGGAGGTGGAGGTCGTGGAGGCGATGAAGAAGCAGTTACGACTCCGCGGCGAATTAGATCATTTGGGGTGATAATCTTCCTTCTTCTTTTGCTCCTGTGTTTCATCTTTTGCTTCGGGTGTTTCGCCGCACGTGTCACGTTCTCTGCGAGGCATGAATAGAACAATGGTTTTTTTAGCGAATGAATAGAACAATGCTAACAATGAGATGACTAGCAAATTAGATCATTTTTTATCGCCATATGGCACTGGGCTGCCGTGTTTCATGCTCCTCCCTCGCAATACTACTCCATTGGAAAACTTGAGTATACCGCACGGTTCTTTGCTCCTCCTCGATCAGGTCGTCGGCGCATTTATACGAGTAGTCAAATCACAAGGCCCCGCCTTCCAGCAGTAATGAGCCGTCAAATCACAAAGGCCCTCGCCTCTCGTGAAACTGACCAAGCTAGACTGCCCCGCCCTCTAGCCTTTTAAAAAATGTATTCTTTTGTACAGCAGTAGTATCGATGGATTGCTCCATGGAGCAAAACTTGAAACTAAAAAAGGTGGTACATATAGAGAGCGCTCGTCGCCAAATTATGCATATAGTACTATTAAAAAGCTAGTCACAATAATGGTGTCCAGCACAACCCACCCCTCAAATAAAACTAAGCGGGTGCTTGGATACGTTTTAGTCCCATGACTAAAAGTAGTGGGACTAAAACATGCTTGCCTCACCCATGCTTGGATCCAAATACTAAAAAGGCTAAAATCAAGTTAATGAGCATTTATTATCCTCCAAACCCTCCAATCCGGAACTCACCTGTGTTAAAGGAGAGGAGTTAAATGCGTAGAGAGAGGACTAATCCACATTTTAGTAGGGGTACCCCTGACTAAAAAATTTTAGTCTCAAGACTAGTTTTAACCCCTCTTTAGTCAGGTGTGCTTGGAACTTTAGCCTCTTAAAGAGACTATTTTTAGTCAGACTAAAATAAGTCCCTTGAATCCAAGCACCCTCTAAGCATCCTGGAATTCTTTGACAAAACTAAGCACCCTGAAATTCTTTGACAACTAAACTGCTCGCTATATGATGTTGGCCATATATATTGTACATATATAATGTGAAGAAACGAGTGGTAGTACTATACCAACTAAAAGATGAAATGTAAGAAATACTAGTATGTATGTACTGAAGAGTTAAAGTAACGAGAAGAAACATAACATAGTTCTGCTGGGGGCTCAGCACAACACACCCCTCAAATTAAATTAAGCACACCTAAAATTAAACTTTGCAACTATTCCGGTAGACACTGCATTAGAACCACCATGAGCAATGACACCGCCACCTTACTCGGAGTCCTCGTCCATGTCCTTGACTTCGTCCTTGTCCCTCTTCCTCTTGGCCGATACTTCTTTGCTTGAACCGCACACTTGGCTGTTGCTCTTCATACAACCCTTGTAGATATTGAAGCAAAGGTAGCCATCCATTGCAGCGTAGTGGATATGGTCTATATCTAGTACATTCCGCTGCCATGCATGACGATGAAACGTGTATGGAGGTTTCTCCAGTTTACCGTACGAAGGATGAACCATGGCTCCTGCCAGGGTCAGCATTGAAGGCTGACGAGAGGACACTAGCCGATTTTTCTGGAGGTCAAAGGTGTTGCCTACAACGAGGCCTATCCGACGCAGGACTTCTTTGTCGTTACCAAAGTCTACAGTAACGAATTTGACTAGGTTGCTCTCAAGGAAGTCCTTAAAATCCTGGCACTCAACGTCGGCATGGCATATGTGGTAGACCAAGAATAAGTCATGCACGCAAACCTGGATCACGGCGGGCTTCTTCCTCTCTTCGTCCTTTAGATCCTTCTCTCGTCCCAGGACTGTGGTGTACTCAACATCTAGCCCAGCGACCCACTCATCATCTGAGTCTTCGAACATGTGTCTGAAGCGAGAAAGGCATCCTTTGACCGTCGCGGAAGAACGGGTGTAGATGATGTCGAACTCATCGCCGGTGATGGTTCTAACCTTGTACTCACCGTCGATCGTGGAGATTTGGGACGCCATGGATTTGGGAGGAGGGTTAGGATTAGTGGAACTGCCGTAATGTGAATGGACGGGACGACTAGGAGCGAACCGCCGTAGTATTGAAGGACGTGCGGGGACGAGTAGGAGCGAACTGCCAGCGTGCGAACGGCAGGGTAGTGGCTTTCCATTCTCCCATGATACGGGCTTCCGAGAGCCCTTGGATCTGAGATCGAACGGTTGCATGGCGTGATTCTAGACCTATGGGTGAATATCCTATCCTGGAGGGTTATTCTGCAAATTTTCAGCAACTTAGCATGCGACCGTTTGATCTCAGATCCAAGGGCTGCCAGCAGCCCGTATCATGGTCGCGCCTACCACGACCGTCGCGTCGCTCGCGCGGTTGCGCCCTTGGAGATTTAACACGGTGCGTTAGGCTATCTGATGTTGGCATGTCATACATAGTCATCACTTAGTCACTCATACTACAACAAGGTTGGCTATAAGGTTGGCTATAAGTGTATTTTTTACTCCTCTCTATCTCTTTCTTCGTACTCCCTCCGTCCCATAATATAAGAACGTTTTTGACACTAGTGTAGTGCCAAAAACGTTCTTATATTATGGGACACAAGGAGTACTAGTATTTATTGCATTTGCCAAGGAGTGACCTCTTCCAATGAAATGGTGTTGCTAAGTTTGCTTCATTTAATTAGCTATAGACTCAAAATTGTCTTTTCACCTAGGTACACGCGCTTAGCACCGTTTCTTCCTTGGGTCACCAAACTAGTCTCTCTTCTTGATTAACTTGCCACATCAGACTTTATGCCTATGTAGGAAGCTTAAGCACCTATAGGAGCAAGTAAAAGTAAGTACAATAGTGCGCTTTACATGGCATTTTTGCATATGTCGAGGAAAGAGAGGCAAGGAAAAAGTGGAGAAGTGGGCTCTCATGCAAGAGCCAGCCTCTACTACATGGTGGAGCACTGGGAGAGGCACCGGTATGGAGGTGGTCAGGAATCGGGAGACTCACGCCGGTCGTAGCGCCGCAGTTAAAATGATAATGGCAAGTCAAATCACGGGGACCCACCTGTCCAGCAGTAACTCGCTGTCAAATCACACAACCCTACGTTTGAAGCAGCCTACTCCCTCGTCTTCTCGCGTCTCTGTCGAACCGACTAGGCAGAACTGCCCCGCCTACCGCGCAGGAAAAGCCCCGCCCTCGACTTTTAAATACAACTACATCCGCTTAAGAATCCAATGATATACTTTTTGTGACATAGTAACTCGTATTTAGTTAATCAAATGGATGACCTAGAACTACGTGTAGGCCCTATAAACCGAGACGCCTAAAAATAAAAAAAACCGAGACAGAGAGGGTAGTTCAGCACGTATCTTTTTAGATCAATATAGTTGGGATTCACCAAGGAGCAAAACCAAGTGGTAGGCTGCTCCTGTCGTGTTGGCGTAGCAACTCAAGCAGGGTCAGTCTGCACACGAAATGGCGACACACTTAACAGGACCCCTTTGGCCGACATGTGGCTCATCCACCGTCTTGTTCCACGTGCAATGCACCAAATTACAGTTCGGAGCAGCGGTTGGAATTGGAGGCACCCCGGTCGTAGCGCCGCAGTAGTAGAAAATGAGCGATGAGGGGTCAAATCACAAAGCCCCACCTTTGCCGCATTAAGCTGGACGGACGAAGCAACCATCATTTCACTCTAGGGCGCAAGAGCATAAAGAAAAGAGAAAACAATGATGCGTGCGGCAGCTACCTAGGGCACCCTAGGGTAGGGGTCTCCACTGCAGATCCTTTTTTTTGAAAGCGCCTCCACTACAAATCGGCTTCTCCCTCGTCCTCTTGAAGAAAACCGATGATGAGTGCGGCGGTAGGGTTTGTAGGAGTACTACAGCGTGCGGGGCCACGTCGTAGTAAACGGGTTCGAGTTGATGCCTTAAATATGTGTGGGCCGCTTGGTTTTACGGGAACGAGGCAGCATTTTGGGTTCGGGGACCAGTGGAGATATAGTACGTACAAAAAACTATGGACGTAGGTTCGACCGAAAGGCAATGATGCATGGGCCCTGCATTTTGATATACCCAGGGCCGCGTGAAATTTGCTACTCTACTCAAAACTAGTAAGGTACACATGTATTGAACGCATGAGATTTCGAAACCAAATTATGAATAAATACACACTATAGCATGTAAAGCTTTGAGTCATATATGCATGATGTAGATGTTCGTTTAGTTCTTATAGTTCATCTCATTCAAAATCAATTAGTTTTATAAAAATGTTAAGATTCATGGGGTTGTGCATTGTAAATCATAAAGTAAAAAACAAATAATGGCAATTCATTTAGAAAAAATAATCAATTATGATACAGAAGATTCTAGAACAAAGGAGAAGTGCTTGTGTTTTGAGGCTTGTGCATTATGCTTAAGTTCAACCATGGAGTCTTCTAAATTGTACATGTGGCAGATCTGGTGGAATGTTGATGATATCCAACGGCCAGTAGTGCTCGGATTTGTCTATCTCTGCACTGTCGGGTTAGCTTCATCCAGCGACCATCTTTCAAAGTTATTGGCACACTATATAGTTCTTGTGCCATAGTTGCATGTTTTGGAAAAAAGCTACTAGTGGGTTGTACTATCTATTTAGGAATAGAAGATGTATACATGGAAGTTGTAGGGTAAGAGATGACATGGAGCATCTCAATTCCTATGAGTAGGGATTGGAAAAGAGGTGTCATTTGGTTCACATCATAGGAACTTTTCTATTGAATCTAGAGATGACATGTATCTCAATTCCTATGAGGAGGGATTATAAAAGAGATGTAATTTGGTTCATATCATAGGAACTTTTCTATTGAATATACGCTAATGTTTATTTTCCTTCGAAATTAAGGGAGTACAGGAATCCATTCATATGAACCAAGTGGCTCTAAAGCTATAGAAATGATATCATGTTTATTTCCTTTGAAATGTGGAGTATATGAATCTATTCCTATGAACCAATTGGCTCTAAAGGAAAAAATCCTATAAAAATCATATCATATAGAGTTCCTATGATATTCCTCGACACTAAAGGATGCTTGAAATTGCTGCGGGTGATACGATGGTCTTTCTTTGTAGACTCCTCACCCATCTTTATAGTTACCTCTCGAAGATGAATGAAATGATATATACATGGTATTCTACATGTGCAATTTGGTACACAAAAACTCAGTAAAAGTTTGCGAGGTTTGAATTTTCAATAAAGCTATATGCACTGCATTTCGGAACGGAGGGAGCATACGGCAGTTGCTAACACTCACGTGGAAGATCTGTGTGTAGGAGGAGCGGCTGTTGTGTTAAATGACATGGCAAAACTGACACTGTCGGATGTCGATCTAACGGTTCTTACGGCGTTCGTCAGGAAAAGGCTTGTGGCGAACGTTTGTCGGATAATGATTTATGGACACATGCATTGCATTGATACATGCCCCCCTCTCTCTCACGCACATGCACCCTCACGAGTCACGACTCTCCCGAGTCCTCTCGTAGACTCGCACGTCGCACCCACCGTCTATGTGCACGTAGACGTCACACACATATGTGCTCTTCACACCCTACCCTCAGAACTTCTAAAAAACAAAAGACGGCGCGCACATTTTATTTTAGCTCACACGTCACACACTTATACTATTACTCTTGCGGCGAACGTTCTTTGGGCATAGTATATTGTACTCTCATGAAGAGAAGCGGTGCACGCACGCACTAGTTCTCTCACACCCACTCGCGGGTACACGTAGGAGCGCATTTTTTTGAAGCTGTTACAACAAGATCACTCCACTATATATAAAAGCAGGAGCCTTAGCGCTTGCTTTACTAGGGTTCCTCTCGTTCACTCTCTCATGCTCTCCAGATCTAAGCAACACATAGGTGGCCACACTCTCTCTCAGCTCATGGCTGGTCACAAATCCGGCCGGACAACCTCGACCGGGGCAGGGGTGTAGGTGCATCGTTCACGCTGTCGTCGGCGGCGAGGGAGGAGACCAACGGCTGCCCGCGTGTCCCGATCGACGGCCGTGCCGTTCTCTCCGAGAGAGAGCCAGCTCGGGAGGGCCTCCGACCCCTTCTTCCTCCCTGCGGTATTGTGGCCAAGATGCGGCCTCCCGACGCCGTCTTTGCCACATGCCGATGACCCTCAGGTATATATTCCTTCGAAACCTGCCTTGCACTACTGC
Organism: Aegilops tauschii subsp. strangulata; assembly: GCF_002575655.3. Lineage (NCBI taxonomy): Eukaryota > Viridiplantae > Streptophyta > Magnoliopsida > Poales > Poaceae > Aegilops > Aegilops tauschii. Next base: position 512,515,828 of record NC_053037.3, on the reverse strand, counting down.
CCCAGCTCCCTTCGTGTGGATCCTTTTCTACTTCCGTCCGCTGTTCCAAAGCCACCTAGACTTCTACTATTATTAGAAGTAAAGCTAGTTCATACAGTCAACTCAAAGCGTTGGTTCAAACAGGGAAGAAAGTGGGAAAGCTGTAGCATGAATCTAGGACTTGGTTCTAAGAGGAAATGGGGGAAAGTAGTAATATCTGTCACTGTTTAAATAACCGTATTTCGTATTTGTGCAAACAGGGATGTCTGTCTCCATATCGTTTCGGGATGTCTGTCTCCGTATCGTTTCTATCCGCGCAATCAAAAGCACGCACCTCAGTTTTAGTACAACTCTGCAAAATGAGATGGCTATCCCTCGTTGCCGTCGTCTAACCTCCCGTTTTCAAGGTATCCCTACATTGGTAGTAACTAAGGTAGAATGACCAACGCAATCTAAAAGAAGCTGATTCGTACGTTTTACTTCCTGATTGCAGTGCAGGGACGAGCGAAAACAACTGCATCCTAGTCCGGAATGCACTTTCTACCAGTTCATCCATGGACCGAGGACTAGCTGGCACGGCTACACGGCGGTTTTTTGGACAGGTGCGCGGACAAGAGGCATTGTGGTCTGCTTATTTCTACAAATAGCGGTGCTTAAATTTAGTGGAATGCACAAGCATTTCAGCTGGTCAGTACACTGCATGGTTTAGTTCAGCATTCCAGCTGAGACCACAATTATAATTGGTTATTCTGGAATGAGAGAACCTAACCCTGGATGGTGGCAACAAGAAAAAATCAGAGTGAACTCCAGGAAATTTAAGCCTGCCGGGAGGCCCTTTGCTCAGAGAAGCCTTGCTTGTTTTTTCCTGATTTGTAAACCTTCTCACAGCTTTGTCTTTTGCTATGAACTAGTATATGTTTGTTATGTTCTATGAATCATTGAGATGTATAAAATTGCTTAACTTTATGCTTTTCAAGTTTTTTATGAAGACGAGTTTAATGTGAGTGTTCCACATGAGCGCTGGACTAGCGTGTGAACGTTTGGAATTTATTACATTGTGGCCTCAATTAACTGCATGAACCACTGTAACAAGATACATAGTTGCTTTTATGTCAGACAGCAGATTGTTGATTGTTAGCTGGTCGATAGCCTAGTGTTGAACCGAGCTGAGCCAATGTGTCGTGTTTTGCACAACTGCTTACAAGTGGGGTAGCACCAACAGTGTTTACAAGTACTTATGTATACGTCGGCGCACGGTTCTCGAACAAGTGCTCTATTTCATCAAAACACACACTGCTCGTATGATAAACCGTGACAACTTATGTCTTACCATGCCATATTCATGAAAAAACTAGTGAGGACGCATGTGTTTCAGCAACAATTACGATGGTTCTCACATGATTCACGGGCACACAAAAGTAGCAGCAGTTCCCATAGACGGATTCAAACAGAGTACTAGCCCCAGAGGGGTCGATAACAGGCAAGGTTCGGATAATTAGACACAATCCAAACTACTATTAAACACTAGCTGGGGCAACTATTTCATGCCTCGATCTAATTTGGGTAGGACACAAGATGGACCTTGCCATGAACATCATCGAGGACGTCCTGCAGCAGCTCAATCCTGTGAACCTTCATGAAGACAACCTTGTGGCCTTGCCACTGATAAACTTGTTTGTGGAGGCATGCCACGTCATCTTCCTGCGTAAGCTTGACAAGAACAGTATGCCTCACAAACGAAGGAGTTGCTTTGAACTTCTTGTGCTTCAGTACACCCTGGACAACACGCCTGACAACAGTGAGGCTAGAATACAACTCTTCATTGTATAACCGCAAATGGCTTCCAGGATCCAACAGCCTAAGAACTCTGTTTTCCCAGTGCGTATATTCAGGTCGTCCGCCTCATAGCGAGTGACATGTACAACCTCACAATCCTTGTCTGCATCAGGGCTCTAATTGAAACAGAAACAAATTCTGAATTACTTTTCAGTATAAGAAACACAAGTTATTTAAACCACTATGTATAGCATGGCATCGAAGCTAATAAAATTTTGCATTATTAATCACCACATACTTCCTTTTCTAAAAAAATCACCACATACTTAGATGAAAATCCACAATCGAGATCGGCAAAGATCCTCGAAGGGGGACAGCTCAGCGGGGGGGGGGGGGGACAGATCCTCGAAGGGGGAAAACCGCTCCTGCAGTCCCACAGGGGCTGTAACCTCAAACGGGGCGTTGACCATCTCAGTAGTGGTCGTGAGCGTATCTGGGGTCGTCTCGATGGTTGCCTCCATCTTCTTGGAGCTCTCTGTCTCGTGGGGATCAGCCTCCCGCGTCTGCTCCAATATCGGCAGATCTTTGCCTGGTTCTCCTTGGTCCATCATGAAACTGACGAATACTAGGAGACCACTGAAAGGAAAACACAATCGCAATGACAATGAAACAAATAAGAGAGTGAGGATCGGTTACTGCTTTGCAAAAGTTCTTTTTTTTCTCTGAATGAAAATATACCAACATCACTGATCCGCTTACCTTCCCTTCGTTCGGAGAGAAGAACAGTGGCAGATGCGAGTGTTGCCTTTCTTGAAGACGGCGAGGGAGAAGGGGATTCAGCGAAGAGTGAAATGATGGTTGCTTCGTCCGTCAAACTTTAGACTGCGGGGAGGTGGGGTTTTGTGATACGATGGCTCATTACTGCCGCGCTACGACCGGGTGACTCTCCGCCTGCATACTGCCTTCTAATTTGGTGGATGGCATTTGGACCCGCGCGCTGCATGGCCCGCATGTCGGTGAACAAAAGTATAACGGCATTCAGTAGAGGGAGACGTTTCAATGACCTAGGAGGAGCCAGAAGCGGTAGAGTGTCTCCACTGTACTAATAGTAATTGTTTTTCTGGGTAGCTGTAGAGTGTCTCCACTGTACTAGTAGTAATTGTTTCTCTGGGCCCAAGACAAAACAGCCCATCCACACTAGTAAATAGTAAAATCAATTCAAAAGCCCATATATTTACTGAATGAGAGGTGCTACCCACACCCAGCACACCGCCCCCCCCCCACCCAAAAAACATGGGTGCTCTTCTTCCTCCTCGCACCCACCCACCTCACGTCAGCTCGCTCCACTCGTACCCCCAAATTCCTCACCTCACTCCTACAGAAAACCCCAGCTCCCCTTCTTCCTCACTCCTACAGAAAACCCCCAGGTCCCCATCTTCTTCGCTCGCACTACAACTAGGCTCGTCATTCGTTACTCTGCTCAAATCTGTGAGCGCGATGCGACGTCCTCGAGGAAAATGGAGTCAGCTGACCCTAGCGCCAAGAAGATGAGGCTCCCGCCAGCGGCGACGCCTGTTGTAGACCCCGCACCCGGCAGCGCGGGGAGAAGCGGCGACCCCGCCCCCACCGGATCCCAGGAAACCATAGAATCTCGGGTGGACCGCATCAGCGATCTCCCAGACGCCGTCCTTGGGGAGATCATCTTGCTTCTCCCCACCAAGGATTGCTGCCGCACCCAAGTCCTCTCAATTCGATGGCGCCCTCTATGGCGCGCCGTGCCCCTTAATCTCGACTGTCGTCAGCTATCTCTCTTCAATGATTTTGAAATCCCCAGAGCCATCATCTCCTCCCACCAGGGCTCTGTTCAAAGCCTCTGCATCCCGTCATGCTACCTGAGCAAGCATACCATGCCCTGCACGGTGGACGCTTGGCTGAAATCCCCTGAATTCACAGAACTATAGCTGCTTGAGTTCTACTATTCCCCTGGAAATCACATACCACATACCGAACGCCATGAACTTGTGCCCGCAGCACCGATGTCCATCTCGCGGTTTTAGTCCTCTCTCCACACCGCCACCTTTGCACTGTGCTACCTACCAGACAATCTGGTACTAAACCTTCGACTCCCATTTCTCAAGAAACTTTCACTTGTGCGGGTTCGTATATCGGAGGCCTCATTGCACAACATCATCCACTCCAGTTGCCCTGCGCTGGAGTGCTTGGTGCTTGTTTTCACAGTTAGAATTGGTTGTCTCCAAATAAAGTCGCCTAACCTTGTAAGAATTGGAATTTCTTTTGACGGTAGGCAGCTCATCATCCAAGATGCCCCTTCACTTCAAAGGTTGATCCTTGATTCTAGTTATTCACCGTTGCAAATAACCGTCCTCTCCGCGCCTAAACTGGAGACCTTGGGTGTAATACATGATCTTTGTGCTCATTTCAATATGGTGTTTGGCTCCACAGTTCTTCAGGTACTTTATATTATCATCTACACTTGTAACCATAAGCTGCATTTTAAATTTCTGCGCATAATTTATATATCATCTTGGAGTACACATTTTGTACTAATATTATGTTCTATGCTCAATGAAGAGTTTCTCCATGGATGGCCTATCAATGGTGCTGGATTCTATCAAGATCTTATATATCCAAATGAATAGTTTTGATCTGAACAAGATTATTGGCTTGCTGCAATGCTTTCCATGTCTGGAGAAGTTGTATATAAAGGTGATAATTTCACGCACATTGGAAGCCCGCATATAGTGTACTAGAATTAACCGTTCAACTGTTGCTCTTTCGACACTCTTCTTTTAGACCTTAACTATTTTCAATCTTCATGTCTATTTAGGCAACAGGATGGGGTAAGAAAGTTATAACCAATCGGTGGATTCGTAAGCATCGGGATTTTCTCACTTCTCATGAGATTCGATTGAAGACAATAACGCTAGAAAGATATGTAGCCAACCGTGCAAACACAAGATTTGTCACATTCTTCCTGCTGAATGCGAGGTTACTATTGTCCATCAGCCTTAAGTTTATCAGCAGCATGGTTTTGACGGATGGGTATGTCGAAGAGCAAAAAAAGGAGTTTCAGGTGGGCAAAGGAGCTTCTGAACGTGCCGGGCTTCTATTTACAACATATTGTGGTCATAATCCAGTAAAATTTACGACCCAGGATGTTCATTCTATGGACCTGACCGATCAATTTGACTATGACTGCCGAAAACAGTGCTTGAGTTAGATGTTGTTGCCCTTTTCAATCTGGTTTTTTTTGTAAACCTGATGAACAGTTAACCCTCGTGCTTTTGTACAGTTTGTAAGCTGGAGTTAGATGTTCCTGCCCTTTTCAACTCGGCTGTGACTGTCATATTTTCCTTGAAACAAGGCAAATGGCTTGCCATTCGTTTAATTTAGAGTGAAATATTGTAACAAATCCCAACCAAGGGAAATAACATCACTCTCGCCGGCTGCTTGAGCTCACTGTGCATTACAGAAGCCAAGTGATTAGCCCCCACCAGCACCCACAAACTTATTTCGAACTAGCACATCAAATGGGCTGTAAATTTTCATAGGAAAGGCTGCATGACCGTGACAGATTTGGATTCTGACATTTGGGACCCGCGAGGAAATAGCCTATCCAAGGTGGTGCCGACTTACTAGCCAGTCAACAAACGATTATGCCTACCAGCTGTTGGATTGACATCCAACATCTGTCGTGTATCTTCTATCTCTTGTCTTCTTCTTCCTCTAGCCGCCCAAACCAAACCACCCTGTCGGCTCCGCCTGCTCCCGCCTTCCATGGCTGGCTGCGCCTCCGCCACCCTACCGTACGTACCCTCCAACGTTGGCCAGTCCCTCCCTCTATTCCCCCACACGTCCTGTTATTCTCCGGCGACGTCAGCCCCAACACGCACCCGCGCCCGAACCAGTCAACCCTCGTACTCCCCTCCGCCTGCGACTAGACCGGCACACCTTCAACGGCTCCTGTTTGTTCCGTCCGAGGCCTCGCCGTCGTCCTCCACCTTGCGGCCTTGGTTCACTCGCCGTGCGCGGTGCACCGCCCTCTTGCGTTGTCAACGTCGTCAACAACCGAGAGGAACAAGGAGATGATTGTACGTGGAGAGGATGACAGTAGGGACCCACCAACGTCATGGCAGTACGCAAGCAAGTGCCTCTATAGTACAAGCCCAAAAATATGGTTTCTCCTAATGGTTGGACATCTGGGGCTCATGCCATTATCAACGTAGTCAATAAACGAGAGAATTACACTACGAGCGGCTAACACCAGGGACCCAGCAAGTCGCGCAGTTTTTTTTGAGGAACAAGCAGTTGTTATTTATACTAGTTTTAGCGACGGATCAGGGTAACAACGGGGTTGTGCGGGGGCTGTGGCCCGTCTAGCCAGGGTTTTATTTATGTTTACCACATCATGAGCCCAGATGTGTTTTTTTCTTGCTGAAAATGGCTAGCCCAGTTCTATTTTTTTTAAGAAATACCCAAACAAGGCCTACTTGCTTTCTCGGCCCTGCTGGGCTGCAAATCTTTCAAGACGAGGAGAGTTTCATTCGGTTTGCCCAGGAATGGGCTGTACATTTTTAAACACATCAAACCGGGAATTAGTTTCAATTTTTTTCATTACAAGATCTTAAATTCCATTGATTTTTATGCGTGGACAATTATTTGGATTTTATATTTATATAAATTATTTTTCAAAATAGTTTGAATGTGAATCGATATTTCTGGATTAAAAACAGTTGGCCGCATCGAAATATGCAAAATTTCGTATACTTTTTAACCGTGGCCACAATATGGGGTGTAATGCTAACAAAAAGAAGATGGGCTCCAAAAAAATTCTTAAGAATTAGCAAATGGGATGTACATTATTAGAAATAATGGCAGATGGGCTGTATGCTGTTTTCCACAGATTTGAGGCTGACTTGTGCACCTACTACAGGTTGACGCGTATGCTTTCATAAAAAAAAGGTTGACGCACATGCAACGCCCTATCAACTTAGTCAACACATGAGAGCAGTGACTGTTGGATGTCCATCCAACGGCTGTCGTGCTTCTTCAATCTCTACTCTTCATGCTCCAGCCCCTCAAACAAGCGCCGGCGGGACTGCCTCCTCCCTCCTCCCGCGGCCGGCTATGCTGCCGTGCAGGCCTCACGGCCCCACCGTACTCCCATCGCTGGCCTAGCCATCCCTCTACTCACCCACACATGCCGTTATTCTCCACCGACGGCAGACCAACCAGTAAACCCTCGTACTCCTCCGCGTGGGAAACAACTGTCGAGTATTCCCTGGCTCCGTGTCTTTCCCTTCCTAGGCCTCGCCGTCGTCCACCGCCCTGGTGCTCTCGGCGCGGCCTGGTCAACGTGGTCAATGAACGACATCCATCGGAAGTGGACTGTACGTGGAGAGGCTGATAGCTGGGTCCACGGCCGCACGCGAGGAAATGCCTCCTTATTACGTGCAAAATAATGATTCCTCCATCTGACAGCTAGGACCCACAGGAAGGGCCTCTGTATTTCGCGAAAAAACGGTTCCCCCGCTGACAGGTCGGACCGACCAGCTATATCTTCGCACGCAAGGAAGTGCCTCCTTATTACGCCCAAAAAATGAATACCCCCTGCTAGCTGGGACCCACCATATTGTTGGGCTAACTTGTGGGCCTACTAAGTTGACGGGGACGGAGGGCTTTGTCAACTTAGTCAATACTCTAGTGACCGTATGATGTCCATCCAACGGCCATAGTGCTTCTTCAACCTCTGGTCTTCTTGCTCCAGCCTCCCAAAGCAACGCCGGTCGTGCCGCCTGCTCCTGCCTCTCGTGGCCGGCTGTGCTACCGCGGAGGCCTGACCGCCCCCATACTACTCCCACCACTGGCCAGGCCATCCCTCCACTCACCCACACCCCCTGTTATTCTGCGGTGACGGGAGCCTCACACTGCAGCCGAACCAGTGAACGCTCGTACTCCTCTTCGCGTGGGCATCCACTGCCGCGTCTTGCTCGGCTCCGCGCCGTCCCCTTCCTAGGCCTCGTCGTCGTCCACCACCGTGGTGCTCTCGGCGCGGCATGGTCAATGTGGTCAATGACCGACTTCCATCGGAAGAGTACTGTACGTGGAGAGGCTAACAGCTGGGTCCACGGCAGTCGCAAGGAAGTGCCTCCTTATTACGCGGAAAATAATTATTCCTCCACCTGACAGAGGGGACCCACCGGACGGGCCACCAGTATTTTGTGAAAAAATTCGTTTCCCCCTGACTGCTGGGACCCACCGGACGGGCCACCGTATTTCGCGAAAAAAATGTCCCCCCCCCCCCCGCTGTCAGCTCGGACCCACCGGAAGTGCCTCCTTATTACGCACAAAAAATGAATACTCCTGTTGAGGATATAGACCTTAGAGTCACCTGCCAGAAGGGGCCAGGTTACTCATAATGGTCATTGCCAGAAGCCCGGCGACAAGCTTGAAGACGGTGGGCCAAAGATGGGCTTAAGACCCGGATATGGCTTAAGGCCCGTAGTTACAATCATCATTATAATAGAACTTGTCGTGTAAGGCAAGGATAGTTGAGAGTCTGAGCCGGACGCTCTTATGAGCCGGCCGGGACTCTGAGAGCTGCTGGGCGTCAGCCTCCCTATATAAAGGGACGACCCGGCAGCAGTTTAGGACAAGAAAAGATCTCATCGAGAGCCAGGCATAGCAGTTTAGCTCCCTGGTCATCGAAACCCTAATCAATACCACCTCAAACTGGACATAGGCTTTTACCTTCACCTTAAGGGGCCGAACCAGTATAAACCCTCGTGTTCCTTGTCCCGCTTAACCCCTTCAAGCTTCCTAGCTGCGATGGCTCCACGACTAAGTCCTAGCTCGAGGACATCTGCCGTGACAATTCCACGACAGTTGGCGCCCACCGTGGGGCCAGCGCATGGTGGATTTGAGTTCTTGGAGGGCAGCTTCGAAGGGCTCAAGGGATACGCTGTGGGCCGGATGACCAAGAGTCGTCGCGGCAAGCTCTATATCGACGATGCAAACTGGGGCCCCGACGCCGGCTTAATTGAGTACGGGTACCGGGTCCCCTTCGGCGGAATCCATGTTTTCATTGGCAAGATTTGTGAGCCGGGCCCTGAGCCGGATCTCTGCGCCAATCTCATCAAGACGGCTCAGCGTGCACGACCCGCCCGGGCCCTGCCTGCCTTAAAGCATGCTTTTGTGGGATGTATCCATGGAGGGCTCTCTGATAGATCTAGATCTGGTGATGAGACGGCCGCCGGCTCTGACGGCTAGTTGTCCACCGATGAGTCAAACTCGTTGTATCAACTTCAAGATGGCAGGCTCATGGGTCGTTCCAATGGTGACAGTATTCCGGACCTGTTTGAGCCGCCAAGCCGGGTCGGAATCTTCATGGCCGGTGCGCAGCCTGTCCGGAACCCTGCTGCTGGAGCGGGAAACCCGGTGCCCTCGCCGGCTCAGGTGCTAATGGATCTCACGGACAAGATGACGGCCCTGTTAACTGCCGCGGTTGACCCGGCGGATCAAGCTCAGCATGATGCGGAGGTGGCGCAATTAAAGTTAGATCTAGTGAAAGCTAAGGAGGATCTGGCAGCGGAAGGGATCAGGATGGCTGCGGAGAGGGCGGCTCTCGACACCCAAACTCAGCTGATCCAGGCGCAGTCCTTCCGGCTCACGATGGATCAGAACGCGTCCAATGAGGTCATGAGAAGGAGGCATCAAAAGGCCCAATCTCGACTCCCTCCGGTTTACGATCCACGAAACCTCTTCAACACGCCAGGTGCAGGGTCTAGTAACCTGCCAGGGGTCATAGTGCCCGGGTCAGGGACCCCTATTCAGCCATAAGTGATGGGGCCTCCCCAGGTGCCCCCTGCCCCGCCTCAGTACGTACCAATACCACCGGGTCATTATGCTAACCCGCTGGAGAACATGGTCGCCGCAGCAGCGCGGCTGGCGGCTCTCCCAATTGACGGCGATTCTCCGACGGCTATTGAAACCCGCCGGGTCAGCGAACTCCTTCAGACAGCACTGGCGCAACAAGAGGCGTACTCCTACAGCCGGGACAGGATCCACTCGACCCCTCGTCCAGGCCGGAGTCCGAGTTACAGCAGACACATGGTCTCGGCGACCGGCTCAAGTAACGTCCGACGCCATGACCCGCCCCCTGGCCATGGCCCGGCTCATAACGGAGCCTTTCACGCAGCAGACCAAGACAGAGCGCGGCAAGAGGCGGAGCAGGTGCCTCAATTGACGGCTTACCAGACTCCCCCGGCTTATCCGACGACTTCCGTCGACGTGGGTATCCCTACCAGGACTGGGGGTGTCCCTTGTTTAGTACCAGCTATCCGCAATGAACGTCTACCCAAGGACTTCAAAGGCCCTAGGAAGGTGCCTAATTATACAGCCGATTTACAACCCGCAGCCTGGATCGAGAGTTACGAGATGGCCATGGAACTGCTGGAGGTCAGTGAAGCGGCAATGGCCAAATACTTCACCATGATGTTGGATGGGACTTCCCGCACTTGGTTGAAAGGGCTACCACCGAATTCCATTGGGTCTTGGGCTGAGCTGAAAGCCCGGTTCATCCAAAACTTCAAGGATACCTGTAGGCAGTCTATGTCAATTGTGGATTTGACTAACTGTAAGCAGCAGGAGGGTGAGTCTACGACACATTGGGTTCGCCGGGTTAAGGAAATAATACATTCATCTGATAAGATGGATGCCGGCTCTGCAGTCTTAATGTTGGAACAGAATTGTCGTTTCGTGCCCCTAAAGATGAAACTCGGGCGGCTTAAGCGCGACTACAATGATATGGGTACGCTGATGGCGGCTCTCGTCAAGTATGCCGATTCTGATGGTACCAAGGACCCTGCTTCAGATGATGAAAGGACAGGGAAGGGAAAGAAGAACGGCAATGGCAAGGGTCATCAGCATAACCCGGGGGACCAAGGAGGTGGCAAGCACAAGGCCGATGGCAGCCTAGAGTTCGTAGCCAATGCCAGCTCACAGGGCAATAGCCAGAGACGCAAGGGGAGGCCCCCTCCCCGAGGCGGCGGGTCAGGCCCGACGCTGGAGCAGCTGTTGAATGAGCCTTGTCCAAGGCATGTCTCTAGAGAGAAGCCAGCTACCCATCTATGGAAGGATTGTGCAATCATGAAGGCCTTTAAGAATTACAATGGCCCGGGCGGCGGCTCAGGCACCGGTGGCTTTCATGGACCGGGCGGCGGCTCAAATTCTAATCCTCAAAACGGTCAAGGGGGCTTTAATCAGCAGTCTGGCCAGGGTCATCAACAGCAGCAGGGGGGTTATCAGACCAATCCAAAGCAGCTTAGCGGTGGACAGTATCATGTGTTTACCACCAGTCTGTGTAAGCGAGATCAGAAGCTTCATAAGAGGGCTGTGAATGCTGTTGAGCCGGCAGTTCCACGCTACTTGCGGTGGTCTGAGCAACCTATAGTGTGGAGTAGAGAGGATCACCCTCCCCGGGTGGACAATCCGGGTCATTTGGCCTTGGTGGTGGCTCCTCGGGTGGGAGGATACAAGTTCACTAAGGTGCTCATGGATGGGGGCAGCAGCATCAACATCCTCTATTATGAGACTTTCCGTCGTATGGGGTTGATTGATAAGAACCTCAGCCAGTCAAACACTATCTTCCATGGTGTGGTACCTGGTAAGTCGGCTTATCCAGTCGGCAAGATCGAGTTGGAAGTGGCCTTTGGAGATGAGAACAACTACAGGGTGGAAAAATTGACCTTTGAGGTGGTCAAGATAAGAAGTCCGTACCATGCTATATTTGGGCGGCCGGCTTACGCCAAGTTCATGGCACGGCCGTGTTATGTGTATTTACAGCTCAAGATGCCGGGTCAGAATGGGACCATTACGGTTCATGGAAGCCGGAAGGTGGCTCTGGAGTGTGAGGAAGGCGATGCAGCTTATGCAGAATCTGTTTGTGCAACAGAGGAGTTGAAGTTTTACAAAGACAACGTTGACCCAACAGATATGACCTCTCTGAAAAAGCCGACTACAGAGCATGAGCCGGCAATGAAATTTAAGTCGGCTGATGAGACTAAACTTGTTGATTTCATTCCTGGAGATTCATCTCAGCAGTTTAGCATCAGTGCCAATCTGGATCCAAAATAGGAAAGCGCGCTCATCGAGTTCATCCGTGAGAATAGGGACATTTTTGCATGGAAGCCATCTGACATGCCAGGTGTACCTAGAGAACTCGCTGAGCACACTCTCAATGTTGATCCGAAATTTAAGCCGGTCAGGCAGTTCCTTCGGTGGTTTAATGAAGAGAGGCGGAAAGCTATTGGCGAAGAGGTGGCCCGGCTCTTGGCGGCCGGGTTTATTGTTGAAGTCTTTCACCCAGAATGGTTAGCTAACCCGGTGCTCGTACTCAAGAAGAACGGCACTTGGCGGATGTGTGTGGACTACACGGACTTAAACAAGGCGTGTCCGGCTGATCCTTTTGCCCTTCCCCGTATTGATCAAATTATTGATGCCATGGCAGGTTGTGCATGCTTAAGTTTCTTGGATGCTTATTCCGGATATCATCAGATTAAAATGGCAGTTAAGGACCAGGAGAAGACGGCGTTCATCACTCCCTTTGGAGCCTTCTGCTATGTGTCCATGCCCTTTGGACTCAAGTGTGCACAGGCGACTTATTAGCGTTGCGTGCAGAACTGTCTTCATAACCAGATTGGGCGCAATGTTCATGCTTATGTGGACGATATTGTGGTTAAATCCATAAAGGAGGAAACCCTGATAGATGATTTGAGAGAAACCTTTGATAATCTCCGGGTTTACAAGATGATGCTTAACCCGGCCAAGTGTGTTTTTGGTGTTCCTGCAGGCAAACTCTTGGGTTTCTTGGTTTCTGACAGAGGCATTGAAGCTAACCCGGAGAAGATCAAGGCCATCACCTCCCTGGCTAAGCCGGCGTGTGTAAATGATGTTCAGCGCTTGGCGGGTCGCATCGCTGCTTTAAGCCGGTTTATAAGCCGTTTGGGTGAGAAGGCCATGCCATTATATCAGTTGATGAAGAAAACTGATAACTTTGTCTGGAATGATGCAGCTAATACACGAGCTGTTTGGGTGAGAAGCAGCTGGCAGAGCCCCCAGTCCTTGCTGCTCCGGTTGATAAGGAGCCCTTATTACTGTATGTGGCGGCGAACACACGAGCTGTCAGTGTGGCTGTGGTGGTGGAGCGCAAGGAAGAGGGTAAGGAGCATCCGGTTCAACGGCCGGTTTATTATGTCAGCGAAGTGCTCATCGAGTCCAAACAGCGGTATCCACATTGGCAGAAGCTTGTTTATGGTGTGTTCATGGCGAGCCGGAAGCTTAAGCATTATTTCCAGGGTTATCCCATCACCATGGTTAGTTCGGCTCCTCTTGGTGATATCATTCAAAACAGAGAGGCCACAGGAAGAATAGCTAAGTGGGCCATAGAGCTCGGACCTCATGATCTCAAATACATGCCACGCACTACTGTTAAATCTCAGGCCTTGGTGGATTTCATCAATGATTGGACAGAGTCACAAGTGCCCGAGCAAAAGCCGGATAACACATATTGGACTATTCACTTTGATGGGTCCAGGCAGTTGGAGGGCTCGGGGGCTGGAGTCGTATTGGCTTCCCCTAAGGGTGATAAGTTCCATTATGTGCTACAATTGATGTTTCCTTGTACCAACAACGTAGCTGAGTACGAGGCCTTGCTCCACGGTCTTTGGATGGCTAAGGAGATGAGCTTGAGCCGGCTAAGGTGTTTCGGTGACTCAGACTTGGTGGCTCAACAAGTATCAGGCAAGTGGGACTCTAAGGACCCTCTCATGGCGGCTTATCGCCGCGAAGTTGATGCCATTGCTGGGCGCTTTCAGGGCTACCAAGTAGAGCACATTGATCGCAGGAAGAACGAGGCGGCTGATGCTTTAAGCCGGCTGGGCTCTCAGCGAAAGCCGGTGCCTCCTAATACTTTCCTGGATGTCCTGTATAACCCTTCTGTTAAGTTGCCTACAGAGGAAGACTTGTCTATCCCTGACCCGGAGGCACGACTGGTGGCGGCTCTCCACATCATACCGGACTGGACAATGCCCTATCTGGCTTACATGACCCGGGGAGAGTTGCCTGAGGATGAAACTTTGGCCAGACAAATAACCCGGCGGGCTAAGTCAATGATTGTTATCAATGGCGAGTTGCATCACCGCAGTGTTACGGGAGCGTTTCAGCGTTGTGTTTCCCCTGAGGAAGGTCAAGAGATCTTGCGTGAGATTCATGAAGGGGATTGTGGCCATCACGCCGGCTCAAAGTCTCTTGTGGCCAAGGCTTTTCGTCATGGTTTTTATTGGTTGATGGCTCATGCTAATGCAGAGGACTTGGTCAGTAAGTGTGATGGTTGCCAAAGGTTCTCGCGACGGGCTCATGTGCCGGCTCAAGAGCTGAGGATGATCCCAATTACTTGGCCCTTTGCGGTCTGGGGGCTTGATATGGTTGGGCCTTTTAAAAGGTCCAAGGATAAGAAGACCCACCTTTTGGTGGCAGTTGACAAATTTACCAAGTGGGTTGAAGCGGAGCCAGTTAGCAAGTGTGATGCAGCCACGGCGATTCAGTTTATGAAAAAGGTGATCTTTCGCTTTGGTTTTCCACACAGCATTATAACTGACAATGGCACCAATTTATCCAAAGACGCCATGGAGGAGTTTTGTCAACGAGAGCATATCCGACTTGATGTTTCCTCAGTGGCTCATCCTCAATCCAATGGTCAAGCTGAGAGAGCTAATCAGGAGATTCTAAAGGGCATCAAGCCCCGGCTTTTGGTCCCTTTGCAACGGACGCCGGGTTGTTGGGTGGAGGAGTTGCCCTCCGTGTTATGGAGCATCAACACTACTCCTAACAGGTCTACAGGTTTCACGCCTTTCTTCATGGTTTATGGGGCAGAAGCAGTTCTCCCCAGTGACATCCGTCATGACTCGCCTCGAGTGGCGGCTTATGTTGAGGCGGATAATGAACAGGCGCGCCAAGATGCTCTTGACTTGTTGGACGAACAACGTGATGTGGCAGCAGCTCGCTCAGCGATTTACCAACAAGACCTGCGTCGTTATCATAGTCGCCGGGTTAAATCCTGGGCCTTCCAGGAAGGCGATCTCGTGCTCCGGCGCATCCAAGATCAAACCGATGTGCACAAGCTATCTCCACCTTGGGAAGGGCCCTTTGTGGTCAGCAAGAACTTGCACAACGGGTCATATTACCTCATTGACATTCGGGAGCACAAAGATTCACGTAAGTCGGAGGAAGAGACCCGTCGGCCGTGGAACATAGCTCAGCTTCGGCCTTACTACACTTGAGCCACCGGCTCTCATAATGTACATATTTCTCTAAGCCATGTATATATTATGATAAGCAATAAAGCAGGACCTCTGTCCTTTTTTCTCCTCCAAATGTGCACGTGTTGTTTTCATTGCAAGATGACATGATAACTTGAAGGAGGATCCGGCTTATGATCGTATTCGAATCTAGCCGTAGGCAATAAGGTCATTTGGGGGCTTCCTATTCAAACATAGGTCGTATTCGAACCAAAGAGAACATAGTTGTCGGT
This sequence comes from Aegilops tauschii subsp. strangulata, assembly GCF_002575655.3. NCBI lineage: Eukaryota > Viridiplantae > Streptophyta > Magnoliopsida > Poales > Poaceae > Aegilops > Aegilops tauschii. The sequence continues at coordinate 512,500,464 of NC_053037.3, read as the reverse complement.
ACCCATTTGATTGGCAAAGTGCCGAGCTCATTGGGGAGTTTTCTTTGATCATATTTGAATCTTAGTTTAACCCCTTTGGGAACCGACGTGGATCCTATTCGAATCAGCGTCGTTAAACAATTCTTAAAATCACTTGGGGGCTTCCTGTTCAAACATGGGTCGTATTCGAACCAAAGAGAACATAGATGTCGGTACCCTCTTGATTGGCATCGCCACACCCACTGGGGGCTATATGATCGCATTCGAATCTTAGCATAACCCCTTTGGGACGGGTCTCTGGTCGTATTCGAACCGGAAGCCCCTAAGGTTTCTGACTTGTAGCAAGTTCTTCGGATTATGTCAAGTATGCACGGCCGGGTCGCACTTTGCCGGCTTAACTTCGATTTGCAGTACTCGTCGAACACAATTGGCGTTATTAAGACTGGTAAACCGGAACTGAGGTGCCAACCTCATAGCCCGGGTTATCTAAGCCGACAGTGTTCTTGCAGGCTGGTAAGTGTGTTGTTATGATTATTTCAAGGACATCATTGAGGGCCAGTCTTTGGTGAATCATATTCCGGGTTATAGGCATAAGACTATGACTCTCCATGCGGTAAGCCGCCTCGAGACTTGCGATTTGTCTTTTCTTGCAGGATAGTTGAAGACAATTATTTAAACTTAAGGAACATGACTGAGCAACTGTAACCCGGAGACATATAAGGAAGCAACTTTCATAAGGATTCAGCATTCAATACGTGCGCGATGGCACGACACAGTTAAAGTATTGACCCTATTCTATTACAAGACTCGTTGAGTCCAAAAGGGTGAAGCATTGTCTCGCATAAAGCGTTTGCAGAGTTACGACGCTTACTGGGTTGAAGTTTCCGGCCCGTCCCTCTCTTCTCCTCCGGCTGTTCCCAAGGTCTGGAAAGTCGACGACTTCCAGTCGATGCCGCTCAGAGCTTCGAATTGAGCTTCCTCGTCAATTAACCCCGCCGGGTCAATCTCCGGGGCGAAGGGATGCTTGCGCGTCGGCGGGATTAAGCTGAGGGCCTCATAGCGCGGAGTGGGGATCCTCTGATTCTCTGCATCGTAACCCGGCTGATACTTAGTCAGATCTGTATCATTGCCAATCAGAGTGGCCACCGGGCGTACGATCTTCACGCAAGCTGCGAAGTCCTTCTGGTTGAAGGCGGTGCCGTCTTCCTTCAAACTGGGGTTGCCCAGAGCGATGTCCGCCGGGTCTAGCTCTGGAAGGAATGCCTTAGCCCGCCTTAGAGCCGCTATGGCTCCGGCTCTTGCAGAGGCCCGTCGCAACTCTTGGATGCGTTGAGGAAGAACGGCGAAGAACTTCTGCCAGGTGAGTCGGCACCTCATTGGATAGGGCCACCACAGCCAAGGCACGTTGTGACCCGGTGTAGAGTTGTTCCACTAGGGTGTACACGGCCTTCAGCTTGGTTACCACACTTTGGTTGAGGTTGGCGCTTCTAGGACCTGTTTAACAGAATAAGATAAGCCACCGACAAGGATGAGTTAGGAGGTATAAAGATTGTAAACTTGATGAAAGCCGGTGAAATGACTTACCGAAGATTGCGGCAACCATCTGGGACACTTGGCGCTTTAAGCCAGAGAGTTCGACGGTCTTCTCTGAGAGAGCCTTCTCCGCCTGTTCGGCCCGGTTCATCAGAGCAGCCTTCTCTTCGGCCCAGGCTCTCCGTTCAGCGTCGAAGTCCGTCTTCAGTTTTTCTTGCGCAGCAATACTGGACACAAATTTAGCATTTGCTTTCCGGGTCTCAGTTTCTTGCTTTTTCAGCCGGGTCTTCAGATCTGAGATGTCAGCTTCAAGCTTCTTGCAAGCAGCCTGCATAATTTCCGGGTTATAAGATGAACAGTTACTATGCAATCTTAAAATTCCCAAGCACTTTCCAAGCAAAGACACTTGGCACTTGGGGGCTAATCCATATCGAACGTTCCTATCTACAAGTTTCCGGTTCATGGAAGAAAGCCGGAACTTAAGTCTACAACATATTTAATCATAAGTCGTCGACTTGGGGGCTAGCATGGTAAAAGTAACTATGCAGTAAGTAAGAAGACAGAAGAGTAATACCTCGGACTTCTGCTGAATTTGGTTCACCATGCCGATCTCTGCATCCCGGCTCTTGTGCACTTGGCTGATGTAGCCGGAGACGATCTCTCCGATGTTCAGGTTGGCATAGTCGGTGAGGTCCAGATTAACCCGGCGGGGCTGTAGCAGCTCCCCCTTGGCGGAGCACTTGGCCAGCGCCGTAGGTCTCCCTGGCTCAACAAATTCTGTCCGGGTGATTACCACGTCCGGGTCATCTACTGGTTGAGCCGAGCTGGAGGCCTCCGGGTTAGCAGAAGCTTCTGCTATGGGCTTGTCGATTGGAGCAGCTGCCTCAGGAGCAGAGACAGCTGGCGGTTCTTGAGCGGCTACCTCCGGCTCAGGCAAGTCCGGCTCATCGACCGGCTTGTTCTTCTTCGCCCTTTTGCTGAGTTTTGCATGGGCACTGAAAAGACAAAAAGGTTAAGCACAAAAGTGTAAGTAAAGACAAGTACAACATGAGATGATCATCGTTACCCGGCACGGTCTTGAAAGCCGGCAGGTTCGACTGCATAGAGTTGCCAGAAGAGGGGGAAGTTTCCTGATAATTTGAGTCAGAAGAGTTGAGCGGTTGACATATAACACCTGCCAAAGGATGAAAAGGGTACAATTTTGAGATCACCTCGGTCCGGCGTTTCCTCGATGCGTCAGGTAACCCGGAGGGAGGTCAGTGTCTTTGTTGGTCCGGGTGTGCCGCCGGCTCTCATGAACCTGTCGCTTCAAAATAAATTGAGGGTCTTGATAAGCTAAAGGATGTGAAAAGCTTACTTTGCGGGTTACCCTTCGGATTTTCAGCCTTGGGAAGGGCTCCGAGTCGGAGGAAAGTATCGTTACCTCTTCAACCACCGGGTTACTTGCTCCGGTGTCATCCTATTGATGAACAAGTATTGATAAGGCGGACAGAAATAAACAACAAATACAACAAGAACTTACAGGCTCAGGGGTTACCTCTGACTCGGAGTTGTCGCTTAGTTGCATCAGCTCTGAAGCAGTAGGCCTACTTCCTTTCTTGCGAGGGGCGGCTTTCTTCGCCTTCCTAGCCTTCTTGGCCGCCTCATGGTCATATTTGACCTTCCAGAACTTGTCATCAGCCTGAAAAATACAAGGATGATTTCTTAAAGATTCAGATGATGGTTATCTACAGAAGAAGATAAAATTTTCAGATCAGCGGCTTACCGCTGGGGCTGGGTTGGTCTTGCAGAAAGGGGCTAACCCGGTCCTCCCGCAGTCTGCCAGGCTCTCGTTCAAGAGAGCCTTGGTCATGTCCTCAGCAACATCTTCAGGAAGATCATTGCGGCTGTGTCTCAGGGGGTCATCCTTTCGGCCCGTGTACTCGCACATTAAGCCGGGGCGATGGCTCAATGGGATTACCCGCCAGGAGATCCAGACTCGGACCAGATCGATTCCGTTGAGACCATTGCCCAGGAGAGCCTTGATCTTGTTTATGGTGGGGAGCAGAGGTTGGCGCTCCGCCTGAGTCAACTTGTCAGACAGAGGGTGAGTTGGTTCTAGACGTGTCTTGGCAATAGAACCACATCTGGTTCCAGTCTTTGGGGTGACTCGGCGGCTCGGCGTAAGGGAAGAGGCAGTCTCTCCGTCGCTGAATGGAGATTCCGCCGAGTTCCAAACTTGGCCCATTGGCGCACTCGTTCTGGCGATTCAGGTAGAAGAGCACTCTAAAGAGCAGCAGGCTGGGCTCTTCTCCAAGGTAAACCTCGCAGAACACTTGGAAATTGCATATGTTGGACACCGAGTTGGGTCTTATATCTTGTGGCCGCAGGTCAAAGATGTTCAACACGTCTCTAAAAAACTTTGTGCCGGGCGGTGCGAAGCCCCGGCTCATGTGATCCACAAAAATGACCACCTCCCCGTCCCTTGGCTGTGGTCTCTCCTCTGATGGGTCGGGGGCATGGTAGGACATGACGTCCTTCTTGGGCAGGTAACCTGACTTGACAAAATCCGCTAAAGTCTCGTTGGTGACATTGGACCTCATCCAATTGCAAGTGATGGAGGCTTTAGGAGCTTTGGGAGGCATGGTGAAAGTCGGCAACCTATGATAAAAGGAAACGTCCGGTTTAATTATAAGCCGGAGGAAATTTACAGTTCAATGTTAAGGTGGCGGCTTATGAAGGGGACTAATGGCATATATCTAAGTGCACCGGGTTATTTAAGCCGCCCGAAGCATTGAGAGTAATTCGATTGTCTACGGCCTTATCACAGATGAGCCGGCAAATTCTATGGCGTATGGTCTCCTTTGAGTCGGAAGGTTCTACGGCGCGTGGTTTCTTTAAACCGGAAATGTAAACCGCCATGACTCAATGAGTGCAGTTTTTTACTAAGTGTGGTGAAAACAGGTTTCACACATTGCAGTAAATAATTTGGATCAAAACGGTCGGCTAAAAGAAAAAGTTTCTAGACCTAAAAACAGATGCGAGGGAAGTTCTTGGGCTCGAACGAGGCCTTTATGCAGTAAAAAGAGGTCTACTTGCATTTGAAATGGGTGCCAAACAACTACCGCAGCAATCCTAGGCAGTCTAAGATCAAAAAGGGTGGTAAAAATCAAATCTACCAAAGGCCCGCGATGAACTACGAAGAACAGAGGAAGAACTACGGAGCCCTAATGCGGATCTGCCCTATGGGGTAGCGAGGACTTACCGGTGCTGAAGAGATGCGGAAGTTGCCGCCGTTTGTCTGGACCAAGTCAGCGTGATGCAGCGGCCAAGGTTGACGAAGACCGGGGGCGCGGCGGCGGTGGCGGAGTTCGAGCTCTTGGTTGACAGAGGAAGAAGACGAAGAAGAAAGGAGTGGCTGAAGGCCCGTCGGGCCGGACTATTTATAAAGGCGAGCTCATAAGTGGGCGCAAGAAACGAGGAGACCGCGGCGTGGTTATCTCCCCCCGAAACGCCTCGATTTTCGGGATGGCAGTAAAGATAAGATCCGTTGCAGATCTGGTGGAATAAAAAACGGACTTAATGGAAGATGATGTCACGGCGGATTACCCGGAGTCCAGAGGATGACGTCACACCGGGTTATGGCTTTCACGCAATGGTAAGCCGGAGGTTTTCTGTTGAAAGAATTGAAGATTGACATGAGCCGGCTCAAATCAATCTAGGGCCTAATGTTGAGGATATAGACCTTAGAGTCACCCGCCAGAAGGGGCCGGGTTACTCATAATGGTCATTGCTAGAAGCCCAGCGACAAGCTTGAAGACGGTGGGCCAAAGATGGGCTTAAGACCCGGATATGGCTTAAGGCCCGTAGTTACAATCATCATTATAATAGAACTTGTAGTGTAAGGCAAGGATAGTTGAGAGTCCGAGCCGGACGCTCTTATGAGCCGGCCGGGACTCTGAGAGCTGCTGGGCGTCAGCCTCCCTATATAAAGGGACGACCCGGCAGCGGTTTAGGACAAGAAAAGATCTCATCGAGAGCCAGGCATAGCAGTTTAGCTCCCTGGTCATCGAAACCCTAATCAATACCACCTCAAACTGGACGTAGGCTTTTACCTTCACCGTAAGGGGCCGAACCAGTATAAACCCTCGTGTTCCTTGTCCTGCTTAACCCCTTCAAGCTTCCTAGCTGCGATGGCTCCACGACTAAGTCCTAGCTCGAGGACATCTGCCGTGACAATTCCACGACAACTCCCCCGGCTAGTTGGGACCCACCTTGGTGGGAGGCTGACTTGTGGGCCTACTAAGTTGATGGGGACGAAGGGCTTTGTCAACTTAGTCAATATGAATGATTCTAGCTCCAGTGACCGTACGATGTCCATCCAACGGCCATAGTGCTTCTTCAACCTCTGGTCTTCTTGCTCCAGCGGCCCAAAGCAGCGCCAGTCGTGCCGCATGCTCCTGCCTCCCGTGGACGGTTGTGCTGCCGCAGAGGCCTCACCGCCCCCTACTATTCGCACCGCTGGCCGGGCCCTGCGGCGACGGCAGCCTCACACCGCAGCCGAACCAGTGAACCCTCGTACTCCTCTCCGCGCGGGCTTCCACTGCCGCGTCTTCCCCGGCTTCGCGTCGACCCCTTCTTAGGCCTCGCCGTCGTCCACCGCCGTGGTGCTCTCCGCGTGGCGTGGTCAACGTGGTCAAGGAACGACTTCCATCGAAAGAGTACTGTACGTGGAGAGGCTGACAGCTGGGTCCACGGCCACAGCCCAGTTTTTTTGTGATTTGCCAAGTAAGTTGCTTTGTCACACCTGTTGGGCTGCAAATCTTTCAAGACGAGGAGAGCTTTCATTTGGCTGGCCGAGAAAATGGCCCATCAGTAATGAGAAATGGGCTGTACATTTTTAAAACACATCAAACCGGCAATTAGTTTCAAATATCTTTTTTTCATTTCAAGATTTTAAATTACATTAATTTTTATGCGTGGAGAATTTGTTGGATTTTATATATACATTTATTTTTAAAATCAGTTTGAATGTGAGTCGAAATTTTGGGATTAAAAACAGTTCGGACCGCACCGAAATATGCAAAATTTCGTATAATTTTTTAACCGTGGCCACAATATGGGCTGTAATGCTAACAAAAAGAATATGGGCTCCAAAAAAAACCTTAAGAATTAGCAAATGGGTTGTAAATTATTAGAAATAATGGCAGATGGGTTGTATGCTGTTTTCCACAGATTTGAGGCTTTCCTAAAAAAAGGTTGACGCACAGGCACTGATTGTTGGATGTCCATCCAACGGCCATCGTGCTTCTTCAATCTCTGTTCTTCCTGCTCCAGCCGCTCAAACAAGCGTCGGCGGGACTGCCTGCTCCCTCCTCCCCGCGGCCGGCTGTGCTGCCGCGCAGGCCTCACCGCCCCACCGTACTCCCATCGCTGGCCTAGCCATCCCTCTACTCACCCACACCTGTTGTTATTCTCCGGCGACGGCAGACAAACCAGTAAACCCTCGTACAGTCGTACTCCCCTCCGCGTGGGAAACAACTGCCGAGTCTTCCCTGCCTCCGTGTCGTCCCCTTCCTAGGCCTCGCCGTCGTCCACCGCCGTGGTGCTCTCGGCGCGGCGTGGTCAATGTGGTCAACGACCAACTTCCATCGGAAGAGTACCTTGCGTGGAGACGCTGACAGCTGGGTCCACGGCCGCAGCAAGGAAGTGCCTCCTTATTAAGCACAAAATAATTATTCCTCCACCTGACAGCGGGGACCCACCGGACGGGCCACCGTATTTCGTGAAAAAAACGTTTCCCCCCTGA